>NC_091159.1:36571302-36926302 GCF_040958095.1 Procambarus clarkii | reverse complement strand
AGAACATGGTCGAAGAGGTTTAAGACGTGCACTTCGAACAATGGTAGTAATTAAAGCATTTTTCGATAAAATTTTGAAACATGACACTTACTTAAAACCATTGATCGCAGAAAGTTGATCTCAGGAGCTGAAGCCCCATTAGCCCTGGGGTCAACATGTGGATCTGTATAACTGAACAATGATAAAAACACTTAAAAATATAACATTCAAGCATTAATTAGGTGTAACATACAACGTACAGTTTCTTGTTTTCAGAACGAGGTGTTCAGCGCCTGCTCTCACTGTTCACCTTTCAACAGAATTTATCCACAAGACAGTTTGTGGGGTTTGGAGTACCACCCTGCAGAAGCCATAGTGCAGGTAAGCCACCTCATACCAGCATTGATAGCGTACAGGTACATTAAAAGTAACAAATACATAATAGATATTGGTTTCAAGTTCAATTATGTTTATTGTGACAATAGAATACATCTCAAAAGGATAGATTAGCTTAGGCTATTTCTATTCTCCATTTTGGTTTTAGGGTAGCCCCTGTGCTGCTTGAGTATTTCAAGATCATAATGCAATCCGTCCTCCTAATGGAACATCGCATTTTGACGTATACTCTACACATGGCCAAAAACTGTCATACTAGAAAATGGTAGCGGCTCATGAAATTGACATACTGTCCCGTTTTCTGTTTTGGGTCTCTGGAAGGTTAGGGGAGGGAACTTTAGTACGACAGTTTCTTGACCTTGGGAAATCTTAGGACGGGCTGTATGACGCCCCTTGGTTAAGGGGTGGGGGCTGTGTTGTGTACCCGACACTAGAGGAAGTGTGCATTAGTGTGTAATTACCTAAGTTTAATTACCTAAGTGTAGTTACAGGATGAGAGCTACACTCGTGGTGTCCCGTCTACCCAGCTCTCTTTGTCATATAACGCTTTGAAGCTACTGATGGTTTTGGCCTTCACCACCAACTCACTTAAATTGTTCCAACCGTCTGTCACTCTGTGAAAGTGAATTTTCTTATATTTCTTCTGCATCTTTGTTTACTTAGTTTAAATCTATGACCTCTTGTTCTTAAAGTTCCAGGTCTCAGGAAGTCTTCCCTATCGATTTTATAAATTCTTGTTACTATTTTGTACGTAGTGATCATATTGCCTCTTTTTCTTCTGTCTTCTAATTTTGACATATTTAATGCCTCTAACCTCTCCTCATAGCTCTTGCCCTTCAGTTCTGGGAGCCACTTAGTAGCATGTCTTTGCATCTTTTCCAGTTTGTTCACGTGCTTCTTAAGATATGGGCACCACACAACCGCTGCATATTCTAGCTTTGGCCTAACAAAAGGTGGAACAATTTCCTTAGTATTTCGCCATTGATGTATTTAAAAGCAATTCTAAAGTTAGAAAGCGTGGCATAGGCTCCTCGCACAACGTTCTTTATGTGGTCCTCAGGTGATAATTTTCTATCTAGAACCACCTCTAGATCTCTTTCTTTATAAGAATTCTTTAGAGATTTCTCACATAATTTATAGGTTGTGTGGGATCTATGTTCTCTTATTGCACATTCCATACTTGGCATTTATTCACATTCAATTCCATTTGCCAAGTGGTGCTCCATATACTTATTTTGTCCAGGTCGTCTTGAAAGGCATGACAATCATCTAAGTTTCTTATCCTTCCTATTATCTTAGCATCATCAGCAAACATGTTTATATAATTCTGTATTCCAACTGGTAGATCATTTATGTAGACAATGAACATCACAGGTGCAAGAACTGAACCCTGTGGTACTCTACTTGTGACATTTCTCCAGTCCGATATATTGCCTCTGATTACTGCCCTCATTTTTCCAGTTTCCAGAACAACCTCTTATGTGGAACTCTGTCAAAAGCCTTTTTTAGGTCTAGATAGATGCAGTCAAAATAATTCCTCAAATAAGTAGCTGCCTCACCTCACTGCCTTACTGCTTCATAGCCTTCCCAGCATGGTGCCTTCTTTTGATAATTACTTGTTCCACACACCCAAATTGTGTAACAGGAAAAGGTCTTGGACCCCTACTTCCCCCTCTTTTTTAATAGTCCATATAGTCATAATTATAGGTTTAAGTATTCAATGAGAAAAGTTTTTGAAGTTTTTACCCTAACCTAACATCATTTGTGCAGCATATTTTTATTTTATGTTTCACCCAGATTTAATTTAAAAATAAAACCAAACAAAATAAATTAAAAATAGGAGGGTGTACCTTAGCTATACATATCCATCTATACTTATTACTAGGTGAACTTGGTGATAGTAAATGCTCCCATCAGGCAGGGCTCATCACCTTCTCTTATATTTCATGTTCACCAGCATTTATCTACTTAATAACTACTGGTATAATATCTTGCTATTATAAAACTAATTCTGATATCATAAAAGACGTATTTACTGCAAGTTTCAAGCAAAGAATGCATATACAACTAACACGAAGGACGCCTCTTGATGAAATTCTCCAGCTAAAATCTTTTGTTTATAATAAAATCGATCCTTCATGTTGTGTAGTGGAGAAAAATTGGGTTATATTCAGTTTATGTAAAGCTACGAGTGGTCGACAGCAACCTTAGCCGACGGAGTAAACTTACGAAGATTTTTCTTTTTAGATTGCCTACCTGAAAACCGACGTAGCCATTACGAAGGCGCTAAGAAGAAAACATTCGTAAGTACCTTCATGAATCTGGCCCCAGGGTATTAATTACTGAAGCTTTGACCCCCCTCAACAATAAAAACAAACTCCAAACATCAATAATTGGAACAGGTTAGTGATAAAAGTTGTTGAAGCTAATTCGATTCACAGTTTCAAGTGTAAATATGATAAAAGCGTCAGAAATGAGTCATTGCATGAGTCATGAGTCATTGGGGAGCTGGTCAGCCGAGCGGACAGCACGCTGGACTTGTGATCCTGTGGTCCTGGGTTCAATCCCAGGCGCCGGCGAGAAACAATGGGCAGAGTTTCTTTCACTCTATACCCCTGTTACCTAGCAGTAAAATAGGAACCTGGGTGTTAGTCAGCTGTCACGGACTGCTTCCTGGGGGTGGAGGCCTGGTCGAGGACCGGGCTGCGGGGACACTAAAAAAGCCCCGAAATCATCTCAAGATAACCTCAAGAATATTGCATTAATCTAAGAACATTCAATCATTGCATTTAAATTACTCACTTGAAATGAGTAACTATTTGGTGGAAGGTACCAACGTGTAGTGATGGACCACCAGAAAATTGACTTTTGTATTATTGAATTTGGACAAACAGAATTTTTTTTTTAGAGACATAAATATAAGACCTAACCCTATCATAGCAATTCTAGGCCTATTACATGCTAACTTAGCCTAATAAATAAATATATATATATATATATATATATATATTATAATATATATATATATATATATAATATATATAAAATATATATATATATAATATATATATATATATAATATAAAATATATAATATTCACTTCTTACATTCTTGTACATATACGTGGTATACTAGGTCTGGGGATATTTAAGTTTGATTTTAACTTTATTTTTCCGGACTCAATAAAATTAATAGGATAAAAGGCAGTTTACTGGTGGTCCAACCCCACATATGGGTACTTTCTGCCAAACAGATACGTACTCTTAGTAGAGTACTATCATTTCAAGTGGATGGGCTGCGGTGCCATGTAAAAATTTATTTTTTAATGTATTTTTATAAATTATTGCCTTTTTATATTTCAGGTGCATTCAATTGTTTTAATGTTGCATTTTTTTAGGGGTGGGGGTGGAGAATGGTCAGAAGTAAGCCTGCATATGATGCTTACTATGTTGCTCCATATTTTATAGGTGGTAATCATGTCTCCATTAATTTATATTCGTTTGCAGAAATAATATGATGTGTGTAAGATTTGTGTACGTGCCTGCAGGTGGTGGTGAGGAAGTGTAGAGCGGGCGTGGAGAGACGGACGGGACTGTGGGTCATGATGCCAGCCTCCTCCACCCAACACTTCCTGCCAACATGACCTGGTCAGAGCTACATACAGTCCTTCACCTTCCCTTATTCTTCCGCAGTGATCAGTATTATACAGTTTAATGTGCCCTTTCACTACCTCAGTCTGTGTTTCTCTGTCTTGCCTATCGATCTCTCTTGTGTGTGTGTGTGCTCACCTATTTGTGCCTGCAGGATCGAGCATTAGCTCTTGGACCCCTGCATTTCTAGTCGCCGGTTGTTTAAAGCAATGCCTCCTATCCTATTTTCCTAGCATATCATTTTATAACTATGAATAGAGTTTGTTTGCCCAACTTGATCCTTTAGATCATTCCATTTTCCTACTACTCTCATGCCATTTAAAAAAAAAAAAACTACCTATATGACAGATGAGTCTCAACTTTTCCCTCCATGCCTCCTTGCTCTATTAGTATTCATTGTGTAAATTTCATCTAGTTCCACACTGTCAATCTCCCTCAGAGAGAGAGTGTGTGTGTGTAATTACCTAAGTGTAATTACCTAAGTGTAGTTACAGGATGAGAGCTACACTCGTGGTGTCCCGTCTTCCCAGCACTCTTTGTCATATAATGCTTTGAAATTACTGACAGTTTTGGCCTCCACCACCTTCTCACCTAACTTGTTCCAACCGTCTACCACTCTGTTTACAAAAGTGAATTTTCTTGTGTGTGTGTGTGTGTGTGTGTGTGTGTGTGTGTGTGTTTACTATTTGCGTATTTACTATTTGTGTCTGCAGAATTGAGCTGTTAGTTCTTGGACGCCACCTTTCTAGCCAATCTACTTTTCCTTTATTATATCTACTTCATATATTTCTCTCTAACAGACGATGAGTCACAATAACATGGCTAAAGTATGATGACCAGACCACACACTAGAACGTGAAGGGACGACGACGTTTCGGTCCGTCCTGGACCATTCTTCATGCAATAAATAGGCACGAGAGATGAAAAGCAAAGGAAGGGGTTGCTCCTCATCTCTCGTGCCTATTTAATGCCTGTCTCCACTTCCTCATCACAATCGACTTGAGAATGGTCCAGGACGGACCGAAACGTCGTCGTCCCTTCACATTCTAGTGTGTGGTCTGGTCATCATTTCTCTCTAACAATTTGTGTGTGTGTAACTTCTTGTCTGTGGTTCCATTTACCTTCGTGTATATATGTTTTCTTTTATTAATTAAAACAATTCATCGTATTTTCTATATTTTTTTGTATAATAAATTATCCTGAGGAGTGTGGAGTGTTGAGCTGTGTTGCACAGAAGCCAGTTATTATCAGTGACTTGCAAGTTTTCCTCTCTGCCTGTCAGTAAGTGATTTGTGGGACTCTTGACAGCTGCAGCCCCTCCCCCTCTGAAACTTGATGGCTGCAGCCCCTCCCCCTCTGAAACTTGATGGCTGCAGCCCCTCCCTCTCTGAAGCTTGGTGGATGCAGACCCTCCCTCTCTGAAGCTTGGTGGCTGCAGCCCCTCCCTCTCTGAAGCTTGGTGGCTGCAGCCCCTCCCTCTCTGAAGCTTGGTGGATGCAGACCCTCCCTCTCTGAAGCTTGGTGGCTGCAGCCCCTCCCTCTCTGAAGCTTGGTGGCTGCAGCCCCTCCCTCTCTGAAGCTTGGTGGCTGCAGACCCTCCCTCTCTGAAGCTTGATGGCTGCAGACTCTCCCTCTCTGAAGCTTGGTGGCTGCAGACCCTCCTTCTCTGAAACATGGCAGCTGCAGCCCCTCCCTCTCTGAAGCTTGGTGGCTGCAGCCCCCTCTCTCTGAAGCTTGGTGGCTGCAGCCCTCCCTCTCTGAAGCTTGGTGGCTGCAGACCCTCCTTCTCTGAAGTTTGGTGGCTGCAGACCCTCCTTCTCTGAAACATGGCAGCTGCAGCCCCTCCCTCTCTGAAGCTTGGTGGCTGCAGACCCTCCCTCTCTGAAGCTTGGTGGCTGCAGCCCCTCCCTCTCTGAAGCTTGGTGGCTGCAGCTCCTCCTTCTCTGAAACATGGCAGCTGCAGCCCCTCCTCTCTGAAGCTTGGTGGCTGCAGACCCTCCCTCTCTGAAGCTTGGTGGCTGCAGACCCTCCTTCTCTGAACATGGCAGCTGCAGACCCTCCATCTCTGAAGCTTGATGGCTGCAGCTCCTCCCTCTCTGAAGCTTGGTGGCTGCAGCCCCTCCCTCTCTGAAGCTTGGTGGCTGCAGACCCTCCCTCTCTGAAGCTTGGTGGCTGCAGCCCCTCCCTCTCTTAAGCTTGGTGGCTGCAGCTCCTCCTTCTCTGAAAATGGCAGCTGCAGCCCCTCCCTCTCTGAAGCTTGGTGGCTGCAGACCCTCCCTCTCTGAAGCTTGGTGGCTGCAGACTCTCCCTCTCTGAAGCTTGGTGGCTGCAGACTCTCCCTCTCTGAAGCTTGGTGGCTGCAGACCCTCCCTCTCTGAAGCTTGGTGGCTGCAGACCCTCCCTCTCTGAAGCTTGGTGGCTGCAGACCCTCCCTCTCTGAAGCTTGGTGGCTGCAGACTCTCCCTCTCTGAAGCTTGGTGGCTGCAGACCCTCCCTCTCTGAAGCTTGGTGCCTGCAGACCCTCCCTCTCTGAAGCTTGGTGGCTGCAGCCCCTCCCTCTCTGAAGCTTGGTGGCTGCAGCTCCTCCTTCTCTGAAACATGGCAGCTGCAGCCCCTCCCTCTCTGAAGCTTGGTGGCTGCAGACCCTCCCTCTCTGAAGCTTGGTGGCTGCAGACCCTCCTTCTCTGAAACATGACAGCTGCAGACCCTCCATCTCTGAAGCTTGATGGCTGCAGCTCCTCCCTCTCTGAAGCTTGGTGGCTGCAGACTCTCCCTCTCTGAAGCTTGGTGGCTGCAGCTCCTCCCTCTCTGAAGCTTGGTGGCTGCAGCCCCTCCCTCTCTGAAGCTTGGTGGCTGCAGCTCCTCCCTCTCTGAAGCTTGGTGGCTGCAGCCCCTCCCTCTCTGAAGCTTGGTGGCTGCAGCCCCTCCCTCTCTGAAGCTTGGTGGCTGCAGACTCTCCCTCTCTGAAGCTTGGTGGCTGCAGACCCTCCTTCTCTGAAGCGTGGTGGCTGCATACCCTCCTTCTCTGAAGCTTGGTGGCTGCAGACCCTCCTTCTCTGAAGCGTGGTGGCTGCATACCCTCCTTCTCTGAAGCTTGGTGGCTGCAGCTCCTCCCCTCTAAAGCTTGGTGGCTGCAGGCCCTCCCTCTCTGAAGCTTGGTGGCTGCAGACTCTCCCTCTCTGAAGCTTGGTGGCTGTAGACCCTCCCTCTCTGAAGCTTGGTGGCTGCAGACTCTCCCTCTCTGAAGCTTGGTGGCTGCAGACCCTCCTTCTCTGAAGCGTGGTGGCTGCATACCCTCCTTCTCTGAAGCTTGGTGGCTGCAGACCCTCCCTCTCTGAAGCTTGGTGGCTGCAGACTCTCCCTCTCTGAAGCTTGGTGGCTGCAGACTCTCCCTCTCTGAAGCTTGGTGGCTGCAGACCCTCCCTCTCTGAAGCTTGGTGGCTGCAGCTCCTCCCCTCTAAAGCTTGGTGGCTGCAGACCCTCCCTCTCTGAAGCTTGGTGGCTGCAGCTCCTCCCCTCTAAAGCTTGGTGGCTGCAGACTCTCCCTCTCTGAAGCTTGGTGGCTGCAGCTCCTCCCTCTCTGAAGCTTGGTGGCTGCAGACTCTCCCTCTCTGAAGCTTGGTGGCTGCAGACCCTCCTTCTCTGAAGCGTGGTGGCTGCAGACCCTCCTTCTCTGAAGCTTGGTGGCTGCAGACCCTCCCTCTCTGAAGTTTGGCGGCTGCAGTCCCTCCCTCTCTGAAGTTTGGCGGCTGCAGTCCCTCCCTCTCTGAAGTTTGGCGGCTGCAGTCCCTCCCTCTATGAATCTTGGCAGGAAAAGGAGAAGGAGAATAAGAGACCAATACAGTTATTTCAGAGGCGAAACACTTGGGACTGGCCTCACCTAACTTTGCAGGGAAAATGATCTGGGTTATGGGATGGACATAGGCTAGTTGGTCAACAAATTTAAATTGTGAGTAGTGTGTTACAGTGACAAACTATCCCCCAAAAAAATTTTTGGCACTTAATGCTGGCTACCTAAGTAAATATTTTGAAAACAAAAAATCTAGTTTTGTAACTTTTTATTATTAGTAATATACCAGTACAACAATATTCACTGATTGTGGGAAAATGAAGCAAAGTTGTTTGTTATTCATACATTAGTCATAGTATGAATAGTATAAAACACCCTCATCCACCTGAGCTGTATAAAACACATTCAAATACAAGAAGTTATGTATTTGTATAAAACATGTATGTACTGTACATAGCTTCAATACACCTACTACTCTTCCCACCGTCCCTCTTGAACCAGAGGAAAAGATAGTGGCAGCAATGAAACAAGGAAGAAGAGTTGGGAATATGAGGGGAGTGAGGCACAGGTATCCATGTCATTTAGCTCAGCAACCCCAGAGATAACCAGAACATAAGTGTAAACCAATCCACTTCTGATCCTTCTAACACACTCCCTCCCCCTACCCTCTGACACATCACACTATACTGACCACTCCTTCCCAGCCTCTTCCTGCCTCTGGCCACTAACCTCACCCCCTAAACCCCATGTAACTGAAATCCAAACTTGCACCCCTTCAATCTTCACTCCCAGACCTAAAAGTCCATCCTTGACTCACTGTGATATCCCCCTCCATCCCTAATTTAAACTTTCTACCATCCCCAAGCCCAACATTTCTTTCCCTTCCCTTTACCTAACTCCCTTCCCCATCATAATGCTCCCCACTCAGAGCAACCTCCAGTACCTAAGGAACATAGGACTTGGGAGACTGTAAGTGAGCGTTAAAAGAAGAAAGTGGCCTTTTAGAGTACTGGTAATGTTTACAAAAATGGATTAGTCAAAACAAATGAACTCAGAATGAATACACTACGAGAATCCAAATGTTATTGCACTCAAAGAAGCAAAGCTTTTAGGAGCCATAAATGTAATGTTTCCATGGCATATTACCAGTAAGTGAGAAAAGAAGGGGAAAGAGGAGTTAATGACTGCAGATTGTAAAAAAATGGATATTCGAATAGATGTAATACCAAGCTGTGAGGAGTTCAGAAACTGTGGGTTTTATAAATTTTTCATTATATTCTTGCATAATGGCTACTCCCAAACACCCAAGAGGTTCCCCTTCCCCATACATGCAATGCAGATTTCATTTAAGGACTATGTTTTTCTGAAACGCATCTTTAACTATTTACGGGCCCGCTAAACATTTCATATTAATAAATACGGTACAGTGAAAAAATTAAGAGTATTGTTATATAGAGTTACAAATTGTAAATTACTCAGTTATTGAGTGCTAACATAAATATTGTACATTATGTGTATAAATGAAACAGAATTTGAGTCATATACAGTAAAGAGGTACTGTAAAGCAGATTGTTATAGATAAGCAGTTATTATTTTGTTGCATTTTCTCATAGTCAGTAATATTTTATGCCAGCTTGGTGAACTGATTTTGTGTGTGTTTCAAGCTTTTGTCTCTGAGCTTAACATGCCTAGAACAAATTATGATAGAAATGAGCATCTTTACAAGATGTTTACATTGTTATATTGGCAGCTACTCTGTGGCGGAAGAGTTCATATACAGTACAATAAAATAAATTTCTACCATTCTAAATTTCTACTGTACTGTATGGGGATTTTTATCTTTGTAGATTATATTAATTTAATTTTCTCACTAAAGTTGGGACTAAATATACAGTATACAGACTAAATATACAATATACAGTACTGCTTAAAACTTTTATATATGTGTGAAAATGTACATTTTGGAATATGACAAAATAGTTTTGACCAGCCAGGTATGCTCGACTACTGTGTCATCACCCATATGTGGTGTTGAGCAGTGTGGTGGTGGTGGTGGTGACATGTCTTGTACTCTCCCTTACTGCCCGCCCACTCCCAGCCTTCACCGACCCATCCTTGGTTAGTTCTCCTCTCATTATGATGTTTTCAGTCTTAGTTTAGACATAACATAAGCAGATTGTTTATATAATATCTTTCTTTATGGATGTTTATATCTTCATTTTGTTGATACAATTGCAGTGAATTTTAAGCAAGTTTGTACTTATGATACTCTGAGTGGCAAGTTTGACATACAAACTTAGTAGTATAGTAGCCTGTTCTATATACTATTTTAAACTTTAAATTATTACTGTATATTGGCTTATGAATAGGGCTTTGAATCAAGAGGAACTGTGATAAGTGAGCGGGCAGTAGCCTGGGAAAACCTCTTGGATGCTACTCGTCCCAATGGTTCCCTCAGTGTCAACCCTTCAGATGACCCTTACTTGATGAAACTGCTTCACTCCTTTGGAAACAACGAAGAAAAAGAAGCAGATGATGAGAAACTTCCAAATCACACACACATTGTAAGCCATGACAATACTGTACGTTATTATCATTGGTTGTGTTAGTTTTGCCCAGCATCTGAATCTAAACAGTTTACATCAAGATGAGAATCCTTGGCTCCTATTTCTTCCTATTTTCTTGTGTTTTCTTTATCATTCTAAATTATGATTGTTAATTATAATAATAATAATGGATTTATAATTAATACAAATTATTATATGTAATAATAATTATAATATGTAATAATAATTATACAGTAATACTTGTGTAATAATAATTAATTATAATATATAATAATATTTAACTCAAGATAACTCAAGATATAATAATAATTCACCACTAATAATAATTAGTAGAAGGCAGTTAGGAAAATAAAAGTATTGTAAGATCAAAAGTTTTTGATAACCTTTCTAAGAATTTTTTTTTATGAATTTTGGGGTGAAATTAGAAAAATAAAAAAGTTCATGCCGAAGGTAACAAATGTCATGGATGATGCTTCTGGGCCCAATAATATATGTGATGTTTTCAAAGATAAATATTCCACATTGTACAATGGTTCGAGATATAATGCAGTTGAGATTGAAACTGAACCTAACTACTGTACAGCTACATGCGAGACCTGTATGCACTCTGCTCTTAATGTTAAACACCTATGCAGTGTAACCCTTGTATTGGTTGTGAAAGCAGTAAGACAGCTAAAAAAAATTGGTGTTATGATAGCCTCTTTAACATATACTCTGACAACCTTAAACATGGGATGCTAAAACTGTATGTTTATGTGTGTTTCTTTTAGGCTTTCTCTCCCATGGTACATGCCATCTGTAATAAACACCTTTGTACTTGTTCCCATTCCAAAGAAACTGTTGAGCTTCTATGTCCACCTCTGTTAACTACAGAGCTATTGCCTTAAACACACTATTAAACAAAGTATTTGATTATATACTCATTATTTTCTAGCTGATGAACTGTACACCTCTGACTTTCAGTTTGCATACAAATCTGGTTACTCAACAACGTTCTGTAGTTTCATGGTGGCAGAAGCTATTCAGTACTACAACTCACAAGGTAGCTCTGCTCTCTCTTTGTTTCTTAATGCTTCCAAAGCTTTTAACAAAGTTTAACACGCCAATCTTTTTAGGAATTGCTTAACAGAAAAGTATGTCCTGTCATTGCTAGATATCTATATATTTCTCATAAAGTATACAAATTAGCTGTGAGATGGAGAAATGTTCTCTTTGAATATTTCTCACAAAAAAATGGAGTCAAACAAGGTTCAGTTTCTGTGGGGATCCCCTATGGCTCCTGGAGCTTATCGGGCTAAGATATGGTATATTAGACCGGGACATTAGCTAAGGAGTTCAGACCTACCAGGGACCAGTTCCAGAACCTGGCCCCTTCAGAGAGGTTTCAGGGAGCAATGGCCCTGGAAAACCACTTTGTGGTTGGGGTTTTCCTTATCTGCTATCGACTGGGGTTAGGCACCCACAAAGGTAGGCATAACAAAACAAACCCCCATATGGTAAGAAACTAAAACAAAAAACCAAACAGAGAGCTAGAAACTCTCTACTATCCCAAGGAAACAAGTAAACAAGCAAATATCACACTTTACTGCCTCGCCGCTTGTCCGCACAGCCCTCCCCTTCCCAAGAGGGGGAGGGCCCCAGGAGCTCACCGCACCTGCTGCCGAGCCCCATGTTCTCAACCTAATGTCAACCGGGACAGATGCCTCTTGTTGGTTTCCTACTCGGATGCCCCGGGGCCACCCTGTTTGGGTAGCTGCTGTTCGCTCCTTTCCCTCCCTGTTCCCGGCTCCTGACCCTCTGCGGGTTTCTGGGTCTGGGCAGGGTTTAGTTGGGGCAGAGACTCAGGCGGTTTCGGGGGCTGCCCCGTTTGGGTTGGGGACGGAGGTTTTCGATCCTGTTCCTCCTGCCAAGGCTTCTGGGTCTTGCCAGCGGTCCTTTCTTGCTGCCTTTTCCCCTGGATTCTTCCTTTTCTTTAAGGGCAGAGGGTGTGGAGGACGGCTTTGCCCTGGGGCCACTGTTGCGGGTTCCCGGGGCTGTGGGGAAGGCCTGCTAGCAGTTCTGGGACTGTTTGCCACTACCTGGGTTTTCTGCTTCTGGGCGGGGTTTCTCGTCCATCTAGTCTGCTTACTTCTCACATTTGCTGGTGTGTTTTCGTATTTATTGTGTCGGTCATGGCTCCCTGTTTCTGGTGGCCATTTTCTTCTGTGGGTTTCCCCGCTTGGCAACCAGGGTAGCGCTGCGGTTTGTTTATATGCGCCTGGGTGTGCAAGCTAGCGTCTTGGGTGAGTTCTTCACCTCTTTCAGGGCTTTTATCCTCCTGTTGCCATTTCTTTGCTTTTCTAGTGTTTTATGCCAGAGCAGTTTGCTGAGCAGTTTAAGGGTTAATAAAGGTATCTGCCTGGAAGATATCCCTCATAACTCCCTCCAAACCCAAAGGAGAGTGGCTATTGGGAATACTTACATCCATCCATTTATTCATATCTATTTTTAATTCACTTAGAATAATTTTTCTTGTAAATCTATCCTCAGAAGTAAAGCTTTTGTTGGCAGCAAAAGTATTCAGTTCTAATTAATACTCTGAATGTTTGCAAATTTGCAAACATTATGGTGTTTTCAAATTTGATACTTTGTCTGCAGTGTTTTCAAGCATATCATGGGCTAATATTAAGGTTCAGGGGTTTTAGAGGTCTAACAGGTCCTTTGTGGCTCATTACCTGGTCCCTGTCAGGCTTGTGTTGCGCAGGGTCAGGTTTCTCGGGTTTTAATCTTAGAGTTTGTTTTTGCTCTCCTCCTCCCTGGTAAGTCCCATGTTTTCCTTTTACACTCTTATTACCTAGCTTTAGGGAGCCACCATTCAACCCCTCCAGAAAATCAGCATTGAAATTAATGAAGTGCCTCTTTCTGGTGGGGGCCTTAGTATGCCCTTCTTTCCTCCCTGCACTCTTTTGTAGGTACTTTGGTTCATGGTCTTTCAGCTCTGGACTGAGGTTCAGATGATGTGGAAGCTGGGAGCTCCCACTGGTGGAGGCACCTGTTGGTCTTCAGCCATAACTAATGGGGGTTTGATCTTACAATTGGATGAATCTTTTGTGGAGCAATTTGCTGGTTCAGTTGTTCTCTCTGTGAGCCATGCAGTTGTCAGTATTGCTTCACTTACTTTCTGGATGTTTTCTTGATGAGGGTGATCATAATAACCAGCTCTCTCTTTGCCTCTGTGAGGGAGTCAGGTTCTGGCTCTGGTCCCCGGTAGACTATTGAGGACTCCTAAGGTAGATGTGACACATGTGTGGAGCTCTCTCAGGAAGCTAACATCAGGAAACCACCGAGGCCCCACCAGAAAGAGGCATCCCATTACATTCAGTGGTTTGTTTTCTTGATTCAGGGTTGATCTTTTATCTGCAAGCTCTCTTCACCTTGGAGAAAACCAGATTCTGGTCCTGGTTTCTGGTAGGCAAGAGTGGATCTCAGCGGCTGGTGCATCTCCCTAAGGCCTCGTGGACTATCACCTAGCTCAAGGAGCTACTGTGGATCCAACCAGAAAAGGCCATTTCATTACATTGATCGCTTGACATTTACTTTTGGAAAATCTTAATTTTAAGTGTTAACTAGATTTTGTGCTTGTGGGGTTTACAGTGACATTAATAATAATTATGTTTCAGGTGTGTATTGAGATGACACCTAATGGCCCTGTTGAAGTATTTGACAACTGCAGCAGCAGTATGGGTCAAAACGGCAGTGAGGGTCGAGTAGAAATGGACAAGACTCCTATATTTGATTTAAGTGCCATGATGGACTCGGCTCAAAAGAATGAAGGCAGAGGAGAAAATCCTTCGGAATATAACATGGAAAATGAATGGGGTCATGAGCACAAGAACCATGAGCATGATGAGCATCTCCATTATCATATAGGAGAAGATGGCTTTTTTTGTAATCCTGTTGGTATGTAAGGTGTTGTATTATTTGTTAAAGTGCTATATGATTATCTATGGACTTTCAGCTTCATCTTTTTTTCAGTTTGAGAATGTGATCTTGTTTTAAAGTGCCACTGAAAATGTTCTCCATATCTAATTTTATTTATTAGATTGTGCAACGCATCCTATGGGCAGTAGTTGTTGTTACCCCATAACCATCATAGAGCAGTAATGGTTGTCACCCCATACCCATCCTTTGGGCAGCAGTGGCAGGCCCTATGGACTATAGTAGTCAAGCCATACCCTCCTTGAGGTCCAGTTGGCCACCACTAGGTGGCAGGACCATGGGAGTTGCCAGCTTCCAATGCCAGTATTGATCAGTCCTTCACCTGATAACTGACAAGTCATCAGCTTTTTGAATCCAAGGTTTTCGAAATACAGTAGCTCTGTTCCCCAATCGCAAGATTTTTGCTGAGGATGCCTATTGGCTCTACCAGTCAAGGTGAGGATTCCTCTGGCTCTTTCCACTTGTTTGAATGTCGTTCCAGGTTTTGTCCAGACTTAGAGACTTACACTGGCCGGGGTATTTCTTCTGGCTCCTTGGTGGCTGACTCAGCCCCTCTGACTTGGTTTCCAAATCTGGGCATATTTCTGCAGTTCTGCCTCTTTCACCAGATCTCTCTGGAGACATTCCTCATTGGGTTGAGGTTCTCTTCCGTTCTTCATATCTTTTGTTTCTGACACTGGTTAACACTTTGGCGTACCCCGCGCGCCACCCCTCAACTGTGCGATTTGGGTCCCAGGGTTTCACGGGAGCGCGCGTAAATTCTGAAAAGTGTATACTCTCTTCAACTTTGTCACCTTAATTCTCGTCCTATGAGATTAAATTTGGTATCATTGTGTTCGCAATAGAATTCTCTACAGCACTAAATGCATATAAACTCCAAAAGCCCAGCTAATTACCCGCAGCAAACAGAGAAAGTGCGAATGAGTTACCCAGGAGCGCGCAAACGCGATAAAATGTTTTCACTATTTTCACTCTGGTCAACTCAATTTTTATCCTAGGTCTTTCATTTTGGTCTCAATGGGTTCGCAATTGAATTCTCTAGAGGAACATTAGCATATAAAATAAAAAACCTGGTCACGCTCCAACCGCCGACGAGTTGAAGACTGGCCATGCGTTAGCCGCGAGTGAGCGCTCAGACGCCTTCCAGCTACACTCCCAATTCCCGCCCTTTTCAAGCCTTTCTTTCGCAATTTTCATCCTGGAAGGGCCTTGTTCATGATCACTATCCATCGTGGAGTAAGCGTAGATAGTTTCTAAAGCCGCAGTAAGAAATATAGCCACGGAAAATAGCTGAAATGTTCACATGTTTGAGATGCGAGGGGAGGCGACACCGGTCACAACAGTGGAGCGAAAACAATGGGCGACGGCGTGTGCCGAGCCGCCTGCGGGTCACAAGGCGCAACAAAGAAAATGGGAAGACATCGGCGCGCATTTTAAAACCAGTCCCAAAAAAATCGGATAAAAACCTGATTTTTGGCGATTATTTAAAGTGGATGACGCAATGCTGCGTCATGCCCGTCATTACTGACAGTAAACGGATGACGCAATGCTGCGTCATGCCCGGGCGAAAGTGTTAATCACTATATGTAATTTTTTTTTTTTTTTTTTTTTGCAAGGATATTCCTGCATGGGCCCTAAGCCTCTGGCTGGCCCACTAAGTGCTGCTTGTTTCTGTTTTACGGAGTATGAGTATTTATGACTCGTATGGTCGCTTCAGTAAGATTTTGGCCCATGTATTTAACAACAACTTCTGATCTGTTGAATCAAAGTTGAAATCTTAATGGGTTTGTAACTGTGCACTGTGTTAGATAATGTTCCAGTGATCTGTCAGGCATTTCTCCACAGTTTTGACATTTCCTCTCATCTTCTGGAACCTGTAAGCCTATTTCCCATGCACATGGGTATCCAAGCCTGATGCGATGTAAGTGTACTTCTGTTGTTCTAATGCTCCCTTTCATCAAATAAAGTGGTTCATAGTTGGTTGAGTTCTTGTACCAACCCACAGAGCCAGATGTTGCAACTGCTGTATTCACCTAGTTGTGTTTGCAGGGGTTGAACTTTGCTCTTTCAGCCCGCCTCTCAACTGTCAATCAACTGTTTACTAACTACTTTTTTTTTTTCTCCACACCACACCACACACACGCACACCCCCCCCAGGAAGCAGCCCGTGACAGCTGACTAACTCCCAGGTACCTATTTACTGCTAGGTAACAGGGGCATTCAGGGTGAAAGAAACTTTGCCTAGTTGTTTCTGCCTGGTGCGGGAATCGAACCCGTGCCACAGAATCACGAGTCCTGCGCACTATCCACCAGGCTACCAGGCCCCCCACCAGGCTGCTGTGTTGTGGTCACAGTACATCTTTTGCATTGCTCTGTTTCTTAATTTATTAATCTGTGATAGACTCTGTGGTATGTAAATGTTTACATTTCTTCTTAGTTGCAAGTTTTGCAGCTTCGTCTGCAATATCATTTCCAATTATTCCCACATGACTTGGCACCCAGTTGGTAAGTACCCGTCGGCCTTGTTGTTTGAGTGTTTGCATTAATGATATGACATTTGTGATCAGATAGATGTTATCACGTATGTGTTCTTGTTGCAAGGTTTCAATGGCAGTTCTCGAATCTATATGTATGATAACATGTTTTGGTGTTCAGCAAGATTATGTTCCAAAGCCTTTTGAATGGCTAGCATCTCTGTTTGTAAAGTCGAACACCCATTTGAGAGTTTCCAACTATTTACAGAGTTTCCTGCTTTAACTGCAGCTCTGGTTTCTTGTCCCTGCTGGTCTACTAATCCATCTGTGAAGTATGTGAAGCTATCAGATGCCAAGTTTGCTTTTATATGCATCTGTACAATATTACGTAGCAGATGAGGATTAGTCTGATTCTTTTTTCCTTCAAGAGCCACAATCTTAAAGTCTGCTGGCAGCGATTTCCAAGGGGCTTGGATGACAAAATCTGCATGTATTTCGTCGACACCCCTCTCAGTGATTGTGTTTATTATATATTATCTGGCCTGCTCATGTGCTGCCTGAGCTATCCTGGTCATTGGACTGGGTGCTCTCCTTATTCTCTTCTCGGTTTGTGGTGGCCCCTTCGGTTCAGGATTGTTTTTCTAAAGCTCTTTCTCCTGTTGGCATTGGCCAGGGAGCTTCAACAGATTTTGCAAAAGCTTTTGACAAATGTGACCATGGTGTTATTGCACACACAATGTGTGCAAAAGGAATTACTGGAAAATTAGGCAGATGGATCTACAATTTCCTGACTAATAGAACCCAATGTGTAATAGTCAACAAAATAAAATCCGGACCATCATTCGTGAAGAGCTCAGTCCCCCAGGGTACTGTGCTTGCCCCAGTACTTTTTCTCATCCTCATATTGGACATAGATAAGGACACAATCTATAGCACTGTATCATCCTTTGCGGATGACACTAGGATTTTTGTGAGAAAAGACAACATACAGAGCACAGCGAACCTCCAATCAGATGTAAATCAGGTCTTTCAATGGCTACAGAAAATAATATGGTATTTAATGAAGATAAGTTCCAGCTCTTGCTCTATGGGAAAAATGAAAATATAAAGGCAGAAACCACATAAAAAATGCAGTCAAATCATAGCATAGAATGAAAAAGCAATGTAAAGGATCTGGGTGTACTCATGTCAGAAGACCTTACCTTTAAAGAACACAATAAAGTAGTCGTCACAACTTCAAGAAAAATGACAGGTTGGATAACTAGAACATTTTAAACAAGAGATGCTATGCCAATGATGATGCTCTTCAAGACACTAGTGCTCTCCAGGATGTGCAGAATACCCCCATTGAAGAGTAGAGATGCAATAGGTACTCTGAGAGAGAACTCTATCAACATCAGAGGCCCCAAGACTGTACAACAGGCTTCGACTACACATAAAGGGCATAACTGGCCGACCCCTCACAGTGTTCGAGAGAACTCGATAAGCTCCTCCAAAGGATACCGGATCAACCAGGCTGTGATTCATATATTAAGCTGCGAGCAGCCTCGTTCAACAGCCTGGTTGACCAGTCCAGCAACGAGGAGGCCTGGTCGACGACCGGGCCACGGGGACGCTAAGCCCCGAAAACACCTCAAGGTAGCCTCTAGGGGATCGGGTCGGGGAGCTTCATGCTCTCCTTCAATGTAGGAATTTCTGCTCTTTTGACCCTGGTGGTAGGTTTGTTCATTTGCAGCTGACTCCTCCTTTTTTGGTGTAGCCTGAGTCTGCTGCTTTCTGGAGGGGTCCTTGGGTGGTTGATGCTTGGTTGGTTAGGCCGGGGGGTGCGTCATGTGTCGTGTCCGGTAGCTGCCAGTTGTCTCGACTTGGAGTTGAGGAGCGAGAGCTGATTGCCTCCTGGGTAAGTCCCTATTGTTTGGTTTTGTCTTTGGGTAAGTAGCTCCAGGGAGCCGCAGGGGCTCCCCTCCCCAGAAAACCAGCGTTGAATATAGTGAAACACCACTTTCTGGGTGAGACCTGGAAACTCCCCAACAACCCTCCCTCCCTTCGGTCGGTGTTTTTTTCGCATGTTTTGATCCAGCCTCCAGCAGGAGATGTGGTGACGTCATGCTCGATTCCTTGTTTTTATTTGGGGAGTTCTGTACACTAGTTTGGCTTTCAGTAGCAATGTTAACCAGAATAGGGATTTGTTTTGGGGCGCTTACCTTTCTGGGTGCCTGACTCGGTCGATGGCAGACATAGAATACTTCCAACCACATGGGAAGGGGGAGGGGGGTTCTATAGGCCATTGTGCCTTGTGCCTCTCTGAGGGGGGCCAGGTTCTGGCTTGTGGTCCCTGGTAGGCCTAGAACTCCATGCTCATTGACTGATACCAAAGTCTAATATATATCCATATCAGCCTGGAGTCATAAACACTCACACTCTGCCTAAGTAAAACAGAAACAAGCAACACTTAGTGGGCCAACCAGAAACTTAGGCCCATGCAATAATTTCCCTGCCAAAAAAAAAAAAACAAAAAACAGCTCCGTGGAGCCTCCAGGTCTCACCCAGAAAATGGCGTTTCATTACATTCAACGCTGATTTTTTCACCTCTAGTCTGCGCATTCTCCTTCTAAACCATTTTGGTTTCTGGATAGGGTATTTGGTTTTCTTTTGTCCCATCAGCTCTAATTCACACCTGCAGTCCATGATTCCTTGTTCTAGGCTTAGTTTTTGTTAACCCTTGCTTTTGATTGTAGGGTTGGGGAGCTTCATGCTCTCCTCTGGTAATGGAAAGTTTTGTTCTTTCAGCCCTGGTGGGTGGTTTCTTTATCTGCAGCCTTTTTTTCCTTTTCTGGTGAAGAATGAGACTGTTGCCTTCCAAAGGGATTCTTTAGTCATTGATTTTTAGTTCATTCATCTGGGAGTGCATCATTTGTTGTGTCCAGGTGCAAGTGTTCGTCACTACCTGTGAGTGACTTGGACTACTTTGGGGGGAGGGGACTCATTGTTTGCTGATCCAGTCTCCTTGGTCTCCCTGTTCCAGGCTCATTTGTCTCAGGTCATTTGCAGTATCATAAAATTTTGACAGCTTGCAATCTTCCCTCAGGCCCACGATGTTCAGTAGTTTGCAACTTTGACCGCTGTACTTTTTCAACCCGTTCTCGCAAATTTAATAAGTCAATATTGACTTATTAGTTGCGTGCATAGGTGACATACTAAACATAATAGTTTCCCCTTGAAAAGCTTCATAGAAAACACCGACCGTACCTAACCTACTTAGTTGTTAAAATAAGCATCTTATAGCTTCGTAATTACAATTGTTACTTAACCTATTATAGGTATAGGTTAGGTAATAATTGTAATTACGAAGCAATAAGATGCTTATCTTAACATACTAAGTAGGTTAGGTAAGGTCGGTGTTTTCTATGAATCTTTTCAAGGGAAACTATTATGTTAAGTATGTCACCTATGCACATATTTAATAAGTCAATGTTGACTTATTAAATTTGCGAGAACGGGTTGCCTTTTTAATGTCTTGGGCCCAGCTTAGGAATTTTGGAGGTCTAAGAGGATCCTGGTGGTTCATTTCTTTTTGAGCTTGTGTTGCCTTGTGTAGGGTTTCTCTTTCTGGTGTCTCCCATTTGAAGATTTGATCTTTGCTCTCCTCCACTGGTGTGTCCTGTTTTTCCTTTCTTTGTGATTTAGTTAGTAACAGGGTTAGTTAGTAACCATTTTGGCCTCTTGAGAAAATCAGCATTGAATATAATGAAATGCCTTTTTCTGGTGGGACTTCATTGACTCCATGGACTTCTCTCCTTCCCTACCAGGCGAGTTGATTGGTCTTTTTCTCGCATGGCGCTGCTATCTGGCACTTGCCAGCTGTAATATGGTAGGGGGCATGACTTAACAACTGGGTGGATTGTTTGCTGCATTGTTTGCTGCATTGTTTACTTTCTGTGAACCTCTCAGTTGTCACTTTTGCTTCAGTTTTTTTCTAGGGGTATGTTTCTTTGGTGAGGGTGATTATGAATCCTCTTTCCTATGCTTTTGTGAGAGGGGCCAGGTTTTGGCCTCTGGTCTCTGACAGGCTACTGATAAGGACTCTGAGGGCTGATAAGTGGGAAGCTATCTTGGTGCAGCTAGCAATAGGGATCCACCAGTGCCCCCTTAGAGGCATTTGTTTACATGCAATTCTGTTTTTTTCTTATTTTATAAAAAAAAGTCTCAATACCAGTACAAAAAAGGGTTTCCAATCAAGACCTGGATATTTGTAGGATTTTAGTATTATACATATTTTGTTTCATGGTTATCAATAGACATTATCTTATAAATGTTAATTTTCATTTTGACAGTTCCTGAGTATGGGCATATGATTGTCAAGAGCACAGTACCGAGAGACACCTTAATTACATTAAAGCATTTAAAAGCAATTTGTGAACTTGATGACCGATTACGTTCTCCAGCCGAGTTTGGAACAATATGTGAAACCTGGACCCCTGGACGTTGCTGTCCTTCCTGGTCACTTCCAAACTATGTGGCACTACTGTCTAACCGTACGTCTTGTCACTATATAACGGTGAGGAAAGTAATATACTACATATTGTATTACATGCATTCAGGAAATGCTAATTTAACATTCTGCTTATGTATAAAATATAGCTCTTTTTGTCTTATATCTGTTCAGTTAACATTTTTACTATATAAATACCCTGTAGATAATGTAATAACATTATTACTATATAGATAAATTATTACTATATAGATAGATAATGGACTGGGTGTCCTTGAAAACACTAGTTTTAGGTGTACATCTTTCACACAGTTTCTCTGTCCAGACTCAGCCATTAATTTTGCTTACATATTAAATACTGTCTTCTCATGCAGTGGATTGTTTTAATCCTTGCATGTTTTTCTTTTTTTTGTGCCTCTTCTGTTTTATCTTCTCAGTGATAACAATAAAGGAAGGTGACTGAAAATATATGTGGAGAAAATATTTCCCAGGTTCCCCCTTTTCAAGTAAAGAAAGTTTTCTGAAGGAATACAGGATGATGTAAGCAAATGCAGTACAGTATAAATATGGAAGATTTAATGATACATTGAATGACTATTTTCATTTAAATGTAAATATATGCCAGGGTTGTTATGCTATAATGGTTGCTCGGTGTATGCTTAGTAAAGTCTGGCCACAGGCCAGGCTTGGGGAGTAGAACTACTCCCAAAACTCTTTCAAGTTACGCTACAGGTATAATGTTATAAAATGTAAACTTTGTTTGGAGGAAAATGAGAATATTCAATTTTATATTTGCAAACAATGGAGTTGTAACAGGAAATTCAAGCAATAAATGTGAGTTAATTTAAAGTTTTCCAATGTTTACTTGGAGAGAATGCTGAAATTACTGTAGATAAAGTAATGAAATTGGAAACATATGGATATTTTGTGAAATCAGAGAAAATTGGTAAATGCTGGAATCTCTTGATGACTTAAAATATCTGGGTTGTGTAGTTGACAGAAAGTAGAATTTGTGCAAGTAGAATTGAGTCAAAGAAGGAAAATAGCTGGTGCAATAAAAGCTTAGTTTGGGGAGAATAAGATAGGGTGGAATATGGCTAGATATATGCATGAAAGACTGCCTGTACCAACCTTACACACAAACAATGTGGAAAACTCAGTGACATACAGAATTATCAGTGTGTACTAGGAGGGTACAGTAATGTTGAATGAATGGACGATGATAAGGTGGTTAAGAAAATGTTTTCAAGTGAACTTAAGAATTGGAGAAATGGCAGAAAGCAAGAAGATATGTACCAGTAGATATGGTGAGCAAGCAATTGAGAGGAAGCATGGAATGAGTGTGACAATAAGCAAGAAGTGACAGTGAGCAGAGCTGAATGGAGGTAGTTACAAAGTACAGAATTATTTACATTTTATACATTACTACTTATTGGGAGTACATTACACCTATTCTACGAACCCTTAGACAGCGTTTATCATCATATGTTGATTCACGGGGTAATGCAGTTATTGTCATATGATTTAAACAATTATTGTCTGGGTTTTACTTGTATGATGCAAATAGGGATATAATAGTTCTGTGGGATGTAATAGTTTACCTTGACCCATGACAAAAAAATCCTGCTATTGTTTCAAGGTTACATTACTATGTGAATGAGGTTATCGTCATTGTATAAAATTCTATCATAATTATCGGATGTGTGTATACCAGTGATGTTTGTATGTTTTCTAACTTCGAAGGTTCGGGGCCGTCATTTTGCCACATACTGTTGCCTCGTATTGTGCGGCGCTGGCGGAGTCGTTTCCACTTGCTTTTGGTGTTGTTGTAACTTCTGCGCCGTTTCGCAAGCTGCATCTTGCATTGTTTCACCTCCAGCCTGCTCATGCACCACCTGAGCCGCCCTAGTCATTGGACAGAGTGCTCTCTTTTCTTCCCCTCGGTTTGTTGTGGCCCCTTTGGTTCAGGATAGTTTCTCCAAGGCTCTTTTTCTATTGGCATTGGCCTCTGGGGGTCGGGTTGGGGAGCATCATGCTTTCCTCTGGCTCAGGGGTTTCTGCTCTGTCGATCTTTGTGTTGGTTTTGTTCATCTGTAACCGTCTCCTTCTTTTCTGGTGAAGATTGAGACTGCTGCTTTCCGGAGGGGTTTCTGGGTTCTTGATGCTTGGTTGGTTAGACCGGGGGTGCATCATGTTTTGTGTCTGGTTGCGGCTCTTCGCCGTTATTTGCGCACCACGGCTTCTGTGTCCAGGGACGCACTTTGGGTTGATCCGGTTTCCCTTCTTCCCTGTCTTTGGCAACATGTCCTGGGCTGACATTCAGGCGTGGGGATTTTTGCATTCAAACAGGGTCCTGGCTGCTCATTCTCTAGTGAACGTCCCTGGGCCTATTCAGGCCTGTGTAGCTTTGGGTCGGCGGTTGCAGCCAGTTGTCTCAACTTAGAGTTGAGGAGTGCGCAATGACCACCTACCGGGTACGTCCCTATGTTTTTCCTCTGTGGGTAATTAGCTCTGGGGAGCCACAAGGGCTCCCCCCAGAAAACCAGCACATTGAATGTAATGGAATGCTATTTTCTGGGTGAGACCCGGAGGCTCCCCGGCATCCCTCCCTCCCCTCCGGTCAGCGTTTTTTTTGCGTGTTTTGACATCCAGCCTCGGAACTGAAGAATGGATAGCCGGCGCGAGGGGTCTGGGGTTCCCCCTTCCCCCTCCCGGGGAGGGGGCAGCTGCGCAGACAGCGGCGCAGCGACGTGTGACGTCATGCTCATTTCTTATAGGGGAGTTCTATCCACTTGTTCAGCTTTTGGTAGCAATACTTTGACCAGAATAGGGGTTTGTTTTGGGATGCTTACCTTTCTGGGTGCCTGACCCAGTCGATGGCAGACATAGAATGCTTCCAACAACACGGGGGATTCTATAGGCCATTGCTCCCCATGCCTCTCTGAGGAGGTCAGGTTCTGGGCACTGGTAGGCCCACAGAACTCCATGCACATGATTCTGCCAAAGTCTGACATTAGCATATCAGCCTAGTAAGCTCCGGGTCTCGCCCAGAAAATGGTGTTTCATTGCATTCAACGCTGGTTTTTTCGCTTGCATCCGTCTCCTTCTTTTCTGGAGAAGACTGGCATGGCTGCTTTTCGGAAGGGTCCTTGGGTTGTTGATGCTTGGTTGGTCTGGCCGGGGGTGCATCTTGTGCTGTGTTCGGTTATGGTGATTCGCCGTTCTTTGCGTGCCACGGCTGCCATGACAGGGGTCTCGCTTTGGGTTGTTCCGGTTTCCCTTCTTCCCTGTTCCAGGGTGCGGTTCTCTCGGGTCACCCGCGGGGTGGTTCGGTCCTACTAGCCTGCTGTGTCTTTCCGTGCCCGTGTCGTTTATAGGTTGGCTATACGTTCCTTTGTTGATGTTCCTAGGCCTTGTCGGGCTTGTGTGGGTTACTGGGACACCTAGCTTTCTGGGTGCCTAACTCAGTCGATGGCAGACATAGAATGATTCCAACCACACGGAGGTTTCTATAGGCCATTGCTCCTCGTGCCTCTGTGAGGGGGGGGCCAGGTTCTGGCTCATGGTTCCCTGTAGGCCTACAGAACTCCATACACATGACTGATGCCAAAGTCTGACATTAGCATATCAGCCTGGATAGCTCTGGGAGCCTCCGGGTTTCACCCAGAAAATGGCGTTTCATTACATTTAACGCTGGTTTTTTATTCTTTGTGTACTCACCTAGTTGTGTTTGCGGGGGTTGAGCTCTGGCTCTTTGGCTCTTTGGTTTGGTGTGTGCGTAGTCAGGAATGATCATTTTTATATAACTGCTGTCCAAGGATTAAGCTACTGATGTTATGTTGTGCATTGTTTTCTGGAATATGTTGGGTTAGTTTTCTGTGGTATTGCCAAGGGGTGTAAAGTATTCTGAAATGACAGGTGTCTTTGAAATTCTTTATACCTATACATTTAATTTTTGTTTCCTATATTGCTCTTATCTTATATTTGCTCCAGTCTTTTGCCTTCCTGCTTCAGTGAGTTGGGGTCGTCATGATAATGATGGTTATACTGTATATTATTATTAATTATTAATTATCATTATCAATTATTATTATTAATTATTATTATTATTATTAATTATTATTATTATTAATTATTATTATTATTCATTTTTTATTATATACACATTTCACAAATAATTTGATTTATATAACAGCAAGATGATGTTGTCAATGTGCGTCGCTTGCTGAGAAGGTGCGCACGCCGTTTAGACCTTCAAATAGAGCGTGGTTGTAATGGACCCACAGGATGTCAGCGAGTTCCTCAAGAGTGCCTGCACCATGATGCTGTATACACCATTCTTCATTATCTTGTTGATGCTGCTTTTCTGAATCCAGAGGTATTAAAATAATTAATAATTTGTTTTTGGACTGTATAATTAAATTTATTAAATATTTTATGCAATGCTTCCAGCAATCTCATAATTTAAAGGCCCCTGCCTATGTAAATGCATGTATCTGTTCCATAAATTACAAAAGTAACAAAAATTTGTGTGCTATTAATAAGAGTTAATTTAATCCCTGCACTGCACACCTTTTAAAATGACATTCCCATTGTGCGCCAGAAATAAATTCTTCCAGATTTTTTTTTTCTTTTTATATTGTTAATTAGTACGCAGGAAGCATGAAAATCTAAGTAAAAATCTCTACCTCTTGTAGTTTAGCTGTAGTGGCCTGGAGAAGTTGCGTTTTTTTAGTAAATATGAAGCGAGTTGCCTCATTGGAATGACTTTGTTGATTTATTTTCAATGTTTCTCACTTTATTTATTTAGTTTTTTATTCACTCTAACAAGTTGTATCTGTGTTTAAAAGATGGTGTTCATTATGTATAACTTTGAAAATAAATAAATATATATATATATATATATATATATATATATATATATATATATATATATATATATATATGCGAACAAGCCTGAATGGTCCCCAGGACTATATGCGAATGAAAACTCACACCCCAGAAGTGACTCGAACCCATACTCCCAGAAGCAACGCAACTGGTAACTACAGGGCGCCTTAATCCGCTTGACCATCACGGCCGTCAAAAGGAAGTGATAGCCGAGGCTATTTGAGCCACTTCCCCGACGGCAACTCGGATGGTAATCTTGGGCATAGCATTTCACCAAATCACCTCATTCTTTGGGGCACACGTGAGGAACACAAATGCGAACAAGCCTGAATGGTCCCCAGGACTATATGCGAATGAAAACTCACACCCCAGAAGTGACTCGAACCCAATCTCCCAGAAGCAACGCAACTGGTAACTACAGGGCGCCTTAATCCGCTTGACCATCACGGCCGTCAAAAGGAAGTGATAGCCGAGGCTATTTGAGCCACTTCCCCGACGGCAACTCGGATGGTAATCTTGGGCATAGCATTTCACCAAATCACCTCATTCTTTGGGGCACACGTGAGGAACACAAATGCGAACAAGCCTGAATGGTCCCCAGGACTATATGCGAATGAAAACTCACACCCCAGAAGTGACTCGAACCCATACTCCCAGAAGCAACGCAACTGGTAACTACAGGGCGCCTTAATCCGCTTGACCATCACGGCCGTCAAAAGGAAGTGATAGCCGAGGCTATTTGAGCCACTTCCCCGACGGCAACTCGGATGGTAATCTTGGGCATAGCATTTCACCAAATCACCTCATTCTTTGGGGCACACGTGAGGAACACAAATGCGAACAAGCCTGAATGGTCCCCAGGACTATATGCGAATGAAAACTCACACCCCAGAAGTGACTCGAACCCATACTCCCAGAAGCAACGCAACTGGTAACTACAGGGCGCCTTAATCCGCTTGACCATCACGGCCGTCAAAAGGAAGTGATAGCCGAGGCTATTTGAGCCACTTCCCCGACGGCAACTCGGATGGTAATCTTGGGCATAGCATTTCACCAAATCACCTCATTCTTTGGGGCACACGTGAGGAACACAAATGCGAACAAGCCTGAATGGTCCCCAGGACTATATGCGAATGAAAACTCACACCCCAGAAGTGACTCGAACCCATACTCCCAGAAGCAACGCAACTGGTAACTACAGGGCGCCTTAATCCGCTTGACCATCACGGCCGTCAAAAGGAAGTGATAGCCGAGGCTATTTGAGCCACTTCCCCGACGGCAACTCGGATGGTAATCTTGGGCATAGCATTTCACCAAATCACCTCATTCTTTGGGGCACACGTGAGGAACACAAATGCGAACAAGCCTGAATGGTCCCCAGGACTATATGCGAATGAAAACTCACACCCCAGAAGTGACTCGAACCCATACTCCCAGAAGCAACGCAACTGGTAACTACAGGGCGCCTTAATCCGCTTGACCATCACGGCCGTCAAAAGGAAGTGATAGCCGAGGCTATTTGAGCCACTTCCCCGACGGCAACTCGGATGGTAATCTTGGGCATAGCATTTCACCAAATCACCTCATTCTTTGGGGCACACGTGAGGAACACAAATGCGAACAAGCCTGAATGGTCCCCAGGACTATATGCGAATGAAAACTCACACCCCAGAAGTGACTCGAACCCATACTCCCAGAAGCAACGCAACTGGTAACTACAGGGCGCCTTAATCCGCTTGACCATCACGGCCGTCAAAAGGAAGTGATAGCCGAGGCTATTTGAGCCACTTCCCCGACGGCAACTTCGGCTATCACTTCCTTTTGACGGCCGTGATGGTCAAGCGGATTAAGGCGCCCTGTAGTTACCAGTTGCGTTGCTTCTGGGAGTATGGGTTCGAGTCACTTCTGGGGTGTGAGTTTTCATTCGCATATAGTCCTGGGGACCATTCAGGCTTGTTCGCATTTGTGTTCCTCACGTGTGCCCCAAAGAATGAGGTGATTTGGTGAAATGCTATGCCCAAGATTACCATCCGAGTTGCCGTCGGGGAAGTGGCTCAAATAGCCTCGGCTATCACTTCCTTTTGAAGGCCGTGATGGTCAAGCGGATTAAGGCGCCCTGTAGTTACCAGTTGCGTTGCTTCTGGGAGTATGGGTTCGAGTCACTTCTGGGGTGTGAGTTTTCATTCGCATATAGTCCTGGGGACCATTCAGGCTTGTTCGCATTTGTGTTCCTCACGTGTGCCCCAAAGAATGAGGTGATTTGGTGAAATGCTATGCCCAAGATTACCATCCGAGTTGCCGTCGGGGAAGTGGCTCAAATAGCCTCGGCTATCACTTCCTTTTGACGGCCGTGATGGTCAAGCGGATTAAGGCGCCCTGTAGTTACCAGTTGCGTTGCTTCTGGGAGTATGGGTTCGAGTCACTTCTGGGGTGTGAGTTTTCATTCGCATATAGTCCTGGGGACCATTCAGGCTTGTTCGCATTTGTGTTCCTCACGTGTGCCCCAAAGAATGAGGTGATTTGGTGAAATGCTATGCCCAAGATTACCATCCGAGTTGCCGTCGGGGAAGTGGCTCAAATAGCCTCGGCTATCACTTCCTTTTGACGGCCGTGATGGTCAAGCGGATTAAGGCGCCCTGTAGTTACCAGTTGCGTTGCTTCTGGGAGTATGGGTTCGAGTCACTTCTGGGGTGTGAGTTTTCATTCGCATATAGTCCTGGGGACCATTCAGGCTTGTTCGCATTTGTGTTCCTCACGTGTGCCCCAAAGAATGAGGTGATTTGGTGAAATGCTATGCCCAAGATTACCATCCGAGTTGCCGTCGGGGAAGTGGCTCAAATAGCCTCGGCTATCACTTCCTTTTGACGGCCGTGATGGTCAAGCGGATTAAGGCGCCCTGTAGTTACCAGTTGCGTTGCTTCTGGGAGTATGGGTTCGAGTCACTTCTGGGGTGTGAGTTTTCATTCGCATATAGTCCTGGGGACCATTCAGGCTTGTTCGCATTTGTGTTCCTCACGTGTGCCCCAAAGAATGAGGTGATTTGGTGAAATGCTATGCCCAAGATTACCATCCGAGTTGCCGTCGGGGAAGTGGCTCAAATAGCCTCGGCTATCACTTCCTTTTGACGGCCGTGATGGTCAAGCGGATTAAGGCGCCCTGTAGTTACCAGTTGCGTTGCTTCTGGGAGTATGGGTTCGAGTCACTTCTGGGGTGTGAGTTTTCATTCGCATATAGTCCTGGGGACCATTCAGGCTTGTTCGCATTTGTGTTCCTCACGTGTGCCCCAAAGAATGAGGTGATTTGGTGAAATGCTATGCCCAAGATTACCATCCGAGTTGCCGTCGGGGAAGTGGCTCAAATAGCCTCGGCTATCACTTCCTTTTGACGGCCGTGATGGTCAAGCGGATTAAGGCGCCCTGTAGTTACCAGTTGCGTTGCTTCTGGGAGTATGGGTTCGAGTCACTTCTGGGGTGTGAGTTTTCATTCGCATATAGTCCTGGGGACCATTCAGGCTTGTTCGCATTTGTGTTCCTCACGTGTGCCCCAAAGAATGAGGTGATTTGGTGAAATGCTATGCCCAAGATTACCATCCGAGTTGCCGTCGGGGAAGTGGCTCAAATAGCCTCGGCTATCACTTCCTTTTGACGGCCGTGATGGTCAAGCGGATTAAGGCGCCCTGTAGTTACCAGTTGCGTTGCTTCTGGGAGTATGGGTTCGAGTCACTTCTGGGGTGTGAGTTTTCATTCATATATATATATATATATATATATATATATATATATATATATATGTCGTACCTAGTAGCCAGAACGCATTTCTCAGCCTACTATGCAAGGCCCGATTTGCCTAATAAGCCAAGTTTTCCTGAATTAATATATTTTCTCAAATTCTTTTCTTATGAAATGATAAAGCTACCCATTTCATTATGTATGAGGTCAATTTTTTTTTATTGGAGTTAAAATTAACGTAGATATATGACCGAACCTAACCAACCCTACCTAACCTAACCTATCCTATCTTTATAGGTTAGGTTAGGTTAGGTAGCCGAAAAAGTTAGGTTAGGTTAGGTTAGGTAGGTTAGGTAGTCGAAAAACAATTAATTCATAAAAACTTGGCTTATTAGGCAAATTGGGCCTTGCATAGTAGGCTGATAAGTGAGTTCTGGCTACTAGGTACGACATATATATATATATATATATATATATATATATATATATATATATATATATATATATATATATATATAAAACACACACACACACACACACACACACACACACACACACACACACACACACACACACACACACACGTTATATGACAAAGAGTGCTGGGAAGACGGGACACCACGAGCGTAGCTCTCATCCTGTAACTACACTTAGGTAATTACACACACACACACACACACACGAAAACTTAGCTTATTAGGCAAATCGGGCCTTGCATAATAGGTCGAGTACAACGTTCTAGCTACTAGGTACAACATATATATGTAAATATATAAAATATACAGTGGTACCTTCATTTACAAATTTGATACATTACTAGAGATGGCTTGTAACCCTAAAATTCGTAACCAGAAACAAATTTATTCTATAAGAAATAATGCAAATAGAATTAATCTGTTCCACACTCCCAAAAATATTAACTTCAAAATACATTTCGTACATAATAAACACACATATTTTGTACTATAGTATGTACAAGTTATAGCATACCTTTATCGATATACTCTTGTTGGCCTATGGAAGACAGTGAGGAGGAGGAGGGGGAGGGGAGGAAGAGGAGCGGCGTTGGTGTTTTTGGAAGAGAGGTATTGGGAGGCAGCGAGACCGTCCCCTGCTCACCTTAAATGCTTTCGAATCTGCATCACTGGTTCCAGATTTTCCTTTCACACATTTCACTGCCTCTGTTATGTGGCAGCCAGTCAGAACCATTCAGTTACAGTCACAACATGTCAGTCATGCATTCAGTCAAGACCAATCACAGACAGTCATAACCAAAGGCAGACAAGCATTCACAGTTGTATTAGCACAACCTGTCCTCTTAAAAAGAATGTCACTTTTGGCCGTTTGCCTGTATGGCCGAATATGGACGTAATTTAAAAATGAAAAATAAAATTAATATAAATTTGGGATTTTTTTTTCAACAATAGTAAGTTAAGGGACATCTGATAGGTTAGGTGGGCAGGAAATTCTCATAGAGTTTGAAAACGGTATGAAAAACGTTAATGGAAAGAATCCTTTTCTAAGCTTGCCGAATAAGCCAGACGACTCAAACAGAAAACGGAACAGTACGTCACTTTTGTGAGTCGATTTCATTTCAAATTACGTCCAAATTTGGCCATAGCGCGCATACCAGCGAAAAGTGACGTTATTTTTAAGAGGACGGGTTGATTAGCGACAGGTTAGGCATTTATGGTCAGTCTCGCATTTACAATCAATTAACCATTCACAGTCAATCAGGCATTCACAGTCAATCAGGCTTTCACAGTCAATCAGGCTTTCACAATCAGCCTTTCACAGTCAATCAGTCTTTCACAGTCACAACCAGTCAGTTAGTAAAAAATAAGAGTTTAATGACAAGCACTGAGGAAGTCTGTCTCCTGATCCATCAGCTGGTAGCAAAAAAAAAAAAAAAAACACCGTTTTAATACTGTCCATATGGCTGGGAGGGGTACAGCTGGGGGGCCCCGGGGTGGGGGATGAGGGGATGGAGGTAGCGGGGAGGGTGCAGGATGGTGGGGATGGAGGTAGCGGGGAGGGTGCAGGATGGGGGGGGGGATGGAGGTAGCGGGGAGGGTGCAGGAGGTGGGTGGGGGATAATGGTAGTGGGGAGGGGTGGGGGGATGTGTGGGGGATGGAGGTAGTGGGAAGTGTGACCAGCTCTGCCAACCATCTCACTACTGCCTGCCTGCACACTGACACCTGCCTGACCACTGCTGCCTGCCAATCCACCTACTTTGCCACCTGCCCCTCCACCATCCATCAATCCAGTGCCCCTCCACCATCCATCCATCCAGTGCCCCGCTGCCATCCATCCATTCAGTCCCTCTCCACCATCCATGCATCCAGTCCCCCTCCACTATCCATCTATCCAGTCCTTCTCCACTATCTATTTATCCAGTCCCCCCCCCACTATCCATCCATCCAGTCCCCACCCCACCATTCATCCATTCATCCAGTCTCCTCACCATCTATCCATCCAGTCCCCTCATCATCCATCCATTCAGTTCCCCTCACCATCCATCCATCCACATCCCTCCACCATCAATCCATCCATCCATCCAGATCCCTCCACCATCCATCCATCCATTTCCCCTAACCATCCATCCAGTCTCCCTCACCATCCATCCATCCATCTAGTCCCCATCACCATCGATCCAGTTCTCCTCACCATCCATCCAGTTCTCCTCACCATCCATCCATCCATCCAGTTCCCCTCACCATTTATCCAGTCCCCCCCCACCATCCATCCAGTTCTCCCCACCATCCATCCATCCAGTTCCCCCTCACCATCTATCCATACATCCAGTTCCCTCCACCATCCATCCATCCAGTTCCCTCCACCATCCATCCATCCAGTTCCCTCCACCATCCATCCAGTTCCTTCCACCATCCATCCAGTTCCATCCATCCATCCATCCATCCAGTTCCATCCATCCATCCATCCAGTTCCTTCCATCCATCCATCCAGTTCCTTCCATCCATCCATCCATCCAGTTCCCTCCATCCATCCATCCAGTTCCCCCCACCATCCATCCATCCAGTCCCCTCACCATCCAGTCCCCCCTCACCATCCAGTCCCCCCTCACCATCCAGTCCCCCCTCATCATCCAGTCCCCCTCATCATCCAGTTCCCCTCATCATCCAGTCCCCCTCATCATCCAGTCCCCCTCATCATCCAGTCCCCCTCATCATCCAGTCCCCTCACCATCCAGTCCCCCCTCACCATCCAGTCCCCCCTCATCATCCAGTCCCCCTCATCATCCAGTCCCCCTCACCATCCAGTCCCCCTCACCATCCAGTCCCCCTCATCATCCAGTCCCCTCACTATCCATTCACCCAGTCATTTCAACATCCATCCTGTTGTCCTCCCAAATACAATATTCAAGTGCAATCGTCACTAGGTGGGAGACACTGGTAAACTCTGTGTGCCTCGTTCCACCCCTCACCCATCAGAACAGAGCCATGCGCTCAATGGACCTGTACGTGTTTAAACAAATTCCGAGAACAGAGGTAAACAATGGGTACCAAATCAAATTTTTCAAACAAATTGAGTAAGAGAACCGAAGAATACGAGAACTGGGGCATACGAGAACCGAGGTTCCAATTGTGTGTTTCATTGAATATGACTGCATATTCTGTATTGATAATTTTCTTGTTTAGGGCTTCTATCCCTCTGACTAGTGCTCTTGCATCTTGATTTAATTGGAAGAGGATTTCTCCAAAAGTCATCTTCATTCAAGGTGAAGAAAAAGTAATAAATAACTGTAGAATGTATTACACATATTATATATTTACACAACGTTTTGAACCTACATGGTACATTCTCAAGTGATGGGACAGTACAGGGCATATTGGATTTATACCATTAGGGAGGTTAGGTGCAGACAAATACAAATAGGTGAAGAGTAAGGCATAAAACTGTGAAGAATAAGGCGAAAAAAGAGTACGAAGCACATACAAAGATTAATAATGTGTATTGAGCGTGGCATGTTCAACAATGTCTTCTATGTTGGCATCTTTGCCTTCTGGTCTTGTTCTTACTCTCAGGGTGGGTAGAGTGAATAGAGTATATATGAATAGAGTAAGTACTGTGTGTGTGTAATTACCTAAATGTAGTTACAGGATGAGAGCTATGCTCGTGGTGTCCCATCTTCCCAGCACTCTTGTCATATAACGCTTTGAAACTACTGACGGTCTTGGCCTCCACCACCTTCTCCCCTAACTTGTTCCAACCGTCTACCACTCTGTTTGTGAAAGTGAATTTTCTTATATTTCTTCGGCATCTGTGTTTAGCTAGTTTAAATCTATGACCTCTTGTTCTTAAAGTTCCAGGTCTCAGGAAATCTTCCCTATCGATTTTATCAATTCCTGTTACTATTTTGTATGTAGTGATCATGTCAACTCTTTTTCTTCTGTCATCTAGTGTTGGCATATTTAATGCCTCTAACCTCTCCTTGTAGCTCTTGCCCTTCAGTTCTGGTAGCCACTTAGTAGCATGTCTCTGCACCTTTTCCAGTTTGTTGATGTGCTTTTTAAAATATGGGCACCACACAACCGCTGCATATTCTAGCTTTGGCCTAACAAAAGTCGTGAACAATTTCTTTAGTATTTCACCATCCAAGTATTTAAAAGCAATTCTGAAGTTAGAAAACATTGCATAGGCTCCTCGCACAATATTGTTTATGTGGTCCTCAGGTGACAGTTTTCTATCTAGAACCACCCCTAGATCTCTTTCTTTATCAGAATTTGTGTGTGTGTGTGTGTGTGTGTATATATATAATATTTATTTATTTATTTTATACATAAAATGGTACCTCTTAATGTACAGTGGTACCTTCGGAGCTGGTGTCATCTGTGTGGCACGGTGATCGCTCTGTTTGTCGGCCGGCTTCTTGTAAGGGGAGCTGGTCCTTTTGCGGTTCACCCCATTGACAAGGCGATGGTGGGTGGGGGAGGGGGAAGCTCGCGCTGTTTGCTCACCCTTGGTCCTATGATTCGTGGTTTTTTTGGGTTGTGTCGTCTGGCCTATGGTGGCGTTGGATGGCTTCTCCTCCTTCGGGAGGGTTCTGGACTGGCGGGGCAGGCTGCTGCTTCCTGCGCTTCATCAGGTTATCTCAGAATGGGTGCGCTTGGGTGTGGTCGAAACGGCCCTGTCCTTCAGGTGGGTTCCCGCCTGTTTCCAGTGCCGAAACGAGACTGTGCGGATCTGAGGTTCATTCTGGACTTGTCCCCTCTGAACCCCTGGATTCCTTGCCCCTTCTTTCGAAGGACCACTCTGTCTCGGGTCCTGTTTCTTTTCGAGCCGGGTGCCTGGATGGTGTCCCTGGATCTCAAGGAAGCGTATTGGCACGTTCATATTCGTACGGGGTTCAGAGACTAGTTAGGTTTCGTGGTGGGGCGTTAGGCTTACCACTTTCGTTGCCTTCCTTTTGGCTTGAATCTGGCACGCATCTTATCAGGATTGTTTTGGTGTTTTGACCCGTCTGTGTCTGCTGCTGTGTTTGCTACGGGTTTGGGTCCTGGCCTACCTTGATGACTGGCTGGTATGGGCTCCCAGTCAGTCTGCTTGTCTGCTCGCCAGGGGTGTGGTTCTTTCCCAGCTTGCCGGGTTCAGGTTCCTGGTGAACTGGAGGAAGTCCCATCTGGTTCTGTCCCAAGTTTGGCCCTGGTTGGGTCGTGTTTGAGACTCTGACCACTTCCATGTCTCCCCCTCTGGAGGCGTTGCTGCAGCTGCGGTCCTGCCTTCAGCTATTTATGGGGGGTCCTGGGTCAGTTGTGTGGGGGGTCTGAACTTCGCAGTGATGGTCAACCCGCTGGGTCGGGATCTTCTTCGGCGTCTGTTCTAGTTCCTTCGGGAACACGGGAGTTTCCTTCGGGAACGCAGGGGTTTCTGCACTTTTGGTCCTGGTAATCGGTTTGTGCGGTTGCAGCCTTCTCCTTCTTTTCTGGCGGAGAATGCTTTGGAATGCAGAGAATCTGGTTGCTTTCCAGACAAGTCCTTGGGTCATTGATGCTTGATTGGTCAGGCCGGGGGGTGCATTGTGTGTTGTGTCTGGTTCCGGCTGTTTGCCGTTACTTGTGTGCCTCGGCTTCTGTGGCCAGGGATGCATTTTAGGTTGATTCAGTTTCCCACGTTCTCTGTACCCGGGCTCGTTTCTCCCAGGTTGTCCGCAGGGCTATTAAATCTAGCTAGCCTGTGGTCTGTCCTTGTGCCCATGACATTGGGAAGTTTGCTGCTTTTGCTGCAGTATTTGGCAACATGTCCTGGTCTGATATTCGGGTGCAGGGATTTTGGAGATCGAACAGAGTCCTAGCCGCCCGATATTTGGTTAACATTCCTGCTCCTGGGTGTTCATGTGTTGCTTTGGGTTACAGGTTGCAGCCAGTTGTCTCAACTTTGCATTGAAGAATTTGTGGTGGCCACCTCCCAAGTAAGTCCCTCTTTTCCTTATCTTTGGTTCTAGGGACCTGAAGGGGCTCCCCACAGAAAGCCATCGTTGAATGTAATAAAACGCCATTTTCTGGGTGAGCTCCGGAGGTTTCCTGGCCACCCTTCCTCCGGTCTGCTGTTTTTTCTTTGTTTGATGCTTAGCTTCCGAACTGGAGTGCTGGGTAGCTGGCGTGGGAAGGGGAGGGCTGCAATGACGAGTGGTGCAGCAGTGGAGAGTGATGTTTGCTTGTTTCCTTGGAGGGAGTTTTACCACTCTCTTTTTGGTCTTTATTTGTAATTTTCTTATCATGTGGAGTTTGTTTTGTTATGCCTACCTTTCTGGGTGCTTAACCCCGGTCAGTGGCAGATGAGGAAAACCCCCAACCACAGGGGGTGTTTTCCAGTGCCATTGCTCCCTGCAACCTCTCTGAGGGGGGCCAGATTCTAGCTCGTGGTCCCCGGTAGGTCGAACTCCTTAAACTAATGCCCCGGTCTAATATATCACACATTAGCCCGATAGCTCCAGGGAGCCTCCGGGACTCACCCAGAAAATGGCATTTCATTACATTCATCGCTGTTTTTGTTTTGTTTTATTCAAGTTTGTCCAAATCTAATTCTGATTTCATGTCATGCACAAAATGTTTGTATTGTCTGTGAATATATTCATTCAATTACTCACTACCTCTGGCAAATGATTTATATAAATCAGGACCATATTTGGGGCCAGTATTAATCCTTATGGGAGCTCACTAATGGCTTACTCTATGCTCAGACTTCCTCATATCACTGTTCTCATTTTTCTTTCAGACAAGAAGTCGCCCATCCATTTTGGTAATATGCCCATTTTAATTCCTACTTTTTTCAATTTCCAAATTAGTCTTTTGTGAGGAACTCTTACCAAACTATTTTTTCTGGGCAGACTCACTCGGTAATTTCCCTTAACTCGCATAAAGGCAAATTTTAGACTCACCAGACACCTGTGACAGTCTAGACCCATTAGAGATAAGGGCATTTGCAAACTCCTCTTTTCCCCTTTATGGGGCAGAGTATATGGGAACTGGAAATCAAGCTTGTAACAAGGTAAACTGTTCAAACATATTGAAAGGAGGTCACAAAACACACAACCTCCACCCAAAAAATGTTTACCAATTACTGAACTGCTTAAAGAAAACTGACAACTATCCAACCAGCCCATTAACCATCACCTCCGTAACCACTCATTGGGCGCATGAGAACTACCTCACCCGCCTGGTGCCAGAAGGGACACATAACTTGCTATTATGTGGAAATCACTTTGATTATCTTGGATAAGTGTTTAGCTAGTGGCACCTCTTACATGATGCCACTAGCCAAGATCTTTCATCACCAGAGTTGTCTTTTCTGAGGTTATTGACTCCTCTGCAAAGATTCTTCTCATGTCAACCATATCCTAGGTAGTGTTTGGAACTTTGAACTTGGAGACCTGCTGAGTGGGAGGGTAGTACTGTAGTTTGTCTCAGTACTAGATAGATCTCTGTTCTCCATGTGCTTCCAGTCCCAGAGAGATAGAGCAAGGATAAGAGATAGCGCAAGGATATTAGCAAGGGCCTTTGTCTCCTTTGTCTCTGGAGGATAGAGCGCATTACAGGGACCTGGCATGGCTAGTCTGCCCAATGCCAGTTGACATGTTGAGGGAAGCTACTGAGGTGATGTCCAGAAAGGGATGTTTCATCACACTGTGCTCTATTTGATCCCTCCATTAAATACTTTTTTCAGTATGCATGAATAGCAATACATTTCTTGTGCAACTGTGTATGGTAACTGCACTTTTTTTACTTCCATAATATCTTATTGCTTGACTCATTGAGGTCTTTGTGCAGTTTTATATGTGTTTGTTTTGGGAAATTTCATCATTTGTCAAGTTTTGCTGCATATTGCATGCTCTTAATACAGTATATTATCTGTTGGATTTGAAGAAGTTAACTTGATTCAAAACCAGGTATCTAGGGCCAATTTCCTCGCTTCACATTTCTAGTGTAATTGTTTCCAGAGTTCATATGCAAGCTGTCAAAAGCTTTCATCATATACATGTTGTATGTAGTTAGCATTGATAAATCAGTCAGATTAAAACATATTTCATAAACTGCTTAAACCCTGTTATCATGTGACACTCGTCCACCAAATACTTGTCTGTTCTAGTCTTGAATGGTGTGCGGTTTATAATCATTTTTCCTTGGACCTAAGGTTTTCTTGTCATGATCACATCTCACCAGTGTGTGGTTGTTTTCATGATCACATCTCATCAGTGTGTGTGGTTGTTGCCATGATCACATCTCACCAGTGTGTATGGTTGTCATGATCACATCTCACCAGTGTGTATGGTTGTCATGATCACATCTCACCAGTGTGTATGGTTATCATCATGGTCACATTTTGCCTGCCCTTCCTTAAAACTACCTGGCCTCTAAACTTGCACAGAGTATCTCAACACTAGGACCATAATCTGGTGTATTCATATAGTTGAGGGCAATATTAGGATCTGATATTGAACCAAAACTGCAGAAAATCACCAAGAAAATATAGGGGAAGCAAGACTATGCTGTCTTGATTAAAGAGAGAAAAGATGGAAACAAAGGATAGGATAATTTGCCTAATGTCAACAATACATGCTGATTAAAAAAAAAAGAGATCCAGAGGACTTCTGTATAAAAAAAAAATTGTCACCTGAGGATCCCATAAAGAACATTGTGCGAGGAATGTATGCTACCCTTTCCAACTTTAGATTTACTTTTAAATTCATGGATTGCAAAACATTAAAGGAATTATTCACAACCCTTGTGAGACCAAAGTTGGAATATGCAGCAGCTGCATGGTGCCCATATTTCAAGAAGCATGTCATTAAACTAGAAAAGGTGCAAAGACATCAAACTAAATGACTTCCGAAACTGAAAAACAAGACCTGTGAGGGGCAGGTCTCTTCCTCGTCCATCCATCGAGTCATCACAAAGTGGGTGCGTTTGAGCGTCGTCAAAACGACATTCTTGCAAGTGGGTTTACAGCTTGTTTCCAATTCCAAAACGGTACTGTGCGGATCTTCGGTACATTCTAGACTTGTCTCGTCTGAATCGGTTGATTCTTGCCCCTCCTTTTGGAGGACCACGTTGTCCCAGGTTCATCTGTTACGTATCGGAAAATAAAAATGGAAGAAAAGAAGAAAGGTGTTGGAGGTAGAGAAGTAAAAAGGAGGTGTGAAGAAGAGTGGTCAGGAGAAAGGGAAAATATAGAATGAGAGGGAGAAAATTAGATCAAGGTAAGTAGAAGAGTAGTAAGTAAGAGTGCTAGAGTAGTAGAAAGATAGAAGTAGAAGAGTAGAAAGTTGCTACCACCATACATTCAAGCTGTTACTTATCTGAGAAAGAATGGAACTTGTCTGCACAACAATATTATCTGGTATGAATCATATACCCACTGTACGAATATAACTCATACAGTATAACCAAGAATTTTTAAGTCATAATCTTAAGCCAGAAAACTTCAGAGTGCTCTCCACTCTAACTTTCCCTATATAATATATCATAGAAAACCAAGATCTAAGGATCATACATAAAGGCAATTTAGAAAGTAAGTTAATCAATTATATATTTCCTATTAGATTTTCACTCGTATCGATATCATAATTCAACCATATCATTTGATGTTAAATGTCAACATTAATACACAATTTGAGTCACCACACAAGAATTTGAAAGCACCTATGGCTGACTGTTCCTGAGAATCACACAACTACTAAGTTGAAATCACAATATATATCACCTTACAAGCTCATTCACCAAAGTCTCTGAGACTAAGTTTGATTGAAAGGAGGGGGGGAGGGAACTATGGCTGACAGAGAGAGTCCCAACCCAACCTGGGGCAGGCCTATTCTGGCTGTGGGAACCCCTCTCGACAAGTGATCTATCTATCGCAATCCTGCTCAGTGTCACAAATGTACAGTTCCACGGGTATATATGGGGGAACCCGGGAGCCAAGCTCCACCTACCAGCAGATAGCCTCTGGGTATCTACCTGCCACCTAGACAGCGGCTTATCTGATGGAAACAACACAAGACACCCATCTGCAATTTTCAATTTAGCAGAAGCGAAGTCACCTGATGCGATCTGACCTCTACTCACCGTGAGAACATTAAATCTCTAAAGGTGTGACTTTATAATTGCTAAGGGCTGACAAACTGGGGACTCCAATATCCTGTATGACTTTACTCTTGTTTTATGTAAAATATTAAACAAAACACATTTATGGTGTTTTAGACCTCACATTTATGGGCCTCAAGGACACGTATTGGCACATCCCTATCCATCTGGGGTTCAGGAATTGGTTGGGTTTTGTGGTGGGGCACCAGGCATACCACTTTCGTTGTTTTCCGTTCAGCTTAAATCTGGCACCTCACGTTTTCACATGTTTGACTCGGGTTGTGGTGACCCATCTGCGTCTGCTAGGTTTTCGGGTTTGGGCCTACCTCGAAGACTGGTTGGTGTGGGCTCCCAGCCAGTCTGTTTGTCTGTTAGCCAGGGATTTGATTCTTTCCCAGCTTGTTGGGTTTGGGTTCCTGGTGAACTGGCACAAGTCCCAGATGGTTTCGTCCCAGGTTTGGACTTGGCTGGGCCTCGTGTGGGATTCTCGGACTGCATTCCCCCCCTCTCCCCCTTCCCCCCCTTTCCCCACCCTCTTGCTTTGTTTCCTCGTGTGAGACCCGGTTCTGCCTTCTGGGATCTTCCTGGCTTGCAATGACTGATCTTTTTGGGTCTTGGCACGTGTTGTGGCCGTGCTGGGACTTTGGGGTTTTGTTGTCAAGGTGGGCTTTTTGATGCAGTTTTGTGCCTTCTTCGCCTGGCTGGCGTGGTGCTCTCTGCCCACAGGTCGGCAGCTTGTAATTTTTTTTTCACGTGTATTTGTGTATGTACACCTGTGCATGTACATGTGTACACTGTATGTACTCACCTAGTTGTACTCACCTAGTTGTGTTTGCGGGGGTTGAGCTCTGGCTCTTTGGTCCCGCCTCTCAACCGTCAATCAACAGGTGTACAGATTCCTGAGCCTATCGGGCTCTGTCATATCTACACTTGAAACTGTGTATGGAGTGAGCCTCCACCACATCACCCCCTAATGCATTCCATTTGTCAACCACTCTGACACTAAAAAAGTTCTTTCTAATATCTCTGTGGCTCATTTGGGCACTCAGTTTCCACCTGTGTCCCCTTGTGCGTGTTCCCCTTGTGTTAAATAGACTGTCTTTGTCTACCCTATCAATCCCCTTCAGAATCTTGAATGTGGTGATCATGTCCCCCCTAACTCTTCTGTCTTCCAGCGAAGTGAGGTTTAATTCCCGTAGTCTCTCCTCGTAGCTCATACCTCTCAGCTCTATGTGTGTGCACATGTGTATGTGCATACGCACATGCGTGTCTGCACAGTCCCAAAATGGGACTGTGCAGACCTGCAGTTTGGATGATGTCCTTGGTCCTCAAGGACGTGTATTGGCGTGTCCCAATTCGTCTGGGGTTAAAGGACTGGCTCGGTTTTGTGGTGGGGCGTCTCAGTTACCGCTTTCTTTGTATCCTGTTTGGTTGAACCTGGCTCCTCACGTGTTCACACGTCTTACCCGGGTCATAGTGGCTCATCTGCATCTTTTAGGTGTTCAGGTGTTGGCTTACCTTGACGACTGGCTGCTTTGGGCTCCCAGTCGGTTGGCTTTCGGAGGGGTCCATTGGTGGTGGATTCGTTGTTGGTTCAGCCGGGGGTGCATTACTTACTGTGTCCGGTAGCGTCTCTGCACTGCTACCTGTGGGCCACTGGTTTTGTGTGGGTAGACGCGCTCTGGGTTTATCTAGTTTTCCTTGGTTCCCTGTTCCAGGACTCATGTTTCTCAGGGTGTCCACAGTGTCATAAGTCTAGCAAGTCTGCGGTCTACCCTCACACCCATGATGTTAGGAAGTATGCTGCTCTTTCGGCTGTCTTTGGCAATATATATTTATTTGGGATGATTTTCGGGCGAGGAGTTTTGGAGGTCGAACAGGACCCTGGCCGCCAGATATCTCGTGAACGTCCCAGTTCCTCAGCGGCTTTGTGTGTGGATTTGGGACGCCTGTCACGGCCGTCTGTTTCTTCCTTGTGGTGAGACCTGCAGTGCTACTGCCTTCCTGATAAGGCCATGTTTTTCCTTCTCTGTGGGTAGTTAGGTTCAGGGAGCCGATGGGGCTCCCTACAGAAAGCCAATGTTGAATGGAATGAAACACCAGTTTCTGGAAGAGCCCTGGTGGTTCTTGACACCCCTCCCTCCCTCCCTCCCTCCTTCCCTCTGGTCAGCAGCTTTCATCATTCAAGAACTGAATTGGTGGGTTGCAAGTTCTTGGGCCAGCTCCTCCTCCCCCCCAATGGGGGGGAGGGGGGGATGGCACTAGTGGGTGGGGGAATAGTTGGATGAAGTGTTGCTTGTTTTCTTTCTAGTTCTTTTGCTCTTTGGAAGATGTAGGTTGCAATTTTCAACCAGACTGGTCTGTTTTGGTTTGCCTACCTTTCTGGGTGCCTTCCTGGATCGATGGCAAGTATGACATACTTTAAATGTAAAGTGTTCATTGGTCCCTTCATTTTTCTTGAGGGGGTCCAGGTTCTGGCTCTCGTCCCCAGTAGGCAACAAGAATTCTGTGACTGATGACCCCAAATAGGATAGCACTATATCAGTGGGATAGCTTCAGGGAGCCTCTGGGGCTTACCCAGAAAATGGCATTTCATTACTTTCATCACTGATTTTATGTTGTAGATATACAGTACACCTATTTATAGAGTATGACACAAGAATTCCATGTACAGTATACCATAGCTTAGTTGAATGTAGAAGTAAATGGTCAGTAGTTAAGCACCAGCAATGCCCTTGTTCAAGGCACTCTGTAGTTTGCCAATTGGTTACAGGTACCAGACCCTGATCATCCACAACCTTTCAAGCACCCTGAGCCACATCATAAACACCAGAGGCAGCAGATCCAGCAACGTCTCAGTTTAACTGCTGTGTTTGTGCCCGTGGCTCGTAGCTCTGATGCACTTCCTTACTATGAAGCTTTGCAAAATCTTGATCTCACTGTAGATAATGTGACGGTAGTAGCAATGGACCTGGGTAGGTGTAAAGTTTATATTTTATTATACTGTATGTATTATTAAATTAAATTTTTGTCTTGTTTCTTATGATAGGTTACTTATACTGGGCTTTATTTCTAAATCTAAATATGGCTAGAGGAAGATGATATTTAAATGTGTTTATCTTACTAAATCAAGGTTAGGGTTTAATTTTGTAGCGTTGCTCTGTTTGTAGGTATCTCTCTCTGTAGTCAAGTAGTTTCTGCACAATAACTTGAGCTCTATATGGTACATAACAGTGAAGTTTTATTCATAATTTCATTACAGTGCACACAGTTAATGAACATTTGTACTGGCTCATCAGTAGTTTCTCAGGCACTGGTACCACAGAGCCTCGTGCCACATCCCTGTGATCAATGTGCTCCCGGTTTTCAGAAAATTGTTAGCATGTATATTTATGCCTCATTTCTTGCATGGACTCAGATTAACTGTTCACCTTGAATTGCACATGCATGGAGGGATCATCTCTAGATGTTGCCCCTGCCGAGCCAGTGTTTCTCGGGTGTGTTTTGGTGGCTGTCCCTGAGAGGGCAGCTTCTGGTAGAAAGGTGCCTCACTCTCAACAGTGTATGAGTCTTTGACTCCCCTATGAGGCTCTATGAATATGGGCAGTCTGAAATTTCATATAAGGGTTACACAGGTTGTTTGTTATACAGCATGCTGCTCACACCCTTAACAGCTATATGCGCTCCTATGCTGTCTTCAGTGTTTATACTGTAATATTTGGTGAGTAGTACCTGTGCCTGGTGTTCCTTGCTTGGTCTATTCTTCAGGACCTAGCAAGGCCTTTTCAGTTTCAGAGATTTTGTATTGAACATGCCCTTCGATTCTGCCATCACAAGGCTTGAGTTTGAAAGATGTGCCTCAGTTTGATGTATGCTGATGGCCATTCTTAATACCTCTGTCATGCTGCATTTTGGGTGGGAAAGCCCCATTTCACAAGATTTCCGTGGCATTTTTTTCACCTCCAGCCTATTCATGCTCCTCCTGAGCCATCTTGGTTTATGGACAAGATTTAGTTTTTTCTCTTTTCTCCTCAGTTTTCTTTTGCCCCATAGGTCCAAGACTGTTTCTTCAAGGATTTGTTTTTGTTGGCCCTTGCCTCCAGTTGTCGAGTTGGGGAGTTTTTGTGCTCTCCTCTGAAAGTAGGAATTTTGATCCCGGGGATCATTTACTTTGTTTACAGCAATCTCCTTCCTTTCTGGCTAAAAATGAGATGGCTGGTTTCTGGAGGGGGTCCTTTGGTGATTGATGCTTAGTTTGTTTGGCTCAGGAGGCATCATTTATTAGATCCAATTGCAGCCGTTCACTGTTACCTCTGTGCCACTAGTGGTGCACAGGGAAGTACTCTACAGATCCAATATCCTGAGAAAACTGCTTCACTACTGTGATTCATTCATCTTGGGGCTTCGCAGTCTCATTTTCTATGCTTTGTTTGCCTTACTGTTTGTATGTTTTGGTTTGTTCACCATTCTGATGGCCTTTTCTTGGTTTGAGTGATCTCAGATCCCCTGCAGCTTGCACCTCTTTAGAAAGGGCCAGGTTTTGGCCTCTGGTCCCCCAATAGGCTTTCAGTGACTTGCAAGGACCTGCCACGAATTGAATTGGGTAGAGCATGCCAGGTAGCAAGTCATCTTTAATAGAACTGATGTTTGATTTTAATGTATGAAAAATACTCAAAAGGTCACATTCACCATTTAAACGTGAAAAATATATATTAGATGGAGGGTATTCTTTTTTTTTTTTTGTAGAATGGATCATGTTTTAAAGCAAAAAAGTTTATAATGTCTTATATTGAACAATTGTTTGTTTTATGCTAAAATATTTAGATCTGTGCACTCACTGTTAATGACAATTATTTATTTTTCTCTTAACCAGGTCTAAAATACATTCTATTTGACAAGCTGTTAATGACGAATTCATTCCTACTGGGCATTGGTGCTGGCATTGTGGTGGTGTTGATGTGGTGCTACACTGGCTCACTCTTCGTCACTATAGTCGCCATCACCACAGTTGCCTCTTCTCTCATCATTGCATACTTCATGTACATCTTCATTTATGAGATAACTTTCTTCCCATATATGAATGTTTTAACTACTGTTATAGCAATAGGTAAGTTTAAAACATTTTTATTTTTTATTAAACAAGATTCTTTTCTAAGCTATTGCATTCAGTTGTGCCTTAACCACCGTGCTGCGCCGAGTTTATTGTGAAATTCCCCCAGTGCACATGAAATAAAGCGTTCCCAAAAAATTCTTTTTTCTTCGTAAAATGATAAATTCCCTTCCCTGAACATGTCTATGTAAAAAAAAATACCAAATTTCACTTACTTTGGTTGTGGGGACGTGGACAAGGTGCGCTGTGACGTCATCAGGGCCTGGTCACCCATGCGTGAATCGCCCAGACACTGTCGCGTGGGCCATTCAAGCACCAGGTGTTCCACAAATATATTTTCAATTATTTGTTTTATGTATTTCCAATGTGGTTTTATTTGTTTTTTTATCGTATATGATGCATATTTGTGTTCTTTACAATATGTATACAGTAGAATGTTCATAATGTTCCATGGAACTGTGATACATGTGTCAGTAATGTGTCCACAATAAATGTTTATTGTTGCAATATTACCTGTTAAAAATTCACTAAAATTACAATATGTACAGTTTCACACACTTTTTACACAGTAACACACTGTATTACACACTCAGTACTTCTGAAGTGAGTAATAATCAACGAAATAGTCCATGGTACACAGCGCGACTTCGCTCTCAGTGCACCAGGTACAGATAAATTTTTGCTTCCTGTTTCTTCATTCTGTGTGCTTGCAAATAACGCACTCACGTACACCCTTGGCTTTAGTACTTGTAGGTTGTAGGTAGCCAAGCTTGTAAAGCATAAGGTAGTATTGAAAAGATTATAGGAAAAGATCAATTTGTAAGGTAATCTTGAAAAGATCGCTTTGTATGGTCCCACACAGGAAGAGATTCAGCTTGCCTCAAGGGGGCATGAGTTGGATTATTAAAAGTTGTTTTAGTGCAATCAAAATTTATTGACATTTTATATGTAAAAAGGGCTGCAACTGGTCCAAGTTTCAGCATCGCAGCCTAAATAGAGAGGGAGAAAAAAACAAAAACATATTTTACACTATTTTCAACATTTTCAATGCTACATTACAAACACAAGTGTCAACCGAAATCATTTCTATGATACTCAGCTATCACATTACTATATAATAAAGGTTTGGGAGTTATATTTCTATCCCAAATATATTTAGTGCAATAATACAAATTTTCAAAGTTCACCCAAAAAATTATGCAACAAAATGATGTTTATAAATATTTATAAAATCAATAAATGAACTTATGAAAAAACAAAACTGTGGTTTTTAGAGGCATAAACTCTACGTATAATATGCAAGTTTCATGTAAATTGAATAATAAATGAAAAAGTTATTCAACCATGTAGTTGCTAATTACTTACCTGTAGAAAATAAAGGGCAAAGTTCAGCCACCTATGGCTGAGGTTGATGTCGACCAATTTCATTAAAAATTGGCACCCTTGTAGATAGGCATGCCTTCAGTAAGGTGTGCAAGTTCCATGAAGTTCACATGATAACAAAAAAAAAAATTATTAAAAAAAAATTATTAAAAAAAAATTATTAAAAAAAATGTCCAGTAGTTTTATATTTACAATTATTTATGATGTAGTACCAAAATATAACACTAAAACATACTAACCTAATATAATTGGTCTGAAATATGGGTCCTTGTCAAGGTGGCACTGTATTGGCACTAGTAGGCACATGTCCCATAGCCAGGGTCAGCTTCCTCGGGCCTTTCTTGGCTTGGTGGTGCATGTCGTTGGTTTCTGCATCATCTTGTCCTTCATGTTGAAGTACCAGCACCATCAAGAGCGAGAACGTCTGGAGGAATGTCTGTGGCTGGGCGGCAGTGTGAGGTGGTGAGGCGGGCTGGTGTGTTGTGGGGTGGCAGACGGAGAAGCGAGGCCACCTCTATCTTCACTCAACAGAATGCAGTTTTGCGTCAATCTGGTTCTCTGCTCCTTCTTTACTTGGCTAGCGTATAAAGCTTTTGCTTATCGAGCTTTCGCCTTCTTCGACAATACTATAGAGCCATTGTGCAGTAGATACTACAAAAAGCGATTCACAGGAAGATTTGTGTGAGCGCGTCAATGCTAGAACCACCTGGCAAAGGGGAGCCAGCCGGCCGAGCGAACAGCACACTAGACACGTGATCCTGTGGTCCTGGGTTCAATCCCTGGCACCGGCGAGAAATGGTGGGCTGAGTTTCTTTCACCCTATGCCCCTGTTACCTAGCAGTAAATAGGTACCTGGGAGTTAGTCAGCTGTCACGGGCTGCTTCCTGGAGGTGGAGGCCTGGTCGAGGACCGGGCCGCGGGGACACTAAAGCCCCGAAATCAACTCAAGATAACCTCAAACGGCACTGTAATGAAACAGTGACGTTTCATTACAAGCAATTGGTAGAATCAGCCCTGGAAAAGCATGTGGCGGAAGGCATCTTAGAGCCAATTACACATAGTGAGTGGGCAGCCCCAATTGTACCAGTGTTGAAATATGTCAAATATGGTTGGAATGATAATTTATTATTGTCAGAGTATGCTGCAGTAAAGGCTGACCTTAGTATTCACCAGGATGTACTCTTGTATAGGAATAGAGTGGTGGTGCCTGGGGAACTAAGATGTAAGATTTTGGAACAGCTACATGTAGGCCATAATGGCATAAATGCAGAAAGCAGAAGCTAGAAGTTGGGTTTGGTGGCCAAAAATAGACTAGGATATTGCTGAGGTAACAAAAAATTGTCATATTTGCTTTAAGAATTATCAGAAACCATAGGCCCCAGTACTTTCTTGGCCATGCACTGGAAAACCCTGGTCTAGACTTCATATAGATTATGCGGGACCTATGGATAACAAATATTACCTAGTGGTGGTGGATTCATACACCAAATTTCTGGATGTGCATGTGTAATTCCACCACATCATCTGTAACTTGTGAATTACTAAGGAAAACATTTTGTAATTTTGGATTGCCAGACATAATTGTCTCAGACAATGCTCCTTATTTTGTTTTTGTGGAAATGGAGGATTTTTTTTTCGAAAAAATTATATTAAACATATAACACCTGCCCCCTATAATCCTTCTTCAAATGGTCTAGCAGAAAGAGCATGAGATCCTTGAAAGAAGGGTTAAAGCGGTTTACGGAAGGTACTATTAATACAAGGCTTTGTAGATTGTTATTTAATCAAAGGAAAACTGTTCATTCTACTACTGGTAAATCTCCTTCTGAATTACTGTTTAATAGACACTTTAAAGTACGCCTGGAAGCAGTAAAGACAGATCCCGATAAAGAGAAATTGGTAACTAGCTTGGCCAGTCAGTTGGCTCAGGGAGAGGAATTGTTGTTTAATGAGGGGGATGCAGTATATGCAAGGAATTTTGGAAGTGGAAAGCCTTGGGTTGAAGGAAAAATTAGGGAAGTCCTGGGCTGCAGAAATTTCACGATGCAAGTGCAGAGTTTTGAGAACATTAATTGGAAAAGGCATACAGATCAGCTCATGCTAAGGTTCACAGGGAATTTTGAAGGCCCTTCAGGTGGGGGTGGGGCAACTAGTGATACCAATCCTAATAATGAAGGGGTAGCAGCACCTGCAGGAGACCGGGAGACAGAGCAAGGGGCAGCAGAGGGTAATAGGGATACAGAGCACCACTTGGTTTCCGAACTTTAGTTATCCAAAACTTCCAGTTTCCCGATTGGGGTTGGGGAGTCATGCTACACGAACAAAGTTCGGGTAGGAAGCAGTCCGCCAAGCGTCGCGCCGGGCCCGTGGTGATGGGTGGGAGATGGTCCAGTTTGCCGCCTTCTACCCTGTGATTTCACAGATTCACGGCCTATTATTCCTATTATTTTGATTTGTCACGAGGCTGGAGAGTTCATTCTGTAATTTTGTTTTACATATCTGCACAATCAAGAAACATCTGTGCACCATGTCGGCTCCAAATGCACGCATTGCGTCAGTGATTGCTGACTGGTGGGTGGAATGGGGAGCTTAGATGGAAGGCAGTATGAGAGAGAGGGGGAGAATTAGAGAGGGAGAATTAGTGAGAAAGGGAGGGGGAGGTAGGCAGGAAGGAAGTAGTGAGGAGGCGGATGGGAGAATTAGGGAGGGAGGGAAAGGCAGGCAAGCAGGCTGGCTGCCTGACTGCCTTTCCCTCCCTCCCTAATTCTCCCATTCTCCCTCCTAGCATCTCTCCCTACCTTCCCCTCCCTCCCTTTCTCACTAATTCTCCCACTATTTCTCCTCTCTCACTAATTCTTCCCCCTCTCTGTTGGTGGAGTGGTGAGGGAGGCAGTAAGGAAGGATTTGCTGACCAGGCGATGGTTGCCAAACTTATCGCCCATATTGTATTACAAATTTTAATCTTAGTTGTAAAATATTTATGCCAAAATGTTGATTTTCATATATTAATATACTGTACATTATTAATCATTAACATGTTATATGATTTCCTATTTATTAATTAAACAAATATAGTTTTATTTATGAATTATGCACAGTTGGCATCTGTGAGTAGGCGCTGACAGACATGTCTGCCTCTACACAGCCTCGAGCCCGTTAGTAGTTCCCGACCCCATTAGTAGTTCCCGACCCCGTTAGTAGTTCCCGACCCCGTTAGTAGCTCCCCCCTCCTCCATAGCCTGCTGTTCTCATGTTATGAGGAAGGCAGTGAGGGAGGGATGGCAGGCATTGAGGGGGAGAGGCAGTGAGTGGGAGAGGCAGTGAGCGGGAGAGGCATTGAGGGGGAGAGGCAGTGAGGCATTGAGGCATTGAGGGGGAGAGGCAGTGAGGCATTGAGGGGGAGAGGCAGTGAGGCATTGAGGGGGAGAGGCAGTGAGGCATTGAGGGGAGAGGCAGTGAGGCATTGAGGGGAGAGGCAGTGAGGCATTGAGGGGGAGAGGCAGTGAGGCATTGAGGGGGAGAGGCATTGAGGGGGAGAGGAAGTGAGGCATTGAGGGGGAGAGGCAGTGAGGGGGGAAAGGCAGTGAGGGGGAGAGGCAGTGAGGGGGAAAGGCAGTGAGGGGGAAAGGCAGTGAGGGGAAGAGGCAGTGAGGGGGAAGAGGCAGTGAGGGGGGAGGCAGTGAGGGGAAGATGCAGTGAGAGATAGAAGCAGTGAGGGAGGGAAGGGTGGGGGTGAGTGAACGCAATTACACAATGAACTTTATTTCATTTGTTGCATTTATGCATGAATCTGTCGATTTTTCCCTTAGAATTTTTTGTTAAATTTAAAAAAATTCTGAAATTCATTTTTTATCCGATCGACCTCAGGATAGTTTCAAATTAAGTGCCTTTAGATTGCGCACAATTTGATACCAAAATGAAAGATGTAACATGAAACTTGATGTCCGAACACTTATATGATTATAAATAGATTTTTGGTCAAAATTTTAAAATATTTGTTAAAATTCTATTTATTGTGCTATTATGTTGGGATTAGTTTTAAAATATGCGCCTTTACGTCGCAAATAATTTGATACCAAAATGAAAGATGTAACACTTGCCTCTCTGAGGGGGCTAGGTTCTGGCTTGTGGTCCCCGGTAGTCCCATAGAACTCCATACACATGACTGATGCCAAAGACTGACATTAGCATATCAGCCTGGATAAGCTCCGGGGAGCCTCCGGGTCTCACCCAGAAAATGAAGTTTCATTACATTCAACGCTGGTTTTTTTTATTAACAAGGTGTTGTAGAGCCGCAATCATGGTGCTGATGATGGTAACAATTTAAATATTTTTCCATTCAGGATAAAACTGACATGATACAACAGTAAATGTAGGCATAACTACCTCAGTGTATTTGGCACTATACTGGTGGTGTGAGGTGGCATTCTGGGCAGGAGACTCGGTAGATCCTGTTCCCTCACTTCTGTCTCTGCTTTCCCTATGTTTTATAGGTTGTTCATGTCAGGCAAGATGTGAGGTGGGCTGAGTCAGGGAACCCTGTTTACGTGTTGATGCTATTATCTGGCGACAGTCTGGGACAGCTGCCTGGCACACCTACTATATATTAGTGGGCTCTGCTCAACACGACCTTCCCAAACATGTAGTGTTTGGAAAGGCTTTGTGTTTTTAAGAATGAGTTTTATAAAGGTTATTTAGGCTGGAGGGGCTTTTATCCAGTGTTTGCTTGGCATCAGTATGACCAGACAGTGAAATGTTAAAAGGTTACTACTGCAGTGTTACAGATTGTTGACCTGCTCTAACTGTACATTGATTTCATCCATGAGACCAGCAGAACATTGCCTAAGGAAGCAAATTAATTTCTGCTCAGAAGGAAGCATTTCATATAAACTCAAGAGTGTTTTTTTTTTATAACTTTTTGGCAGTAGCCAAGGTCATTGCTCTTACCACAGCTGTTGTTTTTTTACTTACCTTCTGTGTTTCTGCAGAAACTTTTCAATACAATTATAATACATTAACCCCTTAACTGCGTTGCCTCCAAATGTGACACCCCCGCAGTGCGCAGGAAATAAATTCTCTGGAAAAAATTATTTTTTCTTTTTAAAGTGTCAAAAACCCTTCCCTCAGTATGGGTATGTAAAAAAAAAGTCGAGATTGTACTTACTTTGGCTGCTATGGGGTCCGGAAGTTGGGGCGTGACGTCATCATTTCCCGTGCGCCCGTGCCGTAAGCTCTCGGGGGCGGTGGGGCGCTCGGGGCGGGGCGCACGAGTTGCCGCGAATATATTTTCGTTCATTTTTTCCGCACCTTTCCAAATACAATTTCATCGTTTTTATGTGCCAATCTAATGTATAATGAACACGTACACTATAATACCGCAGTACAACATCCGTACTGTCCGTAGACACTGTGTTACGTGCATGAAACTTGTGTTCACATATGCAGCACATATTTACTATGTACCATGCTAATTTGTGTATATATACAATCTATTTACACACTATACACTGTCACACACTATATACATTCACCATCAACACATTCAGAACACAGCGTAGCAGCTGCTTCGTATGAGCCAATAGCAGCTGCCTCGTATGGGCCAATATCAGCTGCCTCGTATGGGCCAGTAGCAGCTTCCCCGTATAGGCCAAGAGCAGCTGCCTCGTATGGGCCAATAGCAGTTGCCTCGTATGGGCCAATATCAGCTGCCTCGTATGGGCCAATATCAGCTGCCTTGTATGGGCCAAGAGCAGCTGCCTCGTATGGGCCAATAGCAGCTACCTCGTATGGGCCAATATCAGCTGCCTCGTATGGGCCAATATCAGCTGCCCCGTATGGGCCAATAGCAGCTGCCCCGTATGGGCCAAGAGCAGCTGCCTCGTATGGGCCAATAGCAGCTACCTCGTATGGGCCAATATCAGCTGCCTCGTATGGGCCAATATCAGCTGCCTCGTATGGGGCAATAGCAGCTACCTCGTATGGGCCAATATCATCTGCCTCGTATGGGCCAATAACAGCTGCCTCGTATGGGCCAATAGCAGCTGCCCCGTATGGGCCAATAGCAGCTGTCCCATATGGGCCAATAGCAGCTGCCCCGTATGGGCCAATAGCAGCTGCCTCATATGGGCCAATAGCAGCATTTGGCCATGAACACATTCAGAACACCTCGAGTGAGAGCAGCCACACCCAGCCAGTCTCCCTCACTCCAACGTCTTACTCGCCAACATTGCTCCTCCCACCATATTGTTATAGCTCTTATTACACATGTTCTATATACCTATCTACATGTTTTATTTACCAGAACTATGCAAGTAAGCCGGTATTGTGTCCAAACAGTACAGTGGCCACCATACACTGCATGAAAAATCACACAGCAGACGACGCTACGATTACGTCACCTCCCTCACCAAAATAGCTCCTCTCAACATTCTCCGGTTGCTGTTCTTACTCTATATACACACACTATATATACCCATGTACATATGTGTTGCCCATAGCGAACCACTAAGCTAGTATGGTGAGCAAAACAAGAGTGGCAGCCACACACACGATGAGGCTACCTCAATTCTCGCCCTCCCTCCCTCATCAAAATTCCTCCTTCCACAATACTACGCACAACGCTAATTATAGCCACAATCCTGCTATTATCACAATCCTGGTCACTAATTCCTGTAAATGAATAATTGACCACACGTTTATTTTGAAAAGGAACCTAAGAAATCATTTGAAGATTCCTAGATGAACGAAATAATGCTGTGGTGCTGTGGCTAGAGCTGTGAACATCGTGAACAGCATTGAATCACTGATATTTGAACATTGTACCCAGTCATTATCACACTCGGGCTCTAATATAACACTATCATAGCTAAATAATACAAGTTATATATATATTTTGACATTATTTGGCGATGCTGTGGTCACATGCTGAACAGCAGTGCTGTGCGCTCATGCTGCGAGCGCCAGCCTTGGTTGCTCACACACTACTGAGGCTCCCACACCCGGGAATGTGGACCACGATTTTTTTTAAAGATGGCGTCTGTTTACAAGAGCCCTGAGGAAGCTGATGTGAACCCCATGTAGCCGCGGGAGTTTTGAATGGAACGTGAAAAATACAAATACCCGGAGGCGCGTTGCGCAAACCAGACGTGAGCCTGCAGGCGCGTTGCGCAGTTTAAGGGTTAAAAATTTTGATGGATTAATTTTAAATTTGGAAAGCATTGTTACTACTCAAAAGCTGTGCTTGTGCTCTTGTAAAGTGAGAAATACAGGACTATAGATCAAATTCATGACAAGATGTGAAAGAGTAACGTCGTCATTTATTGTGCTGATTTTTGCAGTTTGTTGTTATTTTGTGGAATTCTTTCTTTTTCAGGCATAGGTGCAGATGACACATTTGTTTATTGTCGTGTATGGACTTTAGCCAAGCAAGATAAAAATGCGGGAACCATGGTGAAGTTGGTAGGTGATTCCCTTCATCATGCCGCAGCATCCATTATTGTTACCTCACTAACAACTGCTGCAGCCTTTTTTGCATCCTGTGTGTCACATATCACAGCCATTCGTTGCTTCAGGTGAGCATTATATATCATTTTATTAACTTGCCTTTTAATAAACATAAATGTTTTGACCAATGTTATGCATACACCATCTTAGAGTACTGTCTCCACTCGATCATCCGGACTATATGGGAAGGACCCCCAGCCAGATTATCACATTTTTTGGATAATGGTACTTTTTCACCTATGAGTCCAAAAGTGACCATTTCCAACTATTTTTATACTACAAACAACATAATTTGAATTGCCTTGCCACATATAATTATTAAATATTCAACTAGAAACCTCAACTTACCTTGTTGGTGTTCGTCTTCTTGATTGATGCCACACATCTTGACGTTAAGAATTCTTAACAATTTACGTAACCTATACTAACACAACACTAAAATTAACACTTAAAATTACTTTACAGTTCATTAAGCAAAGTTAGTTTTGACTGCCAGCTGCTGAAGTCTCACTGGTTGAAGGCATTTGGGTTGCCTGTGAGGCCTCACTTGTTGAAGGAGCTTGCATGCGCCTCACTTGTTGAAGGCACTTGCTTGCGCCTCACTTGTTGAAGGCGCTTGCTTGCGCCTCACTTGTTGAAGGCGCTTGCATGCGCCTCACTTATTGAAGGCGCTGGCATGCGCCTCACTTGTTAAAGGCGCTTGCTTGTGCCTCACTTGTTGAAGGCATTTGACTGCCTGTGATGCCTCACTGGTTGAACAACATGTAACTTGTCTTTAATTGCTAGGACAACCTTCTTCCTCTTAACACCTCCAGAATGATTGATGCTGCTACCAGACATAGTCTTGGCCAAAAATGTTTAAAGTTACTATGAAAATAAAAAAGTTATTTAAAAAAATATTTCACTAATGGCATAGCACTGTGACGCCGCACTGGTTGAGGTGTATAACAGTAACTTGTCTTTAATTGTTAGGACAGCTTTTTTCCTCTTAACACCTCCAGAACGATTGATGCTGCTACCAGACATAGTCTTGGCCAAAAATGTTCAAAGTTACTATGAAAATAAAAAATCTATTTAAAAAAATATTTCACTAATGGCGCAGCACCGTCGTATAACACGAGGGACGGGAGCACATGGGTTGACCAGTGTTGGACGGGTCCAATTGGGGCAGTTATAGCACGTTATGTAGGCCGCCAGGAGGAAAAAACTCACAATATTTTTTAAGGAAACTTCAGCCTGTGCACATTGTTTTTAGGAAACTTATTTATTTGTTATTACATAATTACTAGTACTTATTTCATTTGTTTTTGGCTATATGAATTGTTCTAAAATTAATGGTAATTCCTGTACCCAGGTGATCCCTCCCAACTTTCCCCTCCCACCCTCCCGACACCACCCACCCACCCCCTCCTCCACCATGCATCTAGAGCCACAGGCAGACGGGATTAATACAGTACGGCTGAATTTTTATCTGGCTTAACCAGCTTTTATCCGGCTCCCATGGCCATTTTGGCCGGATATTGAGAACTTTATTCGTTCACGATTTTGGCCGTATAAGGGCATTTTCCGGATGTTCGAATCTCGGATAATCAGGGGGTTACAGTACTTGAGTTGCACTAATTACAATGTAAAATCTTGTACAATGCATTCACATAAATTTAGACCTCCATATAATAGATTCCTCTAAGAAATGAATTAAATCTCCCCTCCATAATTCAGATGCCAGAAAAAATCCGGATTCTTGGTGCCATGGTGAAATTTGCAATGTTAAGTACAATAATTACCAGCAGCTTTAATTTTCTGGGGGGAGCCCCATCAACTCCCCGGAGCTATCCGGGCTGATATAAATGTATTAGACTGTGGCATCAGTCGAGTGAATAGAGTTCTAGGCCTATCAGGGACCACGAACCAGAACCTGGGCCCCCTCAGAAAGGCACGAGGCACAATGGCCAATAGAAACCCCTGTGTGGTTGGAAGCATTCTGTGTCTGCCATTGACCACGTCAGGCACCCAGAAAGGTAGGTGCACCACAAAACAAACCCTATCTGGTTAAAAATTTGCTACTGAAAGCCGAACTGTTGGATAGAACTCCCCAACCTAAAATGAGCAAACGAGCATGATGTCACAACCATCACCGAACTGCTGTCTGTGCAGCTCCCCCCTCCCCGGGAGAGGGAAGAGGGAGTTCCAGACCCCACTCGCCGGCTATCCACCCTTAGTTCTGAGGCTGATGTGAGACCTGGCGGTCGTGCGACTCTGATTCCTGATGTCCTGTGTTGTGCCTTGTGGTGTTGTCCTGTTCTCTGGTGGTGTGTGGACCAGGAGTAATTTCACAAGTACTTGCACTGCATGCACTTAAGGTTCCATTCCCTAGGTGCCCTGTAAGTACTGTCCTTGTGACTTGGGGTTACCTTACACAGGTCGCTTGGGACCTACCTCCGTGGGGGTCTTTTACTGCTCGGTGATTGCCCATCCTTGGAGTCTGCTGGGGTGTTTCATGCGCCTCTGTTTGTCTCTGAATAGGAGGTAATTTCATCACTGGTAAGGTACTGTGCAGCTAGTTTTCACCATAACATGATGGCCGGCTCTGTTCCGCCTGGGGACGCTGTACTCTTGCAGGGTTCTCTCTCCTTTTTGTTTGCTGCCTGGTGGGGGTTCTGCCCCTTGTGTTGTTGACCCTTATTTATATTCTTGGTGGTCTTCCACTAGGTCCTGTGAGTGTACACGCCACAGGGGGTTCAGCAATTAGTAGTTTGTTTGCAGCCACCTCCTTCTTTTCTGGCAAAGAATAAGACTGCTGCTTTCTGGAGGGGTTCTTGGGTTGTTGATGCTTGGTCGGTTCGGCCAGGAGTGCATCATGTGTTATATCCAGTTGCGGCTCTTTGCCGTTACCTGCATGCCACAGCCTCAGTGTCCGAGAACGCGCTTTAGGTTGACCTGGTTTCCCTTCTTTCCTGTTCCCGGGTTCGGGTCTCCCAGGTTGTCCGTAGAGTTATTCGGTCCACCCAGCCTGCAGTCTATCATCGTGCCCATGATGTTCGTAAGTTTGCTGCGTTGGTTGCTGTCTTTGGTAATATATCTTGGGCTGATATTTGGGCATGGGATTTTTGGAGGTCGAACAAGGTCCTGGCCGCTTGCTCCGTAGTTAATGTTCCTGGCCCTAATCGGGCTTGTGTTGCATTGGGTCGGCTGTTGCAGCCGACTTTGCAGTCTTGACTTTGAGTTGAGGAGCGAGTAGCGACTGCCTCCCAGGTAAGTCCCTCTTGTTTTATCATTGGTTAACCCTTCCACTGCTCAGGGATCCTGAGGACATTTACACCTCTGTGCGCAAGAAAACAAAATTTAGAATTTTTTTTTCGTCTTCTAAACATGTTAATTTGTGTCCCCCGAGCACGGGAAAAATTATAAAAAAAATTCTATTGTACTTACCAATGACGTAATTGAGCCGACAAATTGGTAGATGACGTCACAGAGCGTGAGCGCTCAAGGGTGATGCGTCAGGGAACCATCACTCACAGCCGCTCAGGAGGCCTGAGTTGCCGCAAATTTATTTTCGCGGCATTATTTACAGTATTCTTGGGACATTTTACACTAATTTTTTTTTACTAGTATTGTTCCAATTATTACCACTAGACATTGTATTATAATGAAACTGGTAGAAACTCACTAGGCGCTCACATATTAGTATCACAAGTATGCCCACCAAAATGGTATAGTTTACAGGAAATATTCAATGTATTTTTTTTTTCAATATAAACACTAAAATTAAGTTGATATGTACATTTATTTACAAAAGAATTACACATTTAGTAGTCCTGGAGACTGTGATACTGTGTGAAACAGTCGATATAGCAAAGAGGGACTGCACATGCTTCGCACCAATTTACATTTCTGTGGCCTCAATTTGGTACTGGAACACACAACACACCGACGCTGGCCTGCTGCACGTGATCCAGTTGGTGGTAATTTCTTGATTCGGTGTACCAGAAAGTTCTCCCTGTAAGAGAGCCTGGGTGCAGGAGCATGGTTCAATATTGGGTCTCGAATGGGTCTTTGTATATCACTGGTGTCCTTGCCAAATTTACCTAGTAACTGTTTCACAACTTGAATGAATGGAATGAATGGTTTTGAATAAACCAAAATATGGTTTTCTACCTGTTTTCACAAGATACGTGTTGTAACTGTTCAGCATTGTTTCGTCAATAAGGTGGAAAATCATTTTCTTTATCCACTTCACTGTTTTCCGTACACACTCTACAGCACCCAGCATCATGTCACATTTATCAACTAAATGCATGTTGATGTTGTAGTCCATCACACAAATCTGGCTTATATATTATTTGCTTTGTTGTTCTGTTCACCTTGCCACTGTTCACCATTCCACCAGGGTGAATGGTGGTCAACATATTCACTTCACGTCTGTCTTTCCACAGCACTGAAAGTATTGCACCACTTTTTCTTACCTTGCAATCACCTACTTGCATAGCAGTGTCAAACACAGGCATTTCCCTTCGTTTTGGCTTTACTGTGCCACACACTCCAGTTTTATTATCAAGCAAGAATTTGGTTAGTAAGGGACTGGTATAATAGTTATGTGTACAATATGTGGCCCTTGTTCAGATATGGTGCAAGCAGTGCCTTCACCACACTACCTGAGAAGCCATGTTCGTCATTAGCAGGAATGTCTACATTTGTAGCGGAATACAGTATCATGTGTAACACCATTCCTGATTCACAGTCACAGAGCACAAAGAATTTCAGTCCAAATCGGTGATGTTTTGAGGGAATATACTGCTTGAAGGCAGCACGTCCTTTGAAAAGCACAAGGGATTCATCAATAACCAGCTTCTTAGCTGGTACGTAGTAATCTCGGAACTTTCCAATCAGGTCATTTAGCACGTGCCTCACCCTCCAAAGCCTATCATCCTGTCTCTCGTCTGCATTATTTGCAAAATGAAGGCACCATAGGATCAACAGAAATCTGTCTCGGGACATATATTTCCCGAACAATGGTGTTGGAACAGCGTTGTCTTTGCTCCAATAATCTGATATAAAGTGTTTCACACAATGTTTCATCAACATACAAATTGCAAAAATCACATACAGTTCACATACAGTTCTCTTTCCAACGCTGTAGTCATGAAAATTCTGATACCTCCTCACCTTCAATAAGATCGGCCGCAAGTCTGTTCGTTTCGTGAACAATCTGTTCCATGAGCGGCTCATCGAAATATGCAGTAAAGAAGTAAATTTCACTCATTTTGTCACCAGTATCAGGGAAAAGATCTGTAATTCCCACATCTCTGTTGTCAAAGAGCGGAAGCAGGCCTAGCAACAATAGGGGCAGGAAGGGTCGATGAGGGAAAATTATTGGAACATGAGGGAATTTGTTCCTCATTGTTGCCATATTGTTCCATGCAGCGGCGCTTGGCTGGGTGGGCAGCTGATGTGGAGAAACTTGTACTGGCACTAGCAGGCGGGGCAAATCTATTCTCCGATTCTACATCACTAAAACCTGAGAGATTCACCTGTTTCAGACTTGTCGATCATATTATAAACATGCAATGGAACAGATGAACTATGTGCTTGGGCACGAAGTAGTGTTGAGTGGTGTTGAGTAGTAGCGGGTAACTCTTGTGGTACCAACATGTTCACCCCTCACTATCCGTGGTTTCTATTTCTTCAGGCTGTGTATAGTCCTCATCTATATCCGAGTTGTCAATATCAGATTCGTCAACGTCCTTGGACAATTAATTCGTTGGCAATTTCGTCTTCGGTCAAAGACTGCGCAGCGTGGTGCGCTGAGCGAGGTCGGACGTGATGCGCTCCCCATGGTGTCTGGCCACTAACTAAGGCCTGGGAAACAAAGGAGGCCTGCTCTAGATTTTTTTTCACGATGACGTCTGTTTACAATTGCCCCTGGCTACGGTATGGGTGACCCCTTTACATCGCAGGACATTTGAATCGTGCCTCGCACCCTTTGGCGTATATATATATACGCCATGCACACAGTGGGCTATGCTACTCATGGCGTATATATATGCCATGCACAGTTTAAGGGTTAAGTAGCTCCGAGGAGCCGACAGGGCTTCCCCCAGAAAACCAGCTTTGAATGTAATGAAATGCCATTTTCTGGGTGAGACCCAGAGGCTTCTCTGCAACCCTCTCTCCATCCGGACAACGGTTTTCACAGTTTTGACATCCAGCCTCTGACCTGGGGATGGATAGCTGGCATGGGGGGGTATGGAGCTTCCCCTTCCCTCCTACCAGGGAGGGGGGGAGCTGCACAGACAGCGGGACGGTGATGGTTGTGACGTCGTGCTCGTTTGCTCGTTTTTAGTTTGGGGAGTTCTGTCCAACAGTTCGGCTTTCAGGAGCAAATTTTTAACCAGATATGGTTTGTTTTGGGGTGCCTATCTTTCTGGGTGCCTGACCCGGTCGATGGCAGACATAGAATGCTTCCAACCACATGGGGGTTTCTATAAACCAGTGCTCCTCGTGTCTCTCCAAAGAGGGGGCCAGGTTCTGGCTCGTGGTCCCCAGTAGGCATAGAACTCCATTCGCTTGATTGATGCCACAGTCTAATATATTCATATCAGCTCAGATAGCTCCGGGAAGCCTCCGGATCTCACCCAGAAAATGGCTTTTCATTACATTCAACGCTGTTTTTTTTCCCCTATATTCTTGTGTTTGTTTATTCTTTAGTGGCGGTCAGAGGAGGGGCCAGAAATGTTATTCTGAAAATAACTTAATTTTAACAAGTTCCTACAATGTTTCATAAAAAAATATTGAATTAAAGAATTTTGGCCATGGGGGATATCAGTGGGTTTAGTTCATTTACACCAGTGTTTCTCAAGCTCAGCTATGCGGAACCCCATGGTAACTATGGGTTTTGCAAGAGATAGTGATAAATAGGCTAATTGTAATCATATGTAAATGTATTTTTGAATTAGATGTGTTTAATTTGAATTGGCGCTGTTGAAGCTGTTTGTGCTGATTCTCAGGGAGGCCTTGTCTCTGTTCTTTGCCAGGAGTTGCAGGCCTCACGCGTCACCATGCCATGCTTGCTTTCTCCTTACAATCCGTTTGGGCCCTGGCTCCTAGGTTGCGGAGTCTTCTGTCAGTGTCTGCAGGTGACCTAGTCTAGTTTTCGTCCTATGTCGGATTTGTTGCTTCTCCAGGGTGACCATCCTCAGGCGTCTCGGAAGGGTCGTGCCAGGGCTTGGTGTTCCTTTGGTCGGGGTGGGCCCTTGGTGCCATTTTCTGAGCCAGCGCTTCACTCGGAACTAGTGTTGTCTGGTTGGTGCACTGCTTGTTCTGTTCGTTGGCCCTTTTGCGGGCTGCCCCACTGACAGGGCAATGGGCGGAGGCTCGCGCTGTTTGCTCACGCCTGGTTCCATGATTTGTGGGTATTTCAGGTCGTGTTCTCCAGCCTGTGGTGGTGTTGGGCGGCTACTCTGCCTACGGGGGGGTTCGAGACTGGCAGGGCAGGCTTCTTCCTCTTCGCTCCATCGAGTCATCTTGGAGTGGATGCGCTTTGGCATGGTTGAAACGACAACATCCTTTAGGTGGGTTTCCCCCCCCATTTCCAGTACCAAAACAGAACTGTGTGAATCTGCGGTTCATTCTGGACATGTCCCATCTGAACCCCTGGATTCTTTGCCCCTCTTTTCAGGTGACCACTCTGTCCCAGGTCCGGCTTCTTTTGGAGCCAGGTTCTTCAATGGTGTCTCTGGACCACTAGGACATGTATTGGCACGTCCCAGTTCATCTGGGGTTCAGGGACTGGCTGGGTTCCATTGTGGGGTTGCAGGCTTCCCACAGCCTTTCTTTTGGCTTGAATCTGGCACCTCACGTATTCTCACATCTTACCCAGGTCGTGGTGACTTGTCTGTGTCTGCTACGGAATTGGATTGTGGCCTACCTCAACGAGTGGTTGGTGTGAGTTCCCAACCGGTAAGCTTGTCTGCTCGGCAGGGATGTGGTTCTTTCCCAGTTCGCCGGGTTCGGGTTCCTGGTGAACTGGAGGAAGTCCCATCTGGTTCCATCCCAGGTTCGGACCTGGCTGGGCCTTGGGTGGGACTCTTGGACCGCCCCCCGCCTTCAGCTGTTTCTGTGGGGTGCCAGGTCATTTGGCAGTTGTTAGAGTAGCTGTGCGGGAGTCTGCACTTTGCCGTGCTGGTTTACCTGCCAGAGGCGGTCAGCATCACCCGCGCTGACAGGTGGGAGTTGCCACAAAGATATTAACACTTAATTATTTCAATGTCTCTGATTGATTTTTTCTTAGTTTTTTTGCAGTAATATTATTCAATAGTGTGTATTGTAAAATAAATAAATAAATAAATTATATATATATATATATATATATATATATATATATATATATATATATATATATATATATATATATATATATATATATATATATAATATATATATATGTATATATATATATATATATATATATATATATATATATATATATATATATATATATATATATATATATATATATATATATATAATTAATAAAATAAAAGTGGTGAATAATTGCTATTCTCAAAAGTATGGTGTGCATATTATTGATTCAATTATGTTCATAAAACAATAAAGAAATAGTTTTGCTGCTATTACACTCTATATGCACACGTTATATATAAGTATCTGCATGCTTTGTTCACCATAACGAACCACTAAGTTGGTATTGAGGGTCAAAAAGCAATGAGGAGTGACCGCCACATACCAGCCAGCAACTCGTTGCCACTTCCTCAACTTGACCAGTGACCGGGCCCGGGTACATTGATCCTTGGAACCTCTCCTCCCACCCCTCTCCCTTCGAAAGTAAACTCGGGACAGGAATTGCTTACGTGTCGAGATTGTCTGAGGTCATGGCTCAGCTCCAGGTCCGAGTTCGATCGCCGTTGGGCATTATCGATTTTGAAAGTACAGTAAGTAAATTGCTTTTAATGGAAGAATTTCAACTTTTTTTGATCTTGAATATGCATCAACCTGAACTGCTATCGAGATTCATTTGCTCATGTACTATGTACATGCTAAGGGAAGCCCAGGCAGGGTACCGCAAACCGGCGCCCCAAGTCTACCAAACAAACTGCTAAAAGCTGAACCCCCGGGACATGTCCACTCACGGGGGCCAAGCGGGGAGTACCACCAACAGAAGAAATTGAAAGAAAACACCAAGAACAGTAATGGGGGACCATAAAGGCAGACCCCCACTAGCAAAAATAAAATAAAAGAAAAACCCCGCAAGAGGACGACAACGTATCCAGACGGAACAGAGCCAGCCGCTGTTATTGGTGAAAACTAGCTGTGCGGTACCCCGCGCCCCTACCAGTGACACCTACCACCTACCCAGAGACAAACCAGGGCAACAAAACCCCAGCCGACTCCAAGGGTGGCCCAGTACCGAGCAGTAAAGGACACAGTGGTGGTAGAACCCAAGGTGACTTGTGGAAGGTGGCCCCAAGCTCTAAGGTCAGTACTTACAGGGCACATAGGGAAGATAGCCCTAGGCGCATGCAGCCCGAGTACCATGGAATCTTACTCCTGGCTCACGCCCCACTGGTAGAGACAGTCCACACCACAAGGCACAGAACTGAAACAAAAACCGGAGCCAGAGGCACTCGACTGGCCAGTAATTCCATCAGCCAAGAACTGCCAGTTGGATCGCCGGCGTGGAGGGTCTAGAGCTCCCCCTTCCCCCTCCCGGGGAGGGGGGAGGTTGTGCAGACGGTGGCGCGGTGACATGATGATGTCATGTTAGTTTTATAATTTTGTTTGGGGAGTTCTGTCCACTCGTTCGGCTTTCGGTAGCAATATTTTCACCAGAATAGGGGTTTGCTTTGGGACGCCTACCTTTCTGGGTGCCTATCCCGGTCGGTGGCAGACATAGAATGCTCCCAACCACAAGGAAGTTTCTATAGGCCATTGCTCCTCGTGCCTCTCTGAGGGGGCCAGGTTCTGGCTCGTGGTCCCCGGTAGGCAAGAATTCCTAGCACTTTGACTGATGCCAGAAAGTTACATTTATCCATTTAGCCTGGATAGCTCCAGGGAGCCTCCGGGACTCATCCAGAAAATGGCGTTTCATTACATTCAGCATTGGATTTTTATACAAAGTTTTATCACAAAGTGCAGGATAAAAGCTATTCAGTGAGACACTTTAATACATGTGCTTTTCTAATGATAAATCAAATGCATAATTAATGTTAAATTCTTTTCCAGCATTTTTGCCGGAACTGTGGTTCTGGCCAACCTCATGCTTATGCTGACCTGGGTACCAGCATGTGTTGTGGTGGCTGAGAAGTGGGGAGCCTCCACCTGCTGTCTCTGTGTTCCCCCTGCACCTGTATATGCTCCCCATCTGCCACCTCGATGTTCTGTGCTGTGTGCCCTGCCACTCAGATTTTGTTACTTTTGTGCTGAGTCAGCAAGAATTTTCTTCGAGAAGATGCTCCCTTGGGTGATAGTGAAGCCCCGCCACCTATGGGTCTTGTTGCTGGGTTCTCTGGCAGCATGCAGTGCTGTTGTTGTATTCTACTTCCCAGGCCTCAAGTTACCTGATTCACAAGAATTTCAACTTTTTTCAAGAGATCATGTCTTTGAACAGTATGATTTAGAGTACAAATATAAATTTTGGTTTGAGAGGAATCTAAGAAGTGATATTGTGAATCTGCTACCAGTACGTATCGTTTGGGGAATTAAGCCAGTGGATAATGGGGACTACCTCAACCCTGCTTCAAAAGGAACATTAGAATTTGATGATAGTTTTGATGTATCTCTACCAGAATCTCAGGAATGGTTGCTAAACTTTTGCCGTGATCTTCGAAACCAAAGCTTTTATATGTCTACCCTGGGTCCTCTACTTCCTAATTGTTTTATTGAAACATTTAAAGCCTGGATGTATAGAAGATGCATAGATCCAAAAACAGGTGTTGATCGATCTCCTTGCTGTGAAGGATCCAAGTTTCCTTACTCTCAAGATGTGTTTGATCAGTGTATTCATAAGGGTATCAAGACTCTTTACCAGACTCCAAGAGAATACTTCATTCCTGGAGTGGCTGGTCCCAAATTCAGTAGAGAAACTGGAAAAGTTGTGGCCATTGTTGTGGAATATGACAGCAACACTTTATGGTCTCTCTCCTATGAGGATATGCAAGACTTTTATAAACAGGTAAGACAATTATCTTTTTATGTTTACTGTACAAATGAATAGTATTAACCCTTAAAGTGAAGATATCTTCATTTGTTGATTGTTAAGTGCAATGTTGTCATAATCAAATAAAGATCTGTTTGAATACCAGTGTAACCCATGTGGTACCCATGATGATGACTGCACTTACCGCTCCAACACAACCGTCTTCACTGTGTATATTTATTTTGGTATAATTATTATTTTGCATACAGATTCATTACCTTTGAATATATTTCATATGAGAAATAGGCAGAAAAACTTTTGTTGGTCCTGGCACCCATCACAGTGTAATGCTGACAAATGCTAGGACTATTGACTGCTGCCCTGGTCAAAATAAGAGTACCCTGTATGTGTGTTTTTGTGTACAGTACTGTATTTTCATTCCATTTGGAAACAAATCTACCATTTCATAAGAATTTTTCTGGATGAGTCTTTTGGTGGCTCCCTGAAGCTATTTCATTGAGATTGCTTCCCACTATTGAGTCACATCATCCATAGGAGTCCTGTTTGGCCTACTGGGGGACCAGAGCTAGAACTTGACCTCCCTCATACAGGTAAAGAGAGCTAAAGTGGGTGTTTACATCTGGTTCAGAACTGACAGCTTAGTTCCCAGCAGGTAGTGAGTCACTTAACCCCCTCCCCCAAACAAGGTCACACTAGTTTAAAGAGAATTTGATCTTTTGTTCACATAGTTCATTAGGTGGGTTTTGAGGCTTCAGTCTCTCTTGAACCCAGCAGGGGTTTATTTTGACTCGCTGAATTTCTGGTTGCCTTTCTCGGTGAGGTGGCAAAATGTCACTGCTCCCTGCACCTTTGTGAGGAGGCCAGGTTCTGGTGATGGTCCTCGATAGGCCTACTGCACTCCACGGCAGATGCGACCTAATAGATAAAATATAATAGATATACATCTCACTGTATAGCTTCAGGAAGCCACCATGGCTCACCCAGAAATTGGCATTTCATTACACTCAGTGCTGGTACTTTGGTGAGTGTCCCAGGTTTTCCTAGTCCCCAAGTGGGGCTCAGCAGACCTACAGTACATTCTCGACCTCTCGGGATTGAACAGCTTTATTCCCTGTCTGACCTTTTGCATGACCACTTTACCTCCAGTTCACCTCATTTCCTGTCCAACCTTCTGCATGACCACTTTAACTCTGGTTCACTTGGTGTTGCAGGCTAGGGTGTCTTGTCAACCTGTCCTACGAAGAATGTTTCATTTCACTCGTGTGCGTTACTAAGGCCAAAAATTGCCGTACTAGAAAATGGTAGTGGCTCGTGAAAGTGATGTACTGTCCCATTTTCTGTTTTGGGTCCTCTGGTTGGTTAGGAGAGGATACTTTAAATTTACCGTTTTCGTGACATTGGGAAACCTTAGGTGGACGGGCTGGTCTTGTGGGGTATCAGGCTTACAGCTTCAAAGGTCTGCCTTTGAGATTGAATCTTGCTCCTAAGATTATTACCAAGTAAGTGCAGATTGTAGTGGCCTAGCTACATTTGTTGGCTGGTTTACACTCCCAGCTAGTTCATGTAGGTTATCTTGAGGGTTATCTTGAGAGGATTTCGGGGCTTAGCGTCCTCGCGGCCCGGTCCTCGACCAGGCCTCCATTTTGTTACACACACCCCAGGAAGCAGCCCGCAGTAGTTGTCCAACTCCCAGGCACCCATTTACTGCTAGGTAACAAGGGCATCAAGGTGAAAGAAACGTTTTGCCCATTTGTCTCCGCCTCCACCGGGGATTGAACCTGGAACTTCAGGACTACAAATCTGAAGCGCTGTCCACCCAGCTGTCAGGCGCCCATGTAAGTTAGTAACAGTTAATTAAATGACAGCTGAGAGGCGGGCCGAAAGAGCAGAGGTCAACCCCCATAAGCACAACTAGGTGAATACAACTAGGTGAATACAGCCACAAACTTCTGCACCGTGCTGTGAGCTCGAAGGTCCCCAACGCCCCTGGCCAGACTGGTAAGCGCTGGTCACAAAGCTTGAAACGAGAGACGAGGCATCCGTGAACACATCAAGTGAAGGAAGAGGAAGGCACCATGGCACCGAACCCTGAAAAACCCGAAGAGGAAGTCTGTGACCCAGCAACCGGTACAAAGACACTGGGGAACGAACCCAGTGATCACGAGAGCGGTGAAACAGGCCAAACCCTGCCCAGCAGATAAACCAGCACAGTAAAGTTCAGGCTCCCACACAGCTGCTCAAGCAACTGCTGAGTGACCCAGGGTCCTCCTCAAAAACAGCCGAAAAAGGAACTGCAACCGGACCAAAGGCTGCCGGAGGAAGAGAGAGAGGGACGCAGTCTGAGAATCCCACACGAGGCCCAGCCAAGTCCAAACCTGGGACGGAACCGTCTGGGACTTCTGCCAGTTCACCAGGAACCCCGAACCTAGCAAGCTGGGAAAGAATCAAATCCCTGGCTAACAGACAAACAGACTGACTGGGAGCCCACACCAGCCAGTCTTCGAGGTAGGCCCAAACTCGAAGATCTAGCAGACACAGATGGGTCACCACAACCAGAGTCAAACGTGTGAAAACGTGAGGTGCCAGATTTAAGCTGAACGGAAAGCAACGAAAGTGGTATGCCTGGTGCCCCACCACAAAACCCAACCAATTCCTGAACCCCAGATGGATAGGGATGTGCCAATACATGTCCTTGAGGTCCATAAATGTGTTTTGCTTAATATTTTACATAAAACGAGACTATAGTCACATAGGATGTTGGTGTCGCCAGTTTGTCGGCCCTTAGCAATTAAGAAGTCACACCTTTAGAGATTTAATGTTCACACGGTGAGTAGAGGTCAGATCGCATCAGGTGACTTCGCTTCTGCTAAACTGATAATTGCAGATGGGTGTCTTGTGGTGTTTCCATCAGACAAGCCGCTGTCTAGGTGGCAGGTAGATACCCAGAAGCTATCTGCTGGTAGGTGGAGCTTGGCTCCCGGGTTCCCCCATATTATACCCTTGGAACTGTACATTTGTGACACTGAGCAGGACAGCGACAGATAGATCACTTGTCAAGAGGGGTTCCCACAGCCAGACTATGCCTGTCCCAGGCCGGGTTGGGACTCTGTCAGCCATAGCTCCCTTCCCCCCCCCCCCTCTCGATCAAACTTAGTCTCAGAAACTTTGGTGAATGAGCTTGTAAGGTGATGTATATTGTGATTTCAACTTAGGTGCTGTGTGATTCTCAGTGGCAGTCAGCCATAGGTGCTTTCAAATTCTTGTGTGGTGACTCAAATTGTGTATTAATGTTGACATTTAACATCAAATGATATGGTTGAATTATGATACCGATACGAGTGAAAATCTAATAGGAAATATATAATTGATTAACTTACTTTTTAAATTGCCTTTAAGTGTGATCCTTAGATCTTGGTTTTCTATGATATATTATATAGGGAAAGTTAGATTGGAGAGCACTCTGAAGTTTTCTGGCTTAAGATTATGACTTAAATATTCTTAGCTATACTGTATGAGTTATATTCGTACAGTGGGTATATGATTCACACCAGATAATATTGTTGTGCAGACAAGTTCCATTCTTTCTCAGATAAGTAACAACTTGAATGTATGGTGGTAGCAACTTTCTACTCTTCTACTTCTATCTTTCTACTATTCTAGCACTCTTGCTTACTATTCTACTGTCCTTGATCTCATTTTCTCCTGCTCATTCTAAATTTTCCCTTTCTCCTGACCACTCTTCCTCACACCTCCCATTTACTTCTCTACCTCTAAACACCTTTCTTCTTTTCTTCCATTTTCATTTTACGATACATAATAGCTGGACCTGGAACAACGTGGTCATCCGAAAGGAGGGGCAAGAATCAACCGGTTCAGATGAGACAAGTCTAGAATGTTCCGAAGATCCGCACAGTCCCGTTTTGGAACTGGAAACAAGCTGTAAACCACCCACTTTGTGATGACCCGACAGATGGACGAGGAAGAGGCATGCCCCCAGAGACCCAACCCCCCGACGGGAGGAAGGGCCGATCAACGTTACAAAAGGCCAGAAGAAATTACCTGAAAAGCCCACAAATCGCGGGACCAGGCACGGGCAAAAAGAGCCAGCCTCCCCCTTATCGCCCCGTCAACAGGATGACCCGCGAAAGGGCCAACGAGAACCCCAAGAAGCCAACCTTTGCACAGAGCAAACACCTCACCGACCAGACGAAGAAGGCACCGAAGAACTCACCGAGGCAGAAACTGGCACCAGGGGCCTACCCCAACAAAATGAGGCACGATCCAACCGAGAGGGTCGAGAACGACCCCCACAGAGTACTGACAAGTCTGAAATAGGACGGCAACTCACAGAAGCCACTGACAGAAACCCAGCAACATTGTCCTCCGGAAACAGCAGAGGACAAAACGGAGAAGACTGAAAAGCCAGGGGCCCAAGCTGAATCCAAAGATAGAGCCTGCCGATAGGTGAGGTGAGAGGTGAAAAACATAGAAATCGCCTCCAGGATTATCTGCACAAACAGCTTCGGCAAGGCAAATGACGCAGCAGCACCCGAAACCAGAACCCCAGTCGAGGGCCCCCTCACCAAGCCTCTTCCCCTATATCTTTGAAAAGCCAATCTGAAGACAGCTCCAGAAGACCAAAGAAATGCAAGACCGAGGCCAAATGACCGTGAGTCCGAAAGTCATCAGCCGCAAAAGCAGCCGAAACAATAGGAGCCTGAGCATGCAACTGCTCCAGACCCACGTCACAAGGAAGCGCAGGGGCAAAGAGTCACTCATTAAGAAACTCGAGCAAGCCCCCCAAGAATACCTGCTACACCGAAGAAACCTCTCGCCACTCAAGCGTGCGGGTATGTCAAAAGCCTCGCCAAGCTTCCTCGCTGGGAGCCGGTGGCTGAGTGGACAGAACACTGTATGCGTGATCCTGTGGTCCGGGTTCGATCCTGGGCGCCGGCGAGAAACAATGAACAGTTTCTTTCACCTTGATGCCCCTGTTACCTAGCAGTAAATAGGTACCTGGGAGTTAGTCAGCTGTCACGGGCTGCTTCCTGGGGGTGGAGGCCTGGTCGAGGACCGGGCCGCGGGGACACTAAGCCCCGAAATCATCTCAAGATAACCTCCAAAACTAAGGAAGGGACAGTCTACCAGCCCATAACACTCCGGAACCTCATAACGCACTCAGTATGGGGGAAGAAGAGTCAAACTCAAACGAAGCCGTATCCAACACCGAGGCATAAACTGGGTCTCACATGAGGTACACACCAAGGGCCTCCCAAACCTTCACAGGGGAATCCTAAGAGGAAGAAAAGCTCCTGAAAGACGAATCTGAGGAACCCAAGGGCACTGGAAAACGAACCTGGAGGGGGGGGGGAATTCCAAGCAGAGTCAAAAGGAATTCAAGAGCTCCATCCGGACTTTCACCAGAGCCCCGAGAACCTGCGACAAAGGCCCAGGGGCAGAGCCCTCATCCATACATACCCACCACCTGAGAAGGAAAGGCGGAGTCCAGTGGAAAAGCTTTGAAGAAGGGAGTCTGCTGGGTTGACTCAGAAGCCTTGTTGGGTAAGAGGGCCTCAATGACCTCCGCGCCCGAGTCTGAAGGAGCAGCCCCCCTGAAGCTGCTCCTTCAGGGGGGCTGTTCCTGAAGCTGAAGCCACCTGAGCTTCATCCCGAGCTAAACCTTGCCCTGACTCTGAAACCCTCAGACATTTGGGAACTAGAAGCACGGGAAGAGCAACAAAGTGAAGCATGAGGAAGAGAAGCAGGGCGAACCACACCCAACTGGGGAGGAGGAGGAGGAACCAAGCAAATGGAACCAAGTCCGAAGTGACCAATGCACCCAAATCCGAGTCCCCAAAACCCCAGCAGGGCAGCTCTGGGGCCTCCAACCAGGCAACCATCCTGGCCTGTTGCAGTAAAGAGAATCGATCATTTAATGCGGCAGCTGCCTGATCCCCGAGATCATCAGATAAGGAATGAGTAACTTGGAGTACAAGTGGGGAGCAAGTTCTGCAAGACTCCAGATCGTAGGTGTCCCCGACCCAATAGGCAGCATGATGGAGGCAGTATGGATGATCTCCTTCCTGAGGCAAAGGCAACAAACAACCCTCAAATTCCCACAAGGCAAGAGTGGGCTTGGAAGCAGTGTCCATGGTACAACCAAGCCCACACAGGTTTTCCAGGGCCCATAGAGTGAATAAGCCCTACGGGAAACCCAGGTATTGGGGACAGCTAAGCTTGTAAACCCTGTCATAAGCAGCCAAACCAACTGCAAGGAGCAGCAGTGAAACCTCAAGAGCAACAGTGGCGGACTACCACCACGCCCTAGGCCAAGCCTAATGGGGTTGCTAAGCAGACCTCTACTGCCACAACAGGCAAAAACATTTGAATGAAACTGGTTCAATGTGTATGTATCAGCTGGTTTTTTCCCAGCTTGCTAGGTTTGGATTCCTGGTGAACTGGTGGAGGTCCCAGTTGGTTCCGTCCCAGGACCAGTTCTGGTTGGGCATTTGGGCTTCGTTTGGGATTCCTTATTGGTTTCTGGGTGGGGGGGGGGGGGGAGCTCCTTCTGCTTCCGCTTCCGCTTCCTGGAGCTATCCAGCCTGATATGTATATTATTAGACTTTGGCATCAGTCAGTGTGAATGGAGTTCTAGGTCTACCCAGAACCACGAGCCAGAATCTGGCCCCCTTAGAGAGGCACGAGGAGCAATGGCCTATAGAAATGTACATGTGTGTGGGAACATTCTATGTTTGCCATCAACTGGGCCGGGCACCCAGAAAGGTAGGCGCCCCAAAACAAACCCTTAATCTGGTTAAAACTACTACTGAAAACTAACAAGTAAACAGAACTCCCCCCAATTGAAAAATGAGCAAACGAGCATGACATCACATTTACCACATCGCTTGTCTGCTCAGTTCTTCCCTCCCCGGAAGGGGAAAGGGGGAGCCCTAGATCATCACATTGCGCCGGCTATCCACCTGTCAGTTCTTGGCTGATGTGGTCCGGCTCGGTCGTGTGACTCCAGCTCCAATTTCTCTGTGTTGTGCGGTGCCTTGTGTCCAGTACTGCTCTTACAGTGGCGTGTGAGTTGGGAGTAATTTTCACAGATATTCGGGCTGCATGTTCTTAGGGTTCGGGTCACCTGCGGATCGACAATCTGGCTCCATTCAGACTGCTTCCTGGTGGTTCATTGCCTAAACCGAGGGGATTCGATGCGGTCCTTGGTTCTTTGGGGCTGGTCGCTTCGAGTGACACATCTGCTGAGTTCTCGGGGTTTGGCTCTCCTAGCTGTTCACGTCTGAGGGGTGTCCAGTGTCCTGGCAGTTGGCCTGACCTGGTTCGTTCCCCTGTCCACGGAATGGATGGTCGATGCCAACTCATTCAGTTGACTCTGCCAGACATTTGGACGCCCAGTGATGGATCTCTTCACGTCGGCATGGTCGAAGCGTCTTCTGATATATGTGGCAGCCTTCCCCGACTGTGAGGCTGTCAGAATCAATGCCTTCCAGCAGGACTGGTTGAGGTGGGGTTCCCGTTTCCCTGGTTCAGCTATTGCTCCAGGTCCTAGCTCGCTTGGAGATTTACCAGGGAAGAGTTGTCCTCTTGGCCCCATGGTGGCTGGCCCAGCCTTGGTTTCAGGCGATGCTTGCTCGGTGTCCAAACCCAGAGGTTTTGCTGCAGCTACACCTCTTTCAGCAGATCGGTCCGGTTTATTGCGAGACTGGTTCAATCTTCTCCTCGAGTCTTCGCGTCTGGTCTTTTTGACTCGTGTCTATCACCATCTGTATGGTGATCAGGTGGCTTCTTTGATGGTGTCCCTCTTGCAGACTTTGTCTTGGTGTCAGTATTATGTTTACTGGCGGTGCTTCCGATTCTTTTTGCCTCTTCGTCGTTATACAGTGGGGCCTCGACTTACGATGGTAATCCGTTCCCAGAGACGGATCGTAAGTTGAAATATCGTAAGTTGAAGCGATTTTTCCCATAAGAAATAAGGGAAATTGAATTAATCTGTTCCCTACCCTCCAAAATATTAACTTACAAATATGCAGGCGATGAGACACAATAACGTGGCTAAAGTATGTTGACCAGACCACACACTAGAAGGTGAAGGGACGACGACGTTTCGGTCCATCCTGGACCATTCTCACAATCAACTTGAAAATGGTCCAGGACGGACCGAAACGTCGTCATCCCTTCACCTTCTAGTGTGTGGTCTGGTCAACAATTTACAAATACATTTTATACCGAATACAACTTTGTTCTCTAACTTCAATACAGTACATATGTTCATCTTACCTTTATGGAGGACTCTTGATGGCGTATAGAAGATGGTCATGAGGGGGGGAGGAGGAGAGGTGTTACTGTTTGGAAGGGGAATCCTCTTCCATTATAACATCAGGCAGTGATGACTTTTCTGGGATACACTCTCTGGCATGTTTTGCCTGCATACCACTAGGACCTGCTTGCGGCTCACTGCTTGCTTGTTTACTACGAATCTGTCTTAAAAATACTTGTTTTTCCTTACATTTTAACACTTGTCTGTAGTAAGACATCACATTGTCATTTAAAAGGTCAATGCAACGGCCTGCTACAGCTGTATCTGGGTGAGTTTTTTCAACAAAACTTTGCAGTTTTCCCATACTTCACACATTTTCTTAATGAGGAAGAGATATCCTCTACTACCTCAACTCACAACTATTTTCTTAGGTTGAACCTTACCACTGACTTTCTGTAACCCATGGCGTGATATATAATAATCAGCTTTATGTTCAAAAAGCAAAAAATCACCACAAAAACGGAATTTCTTATAGGCGTGATCGTCACTAAGCGGGCAGCTCGAGTAAACTGAGGCAGGTTGGCCCACGTGACTGGGAACCACGCGCTCAGTCGACCCAAACGCGTACCAACAAATATCATTAGTCGACGACACTATCATAAGTCGAGTCACATTTTTCAATCAAATTTACATCGTAACTCGAAATTATAGTAAGTCGGGGCAATCGTAAGTTGAGGTGCCACTGTACTTCGTTATCTGTTAAGGTTGTTTTGTCCTTTCTCTCGTGGTTGTTTCAGGACCTCATCTTATGCCGAATACTGTCATCTCGTATCGTGCGGCGTTGGTGGAGCTGCTGCAGCTTGCGTTCAATATTGATGTTACTTCTGCTCCGTTTTGGAAGCTGTTTCGTGCGTTGTTTCACCTCTGGCCTGCTCATGTTCCGCTTGAGCTGTCCTGGTCCTTGGATCGTGTTCTCTCTTATCTCTCTCCTCCTTGGTTTGTGGTGACCCCTTCGGTTCAAAATTGCATTTCCAAAGCTCTTCGTGTTGGCATTGGCCTCCGGGGGTTGGGTCAGAGAGCTTCTTGCTTTCCTCTAGTGCAGGGGTTTCTGCTCTTTTCATCAGGGTGATAAATTTGTTTGGTTTCAGCCGTCTTCTTATTTTCTGGCAAAGAATGAGACCACTGCATTCTGGAGGGGTCCTTGGGTAGTTGATGGTTGGTCTGGCCGGGGGTGCATCATGTGTTGTGTTTGGTTGCGGCTCTCCACCGTTCTTTGTGCGCCATGGCCTCTGTGACCGGGGACATGCTTTGGGTTGATCCGGTTTCCCTTCCTCCCTGTTCTAGGGTTGGGGTCTCTCAGATCGTCCACAGGCTATTCAGTCCAGCCAGCCTGTGGTCTATCCCGTGCCCCATGACGTTCGTAAGTTTGCAGCACTTGCTGCTGTCTTCAGTATCATGTCTTGGGCTGACATTCAGGCATGGGGTTTTTGGTGGTCAAACAGGGTCCTGGCTGCACACTACCTCATGAATGTTCCTGGGCCTGGTCGGGCCTCTGTTGCTTTGGGTTTGGCGGTTGTAGCTTGTTGTCTCGACTTCGTGATGAGGAGCGAGTGCCAACCACCGGGTAAGTCCCTCTTGTTTTTGTCTTTTGTGATATAGCTCCGGGGAGACGAAGGGGCTTCCCTCAGAAAGCCAGCGTTGAATGTAATGAAACGCCATTTTCTGGGTGAGACCCAGAAGGTTTCCCCTGCAACCCTCCCTCCCCCTGGTCGGCGGTTTTTTCACGTGTTTTGACATCCAGCCTCGAACTAACAGGTGGATAGCCAGCGCGATGGGTCTGGAATTTAGGCTGTAATAACCAATTGTACAAACTGAGACGAGGTGGCCTTCAGCATGGGGGGATTCTATCATCTTGCCTCGGCATACATTTACATTTTTATTTACCTTTATTTATTCATATTTTTAGCAATTCAAATACATACTCATGTATCTTCCTGAAACTCGTCAAATTATTACTAATACAGTATTAGTAAACATCTTCAGTGAAATACAGTAAATTTCCTTTTTAAAAACATCTCTAGGTAGGGTTATACACATGTATTCTAGGTTGAAGGGGGAAGGGAACTATCAGAAAAGAGTGCTAAGCCATTATGACTATATAGCACTTGGAAGAGATCAGGATAAGGATTTGGGGTGGGACGGGGGAAAGAAATGGTGCCCATCCACTTAAATGGTCAGGAATTGAATGCCGACCTGCATGAAGGAAGACCATCACTCTACTGTAAAGCCCAAGTGGTTGGGCTGAATGTATCCTAGGTTGAATTTTAGACAGCTCTATATTGTAGGTCAAGTTAAGACAGACACTTGCTATATGTGCACTTTTGGAGCAGGTGACTAAAACACAAAGGCAAATTAAATTGGCTTTTTAGTATATTGGATGAATTTAAATATGAAGTATACATGACAAGTTATATCATTACTGTAATAGGTATTGCCTGTTGTAACATTAAAGCATCCTTATCATAGTATTCTTTGTTGCAGGTGAATACATGGGTGACTAATCAAGTAAAAGAAGCACCAAAAGGGATGCAGGGAGGCTGGTTCACCTCATACCTAAGTTTCTTTGATGTACAGCAGTCATTATCAGTAGGAACAGGAATAGCAGTTGCTGTTGCTGTGGGTATCAGCCTAGCTGTGCTAGTGATGACAACCCTTAATGTAGTTGTGAGTCTGCTGGCAGTCTTAAGTGTAAGTGCTGTTATTTTAGTGACATTAGCTGCATTAGTTTTATTAGGCTGGCATCTTAATGTTTTGGAGAGTGTAACAGTGACTGTGGCTATAGGATTAGCAGTAGATTTAACATTGCATTATGGTGTTGCCTATCGGTTATCCCCAGAGGCTGATCGAGAAGCTGCTGTGTCTTGGGCAGTGGCCCGCTTGGGCAGCCCAGTATTTATGGCTGCTGCAACCTCCCTGGCAGCTGGTATTTCTATGCTACCTGCCAAAGTTTTAGCTTATGTTCACATTGGTACTTTTCTTACAGTAATCACTACAGCTTCATACATCTACGCAACTCTCTTTTATCTTCCACTGTTGCGTATATTTGGCCCTGAATCAGGGTGTGGACAACTCTCTTATCCACAATTAAGGTGCTGCTCTTGTTGCAGTCAAGGCCCTCAGCCTCATGTGGACAAAACTGTGTATCAGCAGGCATTTATGAGTGAATCGACTTTATCCACATCTAGTACATCGTGTCCAGCGCCCCAAACTCATCCATCATCTGACACACATGAACTTGAGCCCTTAACTGCAATGCGTTTAGCTGGACGATGTGGAACTCACACTCGTGCCATCCACAACCCTACTAGACATAAAGTTGGTTTAGTTGAACCCCCACCCATATCAGAGGTACCCCATAACCACGTAGCAGCTCACAATGATGTGGGAATTGTCTCAGGGACAGGTCGTGCTGCTAGATCAGGATCTTTGTCATCCTCTGTGTGTGCGCAGGACCATGTAAACTTTGTCCCACGAAAAGTATCTTTGCCTTCACCTGGGGGTGCTGTGAGTGAGGGGGGCGAACCCTCTCCAAGACATAGTGTAGCCCCAGCATCTTCAGCTACAACAATTCTTTATTCAGAACCAGACACAGACTTTGGGCAACAATTCCAGCATCCTCCAGAAGGAAACATCATTCCAACAGTTCTCGCTCTTGAAAATGGAACATTAGTCGCCTAAGACACTGTGGAACAAATGCGCGGCTGTGAGTGACAATGTGTAGTAGTACCTTCTTGTGTGATGGTGCTAAATTGAAGCTACCACAGAGTATCTGTTATTGTGATAATATATTGCTCATTTCATTTGATATATTAGATACTTTATTCAGTTATTTGTAAAGATAACATTATAGGTAGCAGTTGAGTGTTGTTGCCTGCACTATGTTTTAATGAAAACCATTTATTTATTACATAGTGATCAAGAAATGTGAATAACTAATCTTTTGTGTAATAAATATTTTATATTGTGTTTGAAGAATGATGTTGGAATAGCGTGTAAGTTATTGAGACTCGGTACCCTTCCATATGTGAGTGGGTAAAATTTTAATTGATTGCAGTGAAATAAAAATATAACAAGCAGTTTACATGATAGTTATTTAGTAATTTTTTACCAAAAGTAATGTTACTGTATTGACATACCATAAATGGAAAACAAAAATAAAAAAATACTAAAGCCCCAGTGTTAAGAGAATCAAAGATGCACTTGCCAGGGTCCAAGGGGCATTTTGCATAATTTAAGGTTTAAGTCGAGCAGAAATGTACACTCTAAAATTGGTATACAGTGGAACCTCCAAATCATTCTAGACCTGTGTATCCAGATAAAATAATCCAAAAATTACACGTAATTACACTTAACCACCGTGCTGCGCCGAGTTTATTGTGAAATTACCCCTGTACGCATGAAATAGTGTTCCCAAAAAATTCTTTTTCTTCATAAAATGATAAATTCCCTTCCCTGAACATATCTATGTAAAAATAAATACCAAATTCCACTTACTTTAACTGTGGGGACGTGGACAAGGTGCGCTATGACGTCATCAGGGGCTGGTCGCCCGTGCTTGACATGCTCAGACACGGTCACACGGGCCATTCAAGCACCGGATGTTGCCACAAATATATATTCAATTATTTGTTCTATGTATTTCCAATGCGGTTTTATTTGTTTTTTCATCGTATATGATGCATATTTGTGTCCTTTACAATATGTATACAGTAGAACATTCATAATGTTCCATGGAACTATGATACATGTGTCAGTAATGTGTCCACAATAATGTTTATTGTCACAATATTACTTGTGAAAAATTCACTAAAATTACAATATGTACAGTTTCACATACTATTTACACAGTAACACACTGTATTACACACTCAGTACTTCGGAAGTGAGTAATAATCAACGAAGTAGTCCATGGTGCACAGCGCGACTTCGCTCTCGGTACACAAGGTACAGATAGATTTTCGCTTCCTGTTTCTTTGTTCTTTGCACTTGCAAATAACACACTCAAGTACACCCTTGACTTTAGTACTTGTAGGTTGTATGTAACCAAGCTTGTAAAGCATAAGGTAGTATTGAAAAGATTATAGAAAAAGATCAATTTGTAAAGTAGTCTTGAAAAGATCGCTTTGTAAGGTCTCACACAGGAAGAGATTCAGCTAGCCTCAAAGAGTGTTTGTCAGTCAGGAAGAGATTCAGGTATTCTTGAAAATATCTATGGAAAACACCACCATGGAAGCCACTAACACTGTTCATCTATGCTACTTGTATCAGATGCGTCATCACTGAACACAGAAAACGATTCATCTATGTATCATCTAAATAAATTGGAGATAGCATGGGTGGGCAAGGTTAGTGCTCAGAGCTGCAACTGGATACGCTCGCTGTATCATCCTCATAGGTGCTGTATCACTTGCATCCAACCTTTGTGTTAGGTCCTTATTGCGCCTAGCTTCACCAATATTATGACCCTTATGTTCTTCAAACAATAAGGTTTGAATTTCACCGACAGAGTGCGATCTTTCAACACCGCGTTGAACAGGTGTTTGGGAACCAGAGGGGCGTGCGCCACCCATGGTTGCTCACTTGGCACTAACCCTAGGGTTTAGCAGCTTAGCAGCCCTAGGGTATTTTGGAAATTTTTTCCAAGATGGCTGTCTCTCACTGTAGGTCCTAAGAGTCCATTTCGTACACAACCAACCTCGCACACATTTAGAATGGGTACGGAAAAAAAAATAAAAGTTTTCTCGGTTGGCGCAGTTTCCTGCCTATCGAGAATACTCGGTTGGTGCAGTTAAGTGGTTAAATAAAGTAATCCACCATGAAGGCAAAAACTTCATAGTGCAATTGTCAAGGACATATTTTTGTTGCTTTTATAAATGTTCAGGTAAAGTTAATGTCAAAATGTTTCCAAACTCAACCATTTTCAGTTCAAAACACAGTGTAATGAAAACATTAATATATAGCCTCATTAAAAAAAAAAAAGCACAACTCTCAGAGTGCCTAAGGACACTCTGCACAGTACAGTGGTTAAACTTACTGTACTTAAACTGGGATACAGTGTGCAGTGGAAGTATCAGAGGAGCAAGAATATTGTAAGAAAATAAATTTGACCTGGAAATAATTTTATAGTATTTGAAGATCTGTAAATTCAGATTTTTTCTCTACAATCATATTCTGATAGGTGGAGTTGATCCTTAATTTAGAGAAAACTGTTATGTGAAGGTTTGTATTTTGGAGGTTTCAGTGTACTTTGAAGAACTGAAATGTTAATTTCCTTTATTATACTGGTCAGTTGCTTTCTTTCATAAAGTGTTAGAAAAATATGATAAACTCCTGTTTTTTTTTACATTTATAATTGTGTAGGAAGACATATTGAAACTCATTAAAAAAGTTTAGAGAGAGATACTAGTGTCCAACAAGAATATTTAGAACTTCCTCATACTTGTCCATATTGTAGAAAAAAATTAACATGCTGTATTTTTCATAAGAATCGATTCTGTCTTTTGATGTGTTGTATCATGTCCTGGAAAATTTTATTTCAAGTCGAATTTACTCTGGGTATGACTGGAAATGCACTGAAGGTATGTTTTAGCTGGTTAAAAAAAAAAAAATTAGGAATATTCCTATGCAAACCCTAAGCCAACAACAGTTTATTCATAAATGTGGATAGTTGCTGACAAAGAATAGTTCAGAGTTGCCTTGTTTGCAAACCATTTTCAACCCAAAGGGCCCAGATCAATCCATGCAATAGTTTCCTCCTGTTCATGAATGTGGTTCATTTGACACACGAATCATAACTAAGGATCAAGTACAATATAAAAAATTTAGTTGTCTTCACTCTGTTTTCAAAGTGCACTTCTCAAAATGATTCATCCTTCTGGAATCAATTGGAAAAAAATTTAAGGCTAATTATATGATGAATCTTTTACACTAAAATATTATTCATTACAACCCTGCAAATACACAACATAACTGTCCCTATTTTCTGCTTATTACAACTTGTAATAAAGTTATTACATCTTGTTATAACGTTTCTACGATGTATTAGAACATTGTTACAACTTGCTATATTGGTTGTTACAACTTATTAGGAGGTGTTAAAACTTGTTCAAACGATGTAGCAACATCGTCGTTTCGTAGTGTGTTTGACGGGAAGAATGATGTAATATAGATTTGGTAATTACTGTTTCAGCATCTGAAAGTGGTAACTAGTGCAAATTGTGTATAGCAATGGTTTTAATTTTGCATTTAAGAAGAGTGATGTAAAAGATGTAATAGTTAAAAATGAGCATGTTTTTGTTACTGGCAGGGTATAGAAACTTCATGGTGAAATAGTATTTGTATGTTTAACATTTTTAAATTTATACCAAAAAGCCTAATTAAGCATAGGTATATTTCACAATATGAAACGAGCACTTTATGTACTTCATTTACCCGAGGGTGTATTACATGCAACCCGTTCTCGCAAATTCGTATAGTCAATATTGACTTATTAACTACGTGCATAGGTGATATACTAAACATAATAGATACCCTTAAAAGCTTCATAGAAAACACCGACCTTACCTAACCTTGTTAGTATGTTAAGATAAGCATCTTATTGTTTCGTAATTACAATTATTACTTAACCTATACCTATAATAGGTTAAGTAACAATTGTAATTATGAAGCTATAAGATGCTTATCTTAAGATACTAACAAGGTTAGGTAAGGTTGGTGTTTTCTATGAAGCTTTTTAAGGGTATCTATTATGTTTAGTATGTCACCTATGCACTTATTTAATAAGTCAATATTGACTTTACGAATTTGCGAGAACGGGTTGATTACATGACCTCTGTGGTATATGCTTTAAGAACAAAGTAAAAGTGAACAGACTGAAATGGAATAATTTATCATATTATTTGTAAGCTGCAAGAACTTTTTTGTGATACATTTAGGATTTTTTTATTATTATATTTTAATATTTATATTTTGAGCAGTGTAACCTTGAATTTACATGCTTAGTCTGAAAAATGTTCAGAATTAGTGTTATGCACACTTTTTATGTAACAAAAGCTGTAATGACCATTAGTCTTACAGTGGCTGTTAAGGGCCAAATGATTCAAACTTCTTGACTGCTGTAAATTCATAAATGTATTACAAAATCAATTATCATTAAATTCAGAGACTGACTATTAAGATTTTTGTTCAAGGTCATAATATATTTGTTATTAATAACAAGGGCCAGTAAGTATATCAGTTGTATTTTTAATTTTGTTTAGAGGTTATCAGTCACAAGTTGACATAATCATGTGCCTATTGCTTGTAAAATTTTGATAGTTAATGTGTAATCAGTATTTGAATTATATCATAAAAGTGCTGAAATATTAATTTAAAGTCTCCTAATTTGTATCAGTTTAAGAGTTATTTAAGCAACCTTTATGTAACAGCCACATGGAAATAAAATGTAATATATTTTCCTAAAGTAAGGTTGTTATTCCCTCATACCAGTGTTATATCGATTGGACTTGCCAAAGAACACAATAAAGCAGCCGGCACAACTGCAAAAAAAATGATAGGTTGGATAACAAGAACCGTTCACACTAGAGATGCTATACCGAAGATGATACTTTTCAAGACGCTGTGCTCTCTAGCGTGGAATACTGCTGCACAATGACAGCCCCTTTCAAAGCTGGAGAAATTGCTGATCTGGAGAGCATGCAGAGATCCTTTATGGCTAGAATCCACCCAGTAAAACATCTTGACTATTGGGACCGACTAAAATGCCTAAATCTGTATTCTCTTTAGCGCAGGCGGGAGAGATACATAATAATTTACACATGGAAAATAGTAAGAGGGGCTGGTCCCCAAACCTGCACACAGAAATAACACCAAACGAGACCAGAAGTCATGGCAGGATGTGCAGAATACCCCAGTTGAAGAGCAGAGGTACAATAGGTACTCTGAGAGAGAACTCTATCAACATCAGAGGTCCGAGACTGTTCAACATGTTACACATAATGGGCATAACTGGCTGACCCCCCTCAGTGTTCAAGGGAACTCGGTAAACACCTCCAAAGGATACCTGACCAACCAGGCTGTGATTCATACATCAGGCCACGAGCAGCTGCATCCAACACCCTGGTTATCCAGTCGAGCAACAAGAAGGCCTGGTCGATGACCAGCCCGCGGGGACACAAAGCCCCGAAAACACCTCAAGGTAAGGGGTATATGCACATGAGATCCAAAAGCCTGCCCCCCGCCGCCCCACAGCAAAGCCGAAAGTCAGCCAAGCATTACCCATGAGCGAGCACCAAGTGGCATACCTGCAACCTAATATATGTATTTTCAATTTGATAACATCAATTTTCATGTTACGTCATTCATTTTGGTATCAAATTTTTCACAATCTAAATAAAGACGCACATTTTAAAACTAGTTCCACAATAATCGAATAATAAATGAAATTTTAACAAATATTTTAATTTTGGACGCTCATCCCCACACAAGTATTTATAATCTTTCCAGTGTTCTGACCTCAATTGTCGGGATACATCATTCATTATGGTATCAAATTGTTCGCAATTTGCATGCATTTTAAAACTAGTCAAATAATAATCAAAGAATAAATTGAATTTTAACAAATATTTTAATTTTGGATCAAAATGCGTCCCCGGTGGACATCTGTAAGATTATTAATGGACCCAAACTGCGTCGCCACTGGGCGAAAGTGTCGAGCATAAGAAGTAAGTAAACCTAATGACTGTGTCTAATCACCAAAATGAATGCAAAGAAACAAATATCATTTGTGAGGTGATATTTCCATCTTCCGTAATCTGTCATGATAAATTTCTTGACTAGCTAATTTGTTTTTAAATTTCTGGTATGCTAACTCATGAAACAATGGAGATTTAGATGATAGCTTTTTAAAGATTTAAAACACATCAGTAGAGTGCACACTTGAAAACCCCGACCTCTAAACAATGGATCCCTCCAAACAACAGATTAAATCTGCCCATCAAATTAACCCTCCATCATTTGGATTAAAAAAAAAAAAAAATTACCAATTCCAGAAAGGGAATAATATAAATTTGGATCATTAGTTCGTGTAAAGCAAATTCATCAAACTATCATTTTTTTTCTTTTCTTATCCTATTTCCAGCTATCTTTTTTTTTTAATTTGTAAATGCAGTATTATTTAAAATATAAATATTTTCTAAATAATTTACTAGGCTTGTTCTACACTACAAATTATACAAACAAGTTGATTTTGTTCTGAGGCATCCAGACCTGCTGTGAAGGCACACATGCAGTGTATTGTTTTCCCTCATGTGAGAGTTCTGTCTGAACCCTCATTACTGGCTTTTCTTCTGATATAATTATTTGCGAGTTGAAGGTATGTTGTGCGGTAAGTGTAGTAAGGGTACATCAGATAAGAGTAAGAGGAACTTCCTTACCATTGATAAGAAGGCTGAATTATTACATATAAACATGGCTGTGAGGCAAGTGGCTGGTATAGGGGTAATGCTTTGGTATTAGTGCTTTTTGTGCATTAGAGGCACAGGAAGTAAATTACATTCAAAATGTGACACCCCCCTAGTGTCAGCACCTGCATCAGAGGAGCTCCAGGATATTTCACAATTCCTAAGTATTGTAGTACAGGTTGATGATAGTGAGTGGTGTCCCAAGGAACATAAAAGGGTAGTGCTTTGGAAAACTAGGTGAGATAACACGAATGTGCAAAGTGAAGTGAAAAATTAGATGAGAAAAAGTGCCTCTAGTGTTTAAGGTCCAGACAAAAACATTCAAGATGGGCACCAGCACGAAGGAAAACAAAACAAGAGCTAGATTGGGGAGGTTTTAATGAAGAAAGCATTGATATAAGCAGTCTACACAACAAATTGGCAAAATTAGATATTATAGTGAACTATCATATAGAAATAATCAGCAAATTGAAAGAACGTAATGAGCACCTGAGTGGCAAGGTTTTAGGTCTTGAGGGGTTAGTAAAAGACTTATGCAAGGACAAGAATCAACAGGAAATAAATTGCAAAGCCATGGAAGAGGAAAATAAACTCTTAAAAATAGTTTTGGAAGAAGTTAAAGCAAATTTAAACTAAATAACTACAATAGGTTAGGTAAGGAAATTCAATAGGAAAAACAGCTTTTGTCAGTACAGATGGAGGAAATTACCCAGGGAATAGAACAGTGCAAGAAGAAAGATATGCAACTCACCTATGCACAAGTGGCCAAGGAGAAGGAAAAAATAGAAGCAGCAGTAAAGGAAGCCAAACACTGCAGCAACCAGAATAAACAAACATTAGGCTGGAAGTCAGAAAGGAACTGGCATCAAATCCTAAATTGGTGCAAAACACAGTTGATCGAAGTAAGTCCCTGATAATTTTTGGTTGCAAAGAAAAGGAGATAACATCTAGGTCAGAAAGAGCTGTAGAAGAAGAGATAAAAAGAGAAGAGAAAAAGTATGCAATGCGTTATAATCTGGAAGAAAATGTGGTTGAAGCAGTAGATAAAATTATTGGCCTCGTGGAAGGTCTTAACTACTATCGATAATGTCTGTGACTACAGAAGGATTGGAAAGTATGTAAAAGGGAAAGATCGACTTTCGAGGATCACCCTAAACGGTTCCAAGCAGATGGAAGAAGTACTAAGGAATGCTAGAAAATTACAAAGTGATGAGGTGAGGAAAGTATGGTCATTATGACGAGATCTTTCAAAAGAAGACAGAGAGAAGCTGAAACTGAACCTCGCTGAGGCAAAATGTTTAAATGAGAGCAGGAATGAAGAAGAAATCAATTCTTTTTTCTACAAAGTGATAGGGGTAGGCAGACCAGTAAAGTGGTACATAAAGGCAAACGAACAAAATCATTAAAGGGAGGGGGAAGTGAAGAATAAGGAGAGGGGGAACAAGTTCCTGAAAATTGCATACACCAACATAGATGCAGTGAGATCAAAGATACTGGAGTTAAGTGATGTAATACAGCTGCAGACACCAGACATTGTTGCACTCACAGAGAACAAAATTTGAAAATATTTTAAATGAGGTCATATTCCCAAGAGGCTACTCAGTTTGGAGATGGGACAGAAAAATTAGGAAAGGTGGTGGCGTTGCTCTGCTGGTGAAAGAACACCTAAAGGTAAACGAAATAATAATTGCCAATCCACGAGACGTTGACATAATAGCACTAGAGATATGCAATCGGGATGATAAACTAACGATCATAAATGCATATAATCCACCGCCAAGCAACACATGAACAAAGGAGGAGCTAGATAATAAATGAGAGGGTCTTATAACAATAATGAGAGAAATTATAGCGAGAGTTGATAAAGATAGATCATGACTGTTGGTAGTTGACGACTTCAACTTGAAATCCATAGACTGGGAGGCACATGAAGCTAGAACAGAGGATTTTTGGACTTGTAGATTCGTAAACCTCATCTTGGAATCATTCATGTTTCAACATGTTAAACAAGCTATAAGGATGAGAGAAGGAGATGTTCCCTCCATGCTGGATTTGATATTTACCAGGAAAGAGGAAGAGATATTTGACATTCAGTACCTCCCTCCATGGGGTAAAGGTGACTCATGTCTTTTTGGGAATAAAGTATGCAATGCGTTATAATCTGGAAGAAAATGAGGTTAAAGCAGTTGAAAAGCCGAGGTCGTTATGGGGAACTCAGACATTTCTTTAAGGAATTTGACTGGAAAGACTTGCTGTTAGGACATGAAGTTTATGAGATGTATGTCAAGTTTTGTGAAATATATGATAGTCACAAAAAAATTTATACCAAAGCAGAGATGCAGAACTAGGAAACAGGATTGGTTCGACAGGAATTGCGAGAGGACCAGAGATCAAAAGACACAAAAATGGAATCAATATAGGAAGAGGCCAAACCACCAATCATACCAGCGATACAAAGATGCGAGAAACAACTACACGGCAGTGAGGAGAGAGGCAGAAAGAAATTTTGAAAAAGGGATTGCGGACAAATGTAAAACAGAACCAGGTCTATTCTATAAATTTATAAACAACAAATTGCAGGTAAAGGATAATATTCAGAGGTTGAAAATGGAAAATAGATTCACGGAAAATGAAGAGGAAATGTGTGAAACATTAAATGAAAAGTTCCAAAGTGTGTTTGTACAAAATGAAATCTTCAGGGAACCAGACACAATAAGAATTCCAGAGAACAACATGGAGTACATAGAGGTGTCTAAGAGACAAAGTGGAAAATATGCTCAAGGAGCTAAGTAAGAACAAAGCAGTTGGTCCAGATGGAGTTTCACCATGGGTTCTGTGAGAATGTGCACCTGAGCTCAGCATTCCACTTAAACTGATTTTTCAGGCATCCCTGTGTAAAGGAGTTGTAGCTGGTGTGTGGAAAAAGGCTAACATCGTTCCACTCTACAAAAGTGGCAGCAGGGAAGGCCCCCTCAATTATTGACCTGTATCATTGACAAGTGTAATAGTCAAAATATTGGAAAAAATAATTAAAACTAAGTGGGTAGAACACCTGGATAGAAACGATATAATATCAGACAGACAGTGTGGTTTTTGATCAGGAAGATCCTGTGTAACGAATTTACTCAGTTTCTATGATCGAGCCACAGAGATTTTACAGGAAAGAGATGGTTGGGTTGACTGCATCTATCTGGATCTAAAAGAGGCTTTTGACTGAGTTCCACATAAGAGGAGGTTCTGGAAACAGGAACATATTGGAGGGGTGACAGGTAAGCTTCTAACATGGATGAAAAATTTCCTAACTGATAGAAAAATGAGGGCCGTAATCAGAGGCAATGTATCGGATTGGAGGAATGTTACAAGTGGAGTACCACAGGGTCCAGTTCTTGCACCGGTAATGTTTATTGTCTACATAAACAATCTACCAGGTGGAATACAGAATTATATGAACATGTTTGCTGATGATGCTAAGATTATAGGGAAGGTAAGAAACCTAGATGATTGTCATGCCCTTCAAGAAGACCTGGACAAAATAAGTACTGTATATGGAGCACCACTTGGGAAATGGAATTTAATGTGAATAAATGCCATGTTATGGAATGTGGAATTGGAGAATTTAGACCCCACATAATCTATAAATTATGTGAGAAATCTTTAAAGAATTCTGACAAAGAAAGGGCTCTAGGGGTGATTCAAGATAGAAAAATATCACCTGAGGACCACATTAAGAACATTGTGCGAGGAGCCTATGCTATACTTTCTAACTTCAGAATTGCTTTTAAATGCATGAATGGCAAAATACTAAAGAAATTGTTCATGACTTTTGTTAGACCAAAACTGGAATATGCAGCAGTTGTATGGTGCCCATATCTTAAGGAGCACATCAACAAACTGGAAAAGTTACAAAGACATGCCACTAAGTGGCTCCCAGAACTGAAGGACAAGAACTACGAGGAGAGGTTAGAGGCATTAAACATGCAAAAACTTGAAGATAGAAGAAAAAGAGGCAGTGTGATCACTACGTATAAAATAGGAATAGGAATCGATAAAATTGATAGGGAATAATTCCTGAGACCCGGAACTTCAAGAACAGGAGGCCATAGATTTAAACTAATGAAACAAAGCTGCCGGAGAAATATAAGAATATTCACTTTAGTAAACAGAGTGGTAGACAGTTGGAACAAGTTAAATGAGAAGGTGGTGAAGGCCAAAACTGTCAGTAATTTCACAGCGTTGTATGACGGTGCTGGGAAGACGGGACACCACGAGTGTAGCTCTCATCCTGTAACTACACTTAGGTAATTATACTTAGGTAATTACTTAGGTAATTACATAGTTTGTAAATTAATTGGAGAGCAGTGGTAAAGGAAGCAATGTGAAACAAAAATCTTGATAATAGTCCAGGCTGGACCGAAATGTTGTCACTTCCTTTATTTTCAGATGTGTGGGTTGGGTGTCTAATAAAACCTTATATGCATGAGGATTTGGAGGATACTATTCACCAATGACTCAGAGCACTGTAGCTTGGGGCTGGCTTTTAATGGTGCACAGTCTGTAGCAGAAAGAATATCATGACAAAGTATTTTGCTGGATTTAGGTTACAAAGGCCAACCCTGTGCAATGAAAAGGTAAGTGAATAATAATTTTTTTTTTTGCATAATTATTATTTATATATTTGTATGCTTAAATGTGTTGAAACGTGTATTATATTATTTGCTATTCAAAATCCAAAAATATGTTGATGATAAATAGCCATCCCCGAAACAAAATTATATACCTGTACTGTGTCTGGATTTTATGAAAATCCAGATGAAGTGTAGAATGTGATTGGCATTTATGAGGATGCTTTAGTACTGTATAATTAATATTCAGATTCACACACTAAAGATGCACTGTATCCTAAAGGAGACCGTTCAGGAGACAATTTCAATTAAAAAAAAATATATATATTTTCAACTGTATTTTTATTATTTGCCATATACCGACTGGTTTAACATATCCTGTTTGTCCTGAATTATAATGAAATATTGGAAAATAATCTCTAAAATCAAATATTTTATATGAAAATAATTATTCATTTATATATTGCAGAAAATTAAAAGTTGACTGTAGACCATGCTTAAATTTTTGTCTTAGATTATGGTTACTAGTATGTGTCACATTAGAGATGTAGAAACAATAACCAAGGGTTAAGTTAGCAAACATGTTCATTATTATGAGCTCATCTTTCATATCTACTTTAAACAAAGTTGTCATTTCTGTTGAATGTTTTATGCAGTATGAGAAATTAAACAGCTGAAAATTAATGTAACTTTTTGGTTTAGCTAGAAAGAAACTTTGTGCAACTTGAAATCTGACATATAGTACTAATGTAATATTGGTCAGTATGGCAAAATTATGAAGCTGTGAACTAGAACAGATTGTGTGCAACAGTCATTATATGAGAGAGAGAGAGAGTGTAGGTATGAATGGAGGCACAAGGCTCACTTGACAAGTTTATTCTGTTAACAAGATCAAATGCCCAAATAAAATAAATTAACTGACCCACTTTTGCTCATAATAGGAAATTTGATGATGTGCAAAAATGGGCTAAGAAACTGTACCCCAGATTCCTTCTGTGTTAGAATAGTTAGAAAAGTAGTATTATTGTTCTTATGGAACCCATAAAAAACTGCATTATATCAAGGTTTATAATTTTGTATATACAGTACTAATAATATATACAAAAGTAAAGTAGTACTCTAAATGATGTTCCATGCCTAAAACTATATTAATGTTAAGTATGATATAAATTAACATAAAAAGCTAAAATATACTTAACACAGTCAATCAAATTACACCTAAAGAGTTTTATCTTGTTTTCTCTGCATGAGCAGATGTTTCAAGAAGAATTCACCAGCTTTATATGATGACCTCACTAATGGCCCACTTGCAGTATAAATAAATCCCAAACTCTTTCCAGTCTCCTCCCAGTGCTGGTACTTCTCAGGTGTAACATATTCAGATACTCTGAGATGCCGCTTGGTTGGTTGCATATACTGCCCAAGAGTGACACACTCCACCCCTGCATTACGTAAATCTGCAGAATTTGAAAATACAGAATTTCAAAATGTGTATTTATGATGTGTAGAAAGCATGTGCTAAACTGCATTACTACAATTATCCATGGAAACAATGCTTCAATAGTAAAAAGTTAACCCTATGACTGCTAAATTCAAGTAACAAGGGAGCATCCATGTATGCATACCTGAAAAAAATCAGATAAAATAATTTTGAGTTCATTCTGTACAAATAAGTAAAAAACAAATAGGAAAGATAAGTTTCATGCCCTACCTTTCATATACACTTTAATATTAACTTCTGATAGGTGATCTCTGGACCTGAAATAAGGATCAATAGAGATTTTTTTTTCCCCATTATTGATTGTTGTTTGGTTAGGTTTGCAGCTCTCTGGGACAGGAAGCTGCTCTCTGGGATTAATGTTGGGATTATGTTTACTCTCAGGTCTTTTTCTCTTATTGTTTCTTCTAATTACCTTCCAATTATGAAGTAGTTAAATACAGGTCTCCTATCGCCCTTACTTATTTTCATTACTTTACATTTATATACAGTCCCGTGGCATAGTGGTAAGACATTCGCCTGGCATTTCGCAAGCACTTTGGCCTGGGTTCATATCCTGGCCAGAGAGGATTTACTGGGTGCCAATCCTTACCTGTAGTTTCTGTTTAGCCAAGAGTAAATTGGGTACCTGGTTGTTAAACGATTTGGTAGGTCGTATTCCGGGGAATATTAGGATTAAGGACTTGCCCGAAATGCTATGCATGCTAGTGGCTATACAAGAATGTAAGAACTCGTAAGAAATATATAAATACCAAAAAAAGAAAATATGGATCGAATTCTAGCAGTCATTTATCTGCTCACCCCTGAAGTTTGTCAAGGTCTTCCACCCTACAGTTCTTACTCTTCTCATTAACTCTACATCATCTGCAAACACTGACGTGCATGAGCTCACATAAATTAAAATGAGCAATGGTCCTATGACAGAGCCATATGGAATACCACTTTCCACTCTTCTCCAGCTTAACATGTCCTCTGACTATGACCCTTTGTTTCCTGTACCCAGTCCACTGCCTTTCCTGTTAACCCACTTGTCTCCTCTATCTTGTGTATTAGTCTTTTGTGAGGCACTATATGAAAAGTCTTTTGGCAGTCTACAAAGATACAGTATACCAATCTTCCTCCTCGTCTTATTTTGGTGACCCTGTCATTGACGACAATCAAGTTTGTTTAACATGATTTTCCCTCTCTGAAGTCATGCTGTGCCTCTATTATATAATTTATTACCCCCAAATGTTCTCCAATCCCTCTTCTGATTTCTTTTTCTACAGTCTCACATGGAATGCATATTAATGACACTGGTCTATAGTTTAGTGTTTCATGTTTGTCCCCTGTCTTGAGTATTGGAACTACATTTGTCTTTTTTTCCAGATTTTCAGCAGCTCTTCCTTCCCCCTCTAGTGTAATGTTGAACACCTTCCTTCAGTAACCATGGCGATATCTGGTCCAGTCCTATTGCTTTTGCAACATCCAATTCCTTCAGATGTCCTTTTACCTCTTCTATGTTAACTTCAGTTCTGCTTAATGTTGTTTCTGATCATTTTTTTCACCTCCTACTTGGACACTAATCTGGTTCTGGTTTGTAGACCAGCTGGAACTTCTTGTCGAGCGCAAGCACTACTATGCTTTGAATACATGAAAATAAAATATATACAAATATGGATGGCAGAAGTAAATACAAGTGTCAAAGACCATTCATATAACATTCAACCATATATTTAGTAGAAACTTACCCTTCATAGTCTGCAAAATTTCATCATCAGTTTCTCCCAGGCCTAACATAATAGAGGACTTTGTGACTAAGTCTGCTTTTGTTGTCTTGGCATGTTCCAAAACTCCCAAAGATTGCCTGAAAGGATAGATATCCATTAAGAGTAAAGGGCAGAGTCAAAATTTTCTATATGAAAGAAAAGTATATTTGTACGTTAACACAATTTTAATTCAAGATAAATTTAAACCTAATGAGTTTGTTCTGGGGTATACTAAGTTTGTTTTTGTTCATCAATTGAAAATATTATTACTTCAATCAGTACTTAAGCTGATTTGCTAGCTATCTAAGTAATTACAATAAGATTGTGTTTGCCAGAAATATTCTATATACTATCAGAGCTGTTAATTACAACATCCTTCAGGATTCATTCTCTTTATATTGCTGAAAGAAACCACTAAGATTGTCCTTCATGACACTTAGTAACTTCCTTAAAAAGAAGTGTGGTGAACTATAATCTTCAAATTCTCAGAGCTCCCTCTGGTCTTGTGCAAAAAATATCTCATAACTTCTGTCAGTAAAGGTTTTTGTAGGAACCTCCAAAATCTTTGGCATCGCTTAACACTTTGGCATCACTTAACACTTAACACATCGCTTAACTGTCTTGTGTTCCCGGCGTGCGCCCGAGTACACCCCAGGTTGGTTTGGCGATTTGTACCCGGCCCTGCGATTCCTGGGACATGTATACTCTTTCCAGTGTTCTGAGTTCAATATCTGAGCTACGTTGTTCATCATGGTATCATATTGTTTGCAATCTAAAGGCCTGCATTTTCAAACTAGTCCCATAATAATTGAATAATAAATGGAATTTTAACAAATATTTTCATTTTTGGATGCTAATCACCACACAAGCATTTATTATCTTTCCAGTGTTCTGACTTGAATTGTCATGCTATGTGGTTCATTTTGGTACCAAATTGTCTGCAATCTAAAGGCATGCATTTTAAAATTAGTCCCATAATAATTGAACAATAAATAGAATTTTAACAAATTAAAATTTTTGACGCACATCACTACAAGTATTTACTGTATTATCTTTCCAGTGTTCTGACATCAATTTCCGATCTATGCCGTTCATTTTGGTATCAATTTTTTCGCAATTTAAAGGCGCACATTTTAAAACTAGTCCCATAATAATCAAACAATAGATGGAATTTTAACAAATATTTAAATTTTTGACACATCATCACAAAAGTATTCATAATCTTTCCAGTGCTCTGACCTCAACTGTCGTGCTACGTCGTTCATTAGGCAAATACAGTGGTACCTCGGAATGCGATTGTCCCTGTATGCGAGGTTTTCGGAAGGCGAGGTGTATTTACTCCAAAAATTTGTCTCAGAAGGCGAGGGTTACTTCGGGAGGCGAGTTTGGACGCGAGTTTGTTGATACGCGTACAGCCGACCTAGCGCGTTCGTCGCCCCTCCGCCCCGCCGCCCCTCAGTTTATTATTGTCTCGCGCTCAGTGACTACCCCCACATCAATTCTTCTCGCGGATTTTCAGTGTTTTGTTGGATTTTTGGTGATTTGTCTATACAATTTGTAATTATATATCTCACCATGGGTCCCAAGAAAGCCAGTGGTAAGGATAAAGGCCAGAAAGCTCATGTGAGGATGACAATAGAGGAGAAACAAGAGATCATTCGGAAGCATGAGAACGGTACACGTGTTGTTGAACTTTGTAGGCAGTACAACAAAGCCACATCAACAATATGCACTATACTTATTTTTCTTCTTAAGATTATGGGTGCTAAAGTGGCAAAAGGAGTAAGAACATTAACGGCACAAAGACCACAAATACTTGAAGAAGTGGAAAAGTTGTTATTAATTTGGATACACGACAAGGAGTTGAGGGGTGATAGTGTTTCGGAGGCCATTATTTGTGAGAAAGCCAGGGTGTTGCACGAAGACCTTCTAAAGAATACCCCTGCAACGAGTGATGCAGATAAGAAAGAGTTTAAGGCAAGCAGGGGCTGGTTTGAAAAATTTAGAAAGAGAAGTGGTATCCATAGTGTTACAAGGCATGGGGTTATGTGATGTGATTATGGAAGGGGACTCCCCTTCCAAACAGTAACTCCTCTCCTCCTCCCCCCTCCTCACCATCTTCCATACGCCTACAGCACTCGACAGCAAGGTAAGTAATAACTGGAACACAGTTTTGTAGGTTTATTTAGATGAATTAGGTAAATTAGGTATAAAAATTTAGTTTGATGTGGGGTTTTTGGGGTAGTCAGGAACGGATTAATTCATTTCCCTTTATTTCTTATGGGGAAATTAACTTCGGAATGCGAGTTTTCGGAAGGCGAGGCGTCTCCAGGAACGGATTAAACTCTTATTCTGAGGTATGCCTGTATTCATTTTATCTCATATCATTCTAATTCAGCTAAGCAGAGTGTACTCAACGGTCTTTATCTAAGAGCACATAGGACTTATGACCCATCTTACCTAGAAGCCCAACTTAAATACTTATACTGTATAAGAGTTTCTTGGATCTAGGTTACCCCTCATGGTTTATTGAAAAAGCACACAGTAAGGCTAAAGGCATCCTTTACACTAAAACTGAAAGATGCCCATGGAATCCTAATAAGAAAATAGTTTTGAAATTGCCATATAACCTTCTTTTAAGTAAACTGACCTATAACATAATTGATACAAAACATAAAATCATTTTCAATTACCCAAATACAATTAGGGAAAGGGTTTGTAAGAACAGAGGAGGAGGAGATAGAAATCCAGGAGGTGTTTATATATTACCGTGTAGGGATTGTAATGAAGTCTATGGGGGGAAAACAGGGCAAAAACTTTAGACCAGAATTGAAGAACATAAGAAAGCATGTAGAATCATGGCTGGTAATAGTGCTGTAACAAACCATATTTGGAAAAAACATCACGATATTGATTTAAGAAGTGTGAAATAATTTATAAAAGTAATAATATTAGAACTAGAAGAGTAGTAGGAGGGGTTCTAATAAATACTCGGAATACTTTCGCTGATAACAAAAGCTTTACTTGGGAGGATAGCTTTACTGTGCCAGGTAAGCCCACTACGGGCTCACCATAGCCTGTGCTATTTAGAACTGTTTGTTCCAAGTAGCTGAATCTAAAACAACAACAACAACAGGGTAGCAGCCTCATTAGACTTTAAGATGTAAGTCTCATCCTAACCACACTCAGACCTTGACAATGCACTCATGAGAGTGCAAAAGACTTGGTGTAGTTTCTTTACATAAATTTCACAAATACACAAGTGTGGGTTTTTATCCTATGTTATTATGTCTTTGAGAAGACATTACCATTACTTATTATTTTTTTTAATATCAATGTGATAGGTATTTGTTTTGCAGTCACTCAGAAAACAAATACAGTATACAGTACATGTACTGTACTATATAATGTACTTTTCTATGCAACAGACATTTGAGTAGCCCCAAGCTTGCAAAGTGTGACCATGTCCTTCAACACCAAAACATTACATAGAATGAAAGGTAAAAAATAAAATAAAAATGTCCTTGGTTTACATACTTTTGGATTGCATTCACCAATCAATGCCCCTCAAATATTTTGCAATTACTGCTGCCTCCCATAAATAACATAAGAATAAAGAGAGCTACTGTACTGTATAGTAGTGTGTTAGGCTATATGAGGCAGCTTCTATATATACCAAACAAAACTGATCCCAGTATACTGTACTGTATATCTAACTTTCACATCAAACAATTCAGTGATCCCATATCTAAGAAGTGACAAGAGTAATCAGTACTTTTTATTTTAATTTAGGCCTTAGGTCAAATACTAGAACTGGTTAGGTTATTCAGCACCATGCTTTTACTAGAACATGATCTACCAATAATTTTACAACAAGGTCTCCAATTATTTGCTGGGTACAAAGAGATGAGCAATGAACAGTGCCCAATCATCCTCACTCTGAACAGAGTTTAAGGTCTTGTGATAATGTTCAGAAAGGTATTTTATTAAGATACGAGTGGAAAAAAAAAGTAACTTGGGGAGGTCTCTGGAATGCATACCTATTTTTCTAGCAACATACTCAACCTCATGTAGAATGATTTTATGTAGGATAAGACTTTCATAGAATACATCTCTTGCATTACATGAAGGTTTACTGCACAAGTGCCACTTACCTATATTTTGCCCTAGGATCACGAACACGAGGAGTTAGAGACTCCACTGTTTCAATATTATGAGCAAATACATCCAATCTTGATTTGGCAATAGTTGCTATACAATCTTTGTCACCTCTGAAGTCTGGAGCAAGGCATTCTACCAAAATGGAAGGGTTCCTGCAAATTATGCATTTAAGAAATAAAATGGAATCAACAGTAACCTTCTGTAACTTGCCAACAGATGATATCTGTGGCTTTGAGCTATCTAGATATGGGGAAGGAGAGAAGTAGGTGGCCCTTGATGACTATGTAGAAGCAAAGCTCTTTTGCACAGTAAACACATGGGTTGAAATGGCTTGCTAAAATGTTAAAAAGCTAACCAACTGTGAAGTAATAATTTTAAAACCCACAAGGTCATTCTTTAGTTTATAACTAGATATTTCATAGATATTTCATAATGTTATGTTATGCCAGCAAGGAAAAGAATAAAGTAAGTCAGGGTTAAGGAGCCTCCAGCTTGTGATTTCTCAGCCCATTTACAATCTCATACACTGATAGCTACTCAAGTTACCTTTTAATGAAGAATATGGAGCTTGTATATTGCAAATTGCATCAAATAAATAACTTGCCTCCATAAAGAATGGGTAACTAAGTCCAACCCTGGTGGAAAAGCTGCCAATGCAGTTTAGGTAAAAGCACCCCTACAGTTCCCAACTGTAGGGGTGTTCTTGGGAACTGTAGGTTCCCAAAGTTCCTACAGTAGTTAATAATCTTAAATAATCTGGAAAACATTAAGAGTGAGTAATATCTAAAGTTTCAAGTCGCCACTTTTGCCATTTAGTAAACATCATCTGAACTACAATTGCTCTGACAAAGAAATCTTCACTTGTTAAAATCAATGGTTAATCTTAAAAGTACTGTATCTTTAATATAAAAATTAACCATGTGAACAAAATTAATGTCCAGAAAGCCAGGAAAGCTGAGTACAATATTTCTATTACAAAATCTAATTGAGTGAAAAAATAAGACTCCTGTAGATGAAAAGCTTTGTTCTGGGCAGGCCAATCAGTTGCTTCCTTAAGCAATGTCATGCTCTTCCAAGGCCATGACTAAATGACAGAGACAAGTCAACTCTTTCTCCCTAGTGTACTGGGGATCTTTGCAAATACCTCTGCCAAGCTGAATGGGAGGCACTGGAGATTTTCTTATCCCTTCCATAATGACCTCCAATAGGTATCTAAGGCTTGTTTTACATGTTTCTTTGTCATAGTGAAAATTAAGAGAAAGCATATGTATAGACCAGCCTGAGATGAAAGATCCATGTGAGCTGATCAAAGATCAGCACAATGAAATGATTCTTAAACACACAAAATACCTTGCACCCATTTAAAAACAGGTCTGGGTCCAAGTGAACCCCATGGATATACAGATACTGTATGACCAAATACTAATAGTCTAGGTCAGAAAAATTTGCTTTATCTTTGATCTGAATATCTTACTCTATGAAACAGGAGTTTATGAAATAAGGGGATTAAAAGCTTCTATACCATGACCAAATTAGTTTTTCAATACTTTACATATATTTCAAGCTGTGGGTTAACTAATACATGTGGAAATGTGTGTGTGGGCAGAGGTAAAGCTTCTTTGACACTCTCTCCTAAATGGCTCACAGGCATTATCTTCAGATGAGGAACAGCTAGATCCAAGGGTCTTGTTTAAGCTCCACATTTGGGCATAAGATACACTTTTTTAAATGTACTGTAATGTGATGTATATACACTAGATCAGTGGTTCCCAAACTCTTTACGGTCATTACCCCTATTTCATATAGCATCCTTATTAATGGCTCCCTACACTCAGTAAAGGCATCTCTGGTATCCTCTAATATCGTAGCCTGTACACTGCCTCAACTTACGGCCCCCTACATAAGGCAAAAAAAAAGCATTGAATGTTATGAATCATTTTCTGAATGAGCCCCGGAGGCTCCATGGAGCTATCAGACTGATATACCAGTACACTATATTAGTCTGGGGCATCAGTCAATGGGGTTCTGCCTACCAGGGACCACTAGCCAGAACCTGGCCCCTTCAGAGAGGCACAGGGAGCAATGGCCTATGGAAATCCCCATGTGTTTTGTAGCATTCCATGTCAGCCATCGACCGGGGTTAGGCACCCAGAAAGGTACGCAAAACAAAACAAACCCCACCTGGTAAGAAATTGCAACTGAAGACTGAACAGAAACACAAAACTCCCCCAAAACATAAGGAAACAAGCAAATGTCATTCACTGCCGCCACGCCGCTTGTTCACGCAGCCCTCAGGTCGGGGGGGGGGGGGGGGGCCCTAACCCCCCCAGCACCAGCTACTCTCACACCACAGTTTGGAGGCTGGGCATCAAAACGAAACCACCGACCGGAGGGAGGGAGGAGGCCAGGGAGCCTCCAGGGCTCGCCCAGAAAATGGCATTTCATTACATTCAATGCTGGTTTTCTGTGGGGAGCTCCTCTGGCTCCCTGGAGCTACATAACCAAAGACAAGTAAAAGAGGGACTTACCCGGGTGGCGGCAGCACCGCGTACATCAACTCGAAGTTGAGACAACTGGCTGCAACCTGCAACCAGTTGCCCACACATGACAAAGACCCAAAGCCACACATGAACGACCAGGAACATTTACCAAATAACGGGCTGTCAGGACCCTGTTCAACCTCCAAAACCCAAGCAAGCAGCACCTGAAACTAAGGCTGGGCCGGCCACCAAGGGACCACAAGGATGACTCTCCTGCGGTAAAACTCTAAAAGAGCCAGAACCAGAAGCAACAGCTGGGCTGGGGGGAAGCAATCGACCCAAGGCCCCCAGAAGTCAAACCCAGCAGTCACGAGAGGCAGAAGGGACGGCCCGAAGCAACCAGAACAGATGCCGAAGGAAGGGAGGGGGGGTAAGAAAACCCCTTCCCCTGCAACTACAAACCCCACAACAAGGGCACCAAAACCCAAGTGAGATCAAAGAACGCCCAAGCCCCCCAGGGCGACTCCTCCCCAGCCCCAGAAGCCTCCAAGCCAGGCCCCAGGGCAGAGCTGTCCTCCATGCCCTCTACCCCTGAAGAAAAGGCAGATTCTAAGGGAAAGGCAGCAAAGAAAGGGTTTTGCTGTTAAGACCCAGAAGCCACAGCAGGAGGAGCAGGCTCGAATTCCTCCATTTCCAACTCGAGTGGAGCAGCCCCCGAAGCCGCCCGAGTTTCATCACCAACTAAACCCTGCCCTGACTCCGAAACCTTCAGACGTTTGGGAGCAGGGGAGGGTGGGGGTGGGTATGGGGAGCAGGACAAAAACTGCCAACCAGGGAAGGACTTGCGGGCACGGACTTTACCAAAGTCAAAGAGACTAACGCCCCTAAGTCCGGGTCCATAAAACCAAAACAGGACAGCTCCAAGGCATCCAAGCGACTAACCAACCTAGCACAACAACCTGAACCTAGAATGCAACACACAAGCTGCCTGAACCCTAATCTCAGTTACAGTAGAATGGGTAAACTGGAGCACGAGCAGAGAACACGTCTTGCAAGACTCTGGGTCAAAGATGTCATTGACCCAACAGGCAGCTTGATGTAGGCAAAACAGGTGACTGTCACCCTGAAACAAGGTCACAGTACAACCTTTAAACTCACACAAGGCGAGGTGGGACTCAGAAGACACATCCATCGGTCAACCAAGCCCCAACGATGTTTTCCAGGGCCCATAGGGGGGGGTTTTGCCTACGAGAGGCACAGGCAAAGTGCTGCTAAGCCAGTGGACCGCCAAATGTCAACAAAGAGGGAGATGGGCTATAAACTAGACCCCTGTGACGTGTACAAGCACGGCGGCCTAGAGGAGGACCACCAAAATACCCTAGGTGGACAAATAGTCAAAGGCAGACCCCCTCCAGTTTTAAGGAAAACAAAAATAAAAGAAAAACCCTGCAAAAGTACAATGCCACCATAAGGAACAGGAAAATGACCATCACATAGGTAAACATCCAACATAGCATCCTGCGCCCCAACCAGCAACACCACCACTTTCTACCCAAGGCCAAAAAAAGGCCACAAAGCTTGGTTCACCCATCTTTCTAGTGGTCTTTTCTTGGTTAGGGTGATCCACGATTCCCTGCTCCTTTTGCCTCTTTAGGGCGAGACCAGATTTTGGCCTCTGGTCCCAAGTAGGCTTACTGTGACTTGCAAGGGCCTGGCATGGATTGAACTATATGGAATTTGCAGCAAACACAAAGGAGCCACCAAGAACCCACCAGAAAGAGATTAATATACATTTTCACTATTACTTACTGTTTCTTCAGCTCCATTACTGTTTCAGCAAAGTGAGCCGAGCCTCCATCTGGAATATCTATGGAAGATAATATTATACAATACACCACTGTATACTTTGTCAAACTTAATTAAAGGTAAATGTAGCAAGTGTGAATAATGTATGAATGATAAAACATTTCCAGAATTTTAATATAACCTAAGATTATTATATTTCTTGCAAAATTTAAAATAATTTCTACTTAAATATGGTATTAAGGTTTCCCAAGATGCAACCCACAACAGTTCTTTAATTCCCAAGTATATTTTTACTGCTTGATGAACAAACATCAGGTGAAAGAAAAGTTGGCCCAAATGCTTCTATTCTACTGCATGAATTGAACCCGGGATCTTTTGACTGTGACCTGACAGTCAAATCTTACAAAAGAAGCTTAATAACACAAAGATCTTAACTTTTGTAACTACAATACTAAACCACTATATCTGCTATCATATTATGCTGACTGTTTACCATCCCAGCTCACAAACAATTTTCTTAATTAAAGAAAGTGTTAGGTGTTAGAGTGTGCATGCGAGTGAATGAGTGAGTCTAATTACCTAAGTATAGTTACAGGATGAGAGCTACGCTCGTGGTGTCCTGTCTTCCCAGTACTGTTTGTCATATAAGGCTTTGAAACTACATACTAATAGTTTTGGCCTCCACCACCTTTTCACTTAACTTGTTCCAGCCGTCTACCACTATGTTTGCAAAAGAAAACTTTCTAATATTTTTTTGGCACCTTTGTTTCCTTAGCTTGAATCTGCGTCCTTTGTTCTTGAAGTTGCAGGTTTCAGGAATTCCTCTTTGTCAATTTGGCCAATTTCTGTTATTGTTTTGTAAGTGGTGATCATATCACCTCTTTTTTCTTCTATCTTCTAGTTTTGGCATATTTAATAATGCCTCTAGCTTTTCCTCATAACTCTTGTTTTTCAGTTCCGGAAGCCATGTTGTAGCATGCCTATGCACTTTTTCCAGTTTAATGATGTGCTTCTTGATACATGGTGATCAGTGATCAGTAACTGATGAAGGAGGATTTAGGGGATCATCCCATAATAAGGAGAGTGTTGGGGAGTCACGGCGGCTCGAGTGGTTATGTACTCATGACAACTAGGCCAGTTTGGAGCCGCACCCCTGAATAAAGGTGACGATGAACCCCTCTCTGAGAACAAGATGATTACAGGGCAATCTCCCAACTACAGTGGTACTTCGGATAACAATCGCCCCAAAAGGCGAACATTTTGGGTAACAAACGGCCCGATCGGCGTCAAATCGTCCTGTATGGCGAACTCTTGTTTGAGTAACGTCAACACCACAGGGTGGGGTTGCGCTGCTTCTTGCACATTCTCAGATGCCTCCGACAATGCACATAAATTATGTTGTTCTTGTTTAAAGATACTAATGATGCTGGGATATAAAGGGGTGACCGCTGAGATGTTGCAAAGCATTGACGTTGTTGTAGAAAAAAAGAAATGAAATTCCTGATATACAACAAATGTCAAAAAGGTTCATTCAGTGTTTGGCAGGTAGGCTGCTCCATTATAACAATCTTTCTTTGCTTCAAATGTGTTCCATTTGTTTTGTATTTGTCATTTATGTCTCAATAATGGAGCAGCCTACCTTACATACACTGAACAAACCAATTTGACATTTTCCTTTCTTCAAATGTGTTCAATATTTATTTTTCGTTTGTCGTATAGCAAAAGGTTCGTTCGGTGGTCGGCAGGTAGGCTGCTCCATGTTTCTTACATAAAAAAAAAACCTAAATAATAAAAAAATGAAGAATTTTGAAAACCAGAACAAATGTCAAAAATGTTCGTTCGGTGGTCTACAGGTAGGCTGCTCCATGTTTCTTAAATAAAAATAAAAAACCAGCGTTGAATGTAATGAAACGCCATTTTCTGGGTGAGTCCCGGAGGCTCCCCGGAGCTATCCCAGGCTGATATGCTAATGTCAGACTTTGGCATCAGTCATGTGTATGGAGTTCTTAGGCCTACCGGGGACCACGGCCAGAACCGGGCCCCCTCAGAGAGGCAAGGGGAGCAATGGCCTATAGAAGCCCCCGTGTAGTTGGAAGCATTCTATGTCTGCCATCGACCGGAACAGGCACCCAGAAAGGTAAGCGCCCCAAAACAAACCCCTATTCTGGTTAAAATTGCTACCTAATACCGAACTAGTGGATAGAACTCCCCAACCGAAAACAAGCAAATTAGTGTGACGTCACACACTGCCGCGCCGCTGTCTGCGCAGCTCCCCCCTCCCCGGGAGGGGGAAGGGGGAGCCCCAGACCCCCCGCGCCGGCTACCCACACCTCAGTTCTTGAGGCTGGATGTCAAAAACGCGAAAAACCGCCGACCGGAGGGAGGGAGGGATGCCGGGGAGCCTCCGGGACTCACCCAGAAAATGGCGTTTCATTACATTCAACGCTGGTTTTCTGGGGGGAGCCCCGTCGGCTCCCCGGAGCTAACTACCCACAGACAGAAAAAGAGGGACTTACCCGGGAGGCGGTCGTCGCTCACCCCTCAACTCGAAGCCGAGACAACTGGCTGCAACCGCCGACCCAAAGCAACACAGGCCCGACGAGGGCCAGGGACATTCACAAGGTAACGAGCAGCCAGGACCCTGTTCGACCGCCAAAATCCCCGCGCCCGAATATCAGACCAAGACATATTCCCAAAGACGGCAGCAAGAGCCGCGAACTTACGAACGTCATGGGCACGGGGATAGACCGCAGGCTGGCTAGACCTAATAACCCTGCGGACGACCTGAGAGACCCGAACCTGCGAACAGGGAAGAAGGGAAACCGGATCAACCCACAGCGCGTCCCCGGACACAGAAGCTGTGGCGCGCAAATAACGGCGAAGCGCCGCAACCGTTAATAGCATCAGCCTCAAGAACTGAGGTGTGGGTAGCCGGCGCGGGGGGTCTGGGGCTCCCCCTTCCCCCTCCCGGGGAGGGGGGAGCTGCGCAGACAGCGGCGCGGCAGTGTGTGACGTCACACTAATTTGCTTGTTTTCGGTTGGGGAGTTCTATCCACTAGTTCGGTATTAGGTAGCAATTTTAACCAGAATAGGGGTTTGTTTTGGGGCGCTTACCTTTCTGGGTGCCTGTTCCGGTCGATGGCAGACATAGAATGCTTCCAACTACACGGGGGCTTCTATAGGCCATTGCTCCCCTTGCCTCTCTGAGGGGGCCCGGTTCTGGCCGTGGTCCCCGGTAGGCCTAAGAACTCCATACACATGACTGATGCCAAAGTCTGACATTAGCATATCAGCCTGGGATAGCTCCGGGGAGCCGACGGGGCTCCCCCCAGAAAAAAAAATAAAAGAACTATTGAAACAATATGAAAATTTAACAAATGCCATAAAGGTTCGTTCAGTGTTTGTCGGGTAGGCTGCTCCATTATTGAGACGTAAGTGACAAATACAAAACAAATGGAACATTTGAAACAAAGAAAGATTGTCATAATGGAGCAGCCTACCCGACAAACCCTGAACGAACCTTTTGCTGTAACGAATACGAAAGACTAGGGCTGCTGGCTGGGTTAGTACTGCGAGCAACCATTTGTGGCACACGTGCCTCTAGCTCCCAAACACCTGTCCGACACGGTGTTGAAAGATAGCGCTCAGTCGGTGAAATTAAGACTTTATTGTTTGAAGAACATAAGGGTCATAATATTGGTGAAGTTAGGCGCAATGAGGACTTAACACAATGGTCGGATGCAAGTGATACAGCACCTACGAGCATGATACAGCGAGCGTATTCAGTTGTAGCTCTGAGCCCCACCCTTGCCATCTCCAATTTATATAGATGATACATAGATGAATCGTTTTCTGCATTCAGTGATGATGTATCTGATACAAGTAGCATAGATGAACAGTGTTAGCGGCTTCCATGGTGGTGTTTTTCATAGATATTTTCAAGAATACCTGAATCTCTTTCTGACTGACAGACACTCTTTGAGGCTAGCTGAATCTCTTCTTGTGTAGTACCTTACAAAGCGATCTTTTCAAGACTACCTTACAAATTGAGCTTTTCCTATAATCATTTCAATACTACCTTATGCTTTACAAGCTTGGCTACATACCACCTACAAGTACTAAAGCCAAGGGTGCATGCGAGTGTGTTATTTGCAAGCACACAGAACGATGAAACAGGAAGCAAAAATCTATCTGTAGCTGGTGCAATGAGAGCAAAGTCGTGCTGTGTATCATGGACTACTTCGTTGATTATTACGCACCTCCAAAGTACTGAGTACTCACCTATTTGTGCTTGTGGGGGTTGAGCTCTGGCTCTTTGGTCCCACCTCTCAACTGTCAATCAACTGGTGTACAGGTTCCTGAGCCTATTGGGCTCTATCATATCTACACTTGAAACTGTGTATGGAGTCAGCCTCCACCACATCACTGCCTAATGCATTCCATTTGTCAACTACTCTGACACTAAAAAAATTCTTTCTAATATCTCTGTGGCTCATTTGGGCACTCAGTTTCCACCTGTGTCCCCTAGTGCGTGTGCCCCTTGTGTTAAATAGCCCGTCTTTGTCTACCCTGTCAATTCCGACAGGGTAGTAAGTGTGTAATACAGTACAGTGTTACTGTGTAAATAATATGTGAAACTGTACATATTGTAATTTTAGTGAATTTTTACCACGTAATATTGTGACAATAAACATTTATTGTGGACACATTACTGACATGTATCACAGTTCCATGGAAAATTATGAACATTCTACTGTATACATATTATAAAGGTCACAAATATGCATCATATACGATAAAAGAAACAAATAAAACAGCATTGGAAATACATAGAAAAAATATTTGAAAATATATTTGTGGCAACATGCGGTGCTTGAATGGCCTGCGCGACCGTGTCTGGGAGCTTCACTCACGGGCGACCAGCCCCTGATGACGTCACAGCGCACCTTGTCCACGTGCTCACAGCCAAAGTAAGTGGAATTTGGTAATTACTTTTACATAGACATGTTCAGGGAAGGTAATTTATCATTTTACAAAGAAAAATGATTTTTTGGGAACATTTGATGTCATGCACACTGGGGGAATTTCACAATAAACACAGTGCATTACAGTGGTTAAATAGGGACATTCGTTTTGTATGATGTCCGTTTCACATGAGGAATATGGAACGGATTAAATTTGTTATTCGAGGTACCACTGTAATTGCAAGCACTCCAGTGTCCATTGATGGTTGGCTGACGGCAGCTGAAGTGTGGTTGCCATTGTCGGTCATATTTTTATCAGGGAGTGGTTGGGGGGTCTGTTCGTCGGTAAGCAAGTACACTATCAGTTTGGTTCAATAACCAGTTTTATAAAATCCCCAACCCCCTGATAGTATCTATGCATGTATGTATGTATGTATGTATGTAACAGCACTTTTTTACTCTGTTACAACTGGACATCTTTTCCTTAATCCTCTGCTACCTATATTTTGTTATAGTTTACCATTTTATTACTTTTACAGGCTTAGCCTTTTATATTCCTTACTACAAATCTATCTTTACAAACCATTACTAACAGCCAAGATTTTGTTGCATATTCTCCAATACATTATACATACACATTTCATAGTACAGGGGTACCTCGGTTTAAGAATTTAATCCGTTCCTGGAGACAGCTCGTAACCCAAAAACTCGTAAACCAAAGCTAATTTCCCCATAGGAAATAATGGGAAATGAATTAATCCGTTCCTTACTACCCAAAAACTTCACTTCAAACTAAATTTTATACCTAATTAATCCAAATCTACACTACAAAAGTATGTTCAAGTTATTACTTACCCTTGCTGATGACTGCTGTTGGCATATGGAAGATGGTGAGGAGGAGAGGTGTTACTGTTTGGAAGGGGGGAGTCCCCTTCCATTATAACATCAGGCAGTAAAAAAATTTCTGGATTGCACTCTGGCACGTTTTGCCTGCATACCACTAGGACCTGCTTGTGGCTCACTGCTTGCTTGTCTTACTAAGAATCTGTCTAAAAACACTTGTTTTTCCCTACATTTTAACACTTGTCTGTAGTAAGACATCACATTGTCATTTAAAAGGACAATGCAACGGCCTGCTACAGCTTTATCTGGGCGAGTTTTTTCAGCAAAACTTTGCAGTTCTTCCCATACTTCACACATTTTCTTAATGAGGCAGGGACATCCTCTACTGCCTCTACTCAACTATTTTCTTAGGTTGAACCTTACCACTAGCTTTCTTGGGACCCATGGCAAGATATATAATAACTTTCATGCTCAAATGGTAAAAAATCTGACAAAAACTGTAAATCCTTGTGAAGAATTCAGGCGGGATAGTCACTGGGCGCGAGGCACTGGTAAACTGAGGGGCGATCGCTGTGCCACCACAAGCTAGGTCGGCCCGTACACGTATTAACACCCTCGTATCCCAAGGCAACGCTCGTATCCTGATCCAAATTTTCCGAGCAAATCCTGCTCGTAACCCGAAAAACTTGTAACCAGGGACGCTCGTAATCCGAGGTACCACTGTATCTTCGTATTATCATGATACTCAATAGATTACTGCTCTTACTCTCATTGCTCATTTATATCTTTTATACAAAAATAAATGTATAACATACTGATCAAAATTTACCTCCATAAGGGATGAGAAGGAACACTGCTTAACTGCAATTCTTAAATTTATATTTTTATATAAAACAGTTTACTATTATTTTAATGCACAATCTTTTACAATAAAAGTCTAAAATAATTTGCTTACCATCTCGGTCCACAGATGTAAGAACAACATAGCTGAGACCCCACTTGGTAATGGCAGTGGCAGTATTAACAGGTTCTTGGGGGTCCAAAGGAGGGGGTTTGCGGGCAGTTTTAACCGAGCAAAATCGACAACCTCGGGTACAGGTGTCTCCCATTAGCTGTCAAACAAAATATACCACAAATAATAATGGATCATTAGGTAACAGACCTTATTCTGATGTGATTCCAGAATGATTATTGTTGGATTGAATATCTGCATCAGACTTATTAACTATTATATAGACACTCATTTTAAAATTAATAATTTAATAAGTATATTTTAACACAATATAATAACACCAGCGTTGAATGTAATGTAAAGCCTTTTTCTGGGTGAGATCCGGAGGCTCCCTGGAGCTATCCAGGCTGATATGTATATCCCTAGACATTGGTATCAGTCTATGCGAATGGAGTTCTAGGCCTACCAGGGACCACGAGCCAGAACCTGGCCCCACCTCAGAGGCACAAGGAGCAATGGCTTATAGAAATGCACATGTGATTTGGAGCATTCTATATCTGCCATCGACCGGGACAGACACCCAGAAAGGTAAGTTCCACAAAACAAACCCCTATTCTGGTTAAAATGACGAAAATAGACAAACGAATAGACAGAACTCCCCAAATAAAAATGAGCAAATGAGCATGACGTCACACAAGATACGCTGCATATCTGCGCAGCTCCCCCCTCCCCGGGAGGCGGAAGAGGAAGCCCCAGACCCACCGCGCCAGCGATCCAACCACCAGTTCTTAGGCTGGATGTCAAAAGATGCAAAAACTGCCTACCGGAGGGAAGGGAGGGGGAATTGCCGGGAAGCCTCCGGGTCTCACTCAGAAAATAGCGTTACATTACATTCAACGCTGGTTTTCTGGGGGGAAGCCCCTTCGGCTCCCCGGAGCTACTTCACCAATGACGAAAACAGAGGGGCTTACCCGGGAGGCGGCCGGTGCACACATCTCAACTTGAAGTCGAGACAACAGGTTGCAACCGCCAACCCAAAGCGACAGAGGCCTGACTAGGGCTAGGAACATTCACGAGGGAGCATGCAGCCAGGACCCTGTGTGACCGTCGAAAAACCTCGTGCCTGAATGTCAGCCCAGGACATGTTACCGAAGACACCAGCAAGCGCAGAAAACTTACAAACGTCATGGGCACGGGAATAGACCGCAGGCTGGCTAGACCGAATAACTCGCATACCACCTGAGAGACCCAAACCCAAAAACAGGGTAACTGGATCAACCTAAAGTGTGCCCCCAGCCACAGAGGCCGTGGCGCACAAATAACGGCAGAGAGCCTTGTGGACCCCAGTAGGCCTTGAACTCCACCCACATCAACTGATGCCAAAGTTAGGGATATCCATATCAGCCTGGATAGCTCTGGGGAGCCTTAGGGGCTCCCACCCAGAAAAATTGTTTTAGAAATGTTTTAAAGTTAATTAGTTTAAAACTTACTTCAGCTAGAGCATTGAATCGTGGCCTATATTCTAAGCATCCTAAGTAAATCCGGATTGAAAAGTGTACAATTGAACCGGAGCGACGCCAAAGCTAGGTTTCACTTCTGAATCCCACAAATCATTTTAAATTACATAAAAACCTGGATTTCAGAAAATAGAGTGAGCTATGGATTTATGTACAGCACCTTTAGGTGCTAGTGTGACAGCACTTCGACCAGGGAGGCCTGGTCGAAGACTGGGCCGCGGGGACGTTGAGCCACAAAAAATTGCAAGGTAAGCCAGAAAATGCCACGAGCCAGAAAAAAAAATGTAACACTAAATATTTATTCATAACATACAGGAAGTAAGTAAAGGTGTCATAATGCTAAAAGGAAAAAAGATACATTATAGTGTCCTGTACATACCATTATAGTTGCAGTTGATATATTATCATCATTACCCCCCCAGCATTCACCAATATTTGGACATCTGGCCTCTTCACATACAGTATGGAGGTTAAGTCCACGAAGGTCAGCTTTCAACTGCAAAATAAAACAATTTGGTGTAAAAAAATAAGTCACTGAATAAAATGATTGCAACAACAAAAACCAGCATTGAATGCAATGAAACGCCATTTTCTGGGTGAGCTCCGGAGGCTCCCTAGAGCTATTGAGCTAATGTGATACATTAGACCAGGGCTTTAGTCACTGGAGTTCAGCCTACCAGGGACCATGAACCAGGGACCAGAACCTGGCCCCCCTCAGAGAGGCACAGGGAGCAATGGCCCTGGAAAATGCTCCTGTGGTTGGGGGTTTTTCTTATCTGCCATCGACTAGGGTTAGGCACCCAGAAAGGTAGGCATAACAAAACAGACCCCATATGGTCAAAAACTGCAACCGAAAACCGAACAGAGAGGCAGAACTCTCTCAATTCCTAAGGAAACAAGCAAACGTCACACCACGCCGCCGCACTGCTTGGCCACACAGCCCCCCTCCCAGGAGGGGGGAGTCCTGGACCCATCGCATGAGCTACCCAATCTCAGTTTGGAGGCTAAGCATCAAAAGCAAAATGAAACTGCCGACTGGAGGGAGGGAGGATATCAGGGAGCCTCCAAGGCTCACCCAGAAAATGGCATTTCATACATTCAATGTTGGTTTTCTGTGGGGAGCCCCTTTGGCTTCCTTGAGCTACATAACAAAAGATAAGTAAAAGAGGACATGGATGAGAAGAAGGCAACTAAGGTAGTAAATTTTAGCAAATCATGACATGAGAATAAATTATGGGGCTGGTTGACTTTGACAATCAGGTAAAATAAATTGAGAATGCTGGAATTTAGTTCATGGCAACATAAAGTGAGTTTAAGAAAAGTCCAACCAAAACAAAACCCACTGAACAAAGGATATGATGCACCCCAGCTGCTTGAACCACTTTTCCACCAGCAAAGGACTCTCAGATGAATGGTTGACAACTCACATTTCACCAAGAAAGAAAGGGAATGTTTTAAGTCTAACAAAAATAGATTACTGGAAGAGAAGGAACTCCACTTCAGTCAAAGGGCATGACTAGATGGAAAAGCCAAAAGATGGACCACATCAGCTCAAGATGAAGATGAGCCAGCTGGAGATGAAACAAAGACCTTACTAACCTGAGAAAAGGTTCAGACATGAAAAATACGAAAGTTCAGAAGAAGAGGCTATGCCAAAGCTGGTTATTAGAAAATGACAGTATTCAAAATTTAGTTGGCAATTCACAAAACTACAGTACCTGTACTGTATATCACAAGCAACATCAATACAGGAACAGAAAGAACAAAACTTGCCAGTGAACAGGTACTGGTAAAATGCCCTGCTCCCCAGGAACAGACCCATTAATGATACCTCCAATATAACCCCACTGGAGCCTGCTGGGCCCCAATTCTAAGTTGTTTTGGCTATTTCACCACCAGCCAAATCACTTCTCTTTGGAACCTGGCCGAAAGGTGAACTTGCGAGGATATGAGGATATGAGCCACCATCTAAGAAGGCAATAAGTAAGGGTTGGTGACTGAAGAACTCTCAATAGGATGAAAGAGTATGGCAAAGCAGATACAAGGGGCTCCTCTGTAGTCAGTTCAGCCATAGTTCCTGGCCCTTGTCTTCTATTCCTAGGACACTGCCTCTCCCAAATAATCAGTGGCCAGACTTGTCTGGATGGTTCGAGTCTATCAACTGAACCTTTCATTTGGAGTTTTGAAGTTGCTCTGTATATTTCAGAAATAAATGAGTTAAAGCTGGATATTAAATTTATGGAACTCCATTTATTTTTTACAGTTAATTAAAGAATCCATTATATGGGAATCTGGTTTATCAGGGTTGTACTGTACTAAGGATGCTGGATTGGTCAGATTCCCACCTTTCCCTAGATTTTATAAGCAAAATGTTTCAAAATTTTCAAAGTATCTGCTATAATGAGGTCTGAATTTTTAAGTCAAACTTCTTTATCATGATCAAGTGAATTATTATTTAAATGAGTCTATAATGAGGAACTAAATTACAATTAATTTGAAAAGGGGAATGACATTACTGCATATACCATACTAAGCTTCAAGCAAATGCCTTTCTCCAGCAATTACAGTACTCCAGAACAGTAGCATTCCCTCATAATTAGGAAATTTTTGTTAATAATTGCACCCTCTGAAATTTTACCAACCTTACTAAAATTTTTGCCTATAGGAATCTCTCGTTTGAGCCAAGGTGGTAGTCTTAAGCGTTCAGTTTCTCCTGCTTCCCGCTTTAGCTTCCCAGTGTAGTCTGACCATGTCATTTCTCTGGTGACCTGGAAATAAAATCTTTGAATATATAAACTTTTATCACTGAGGTAGAAGAGGAAAGGCTGTGAAGGCAGGCAGATTTAGGGAAACTATGACATGCATGTGAATAGTACCTGAGTACTGTAGTGTTACTGTCATGAGCATGGCTGTGTGACAGCAGCTTGTTAAAAGAAAATGAATACTAGACATTCTCATTTTAAGACCATTCCTGTAGAATACAGTACAGTGACACCTCGGCTTACGAATGCCCCTCTTTACGAACTTTTTGGGTTACGAGCCCAATTAGTGTTTGGAAGGGGGAGTCCCCTTACATTATAACATCAGGCAGTGATGACCTTTCTGGGGTACTCTCTCTCCTACATTTTGCAGGCATACCACTAAGACCAGGTTGTGGCTCACTGTTTGTTTGTCTCACTAAGAATCTAAATACAGTACACTTGTTTTTGCCTATGTTTTAACAATTGTCTGTAGTGAAACATCACATTGTAGTGATACATGTATTGCCTAGCCAGATCAACCACTCACACACCATCTTCATGTTAACAAATCATCTCTATTTTATTTTTTCTTCTATTGTCATCCTCTCAACTATTTTCTTAGGTTGAACTTTACCACTGACTTTTTACCATTGACTCTTGCAGTTCATTTCTAATTACCTGTCTAATGTCTGTTCCTGACTGTTCACTTCTGGTCTTGACTTCCTTGCACACTGACTGTTTCCATTTCTTTGACTATCTGCACATATGTTTCATTCATTTTTTCCTTACACTTTCCTAACCATTTAATAACCTCCATTTAAGGCCTACAAATTTTCTCTAAGCTAGCTCCTTACATAACTAAACACTTAGGCTAGCTTGAAAATTCGGTCAGAGTTCCAGTCCATATTCTTCTATTTTTTTTTGTCTATTTCTTCAAGTTCTTTCCCTTTCACTTTCCATGTCTTATTTTTCTTCAATAATTTCTAAATTTGTTTCCCTGTCTCCTTAATACATTGGTCAAGCTGATGACTTTCCTCCCTTTCCCTTCCCCTTCCACCCTCCCTCCCTCTCCCTCCCTCCCTCCTTCCTTAACTCTATCTCTCTCCCTCTCCCCCCCCTCTCCCTTCCTCCCTCTCCCCCTCTTCAAAATATCTTCTTGTAAGAAGTTAGTCTTCCTTTTCAGATGTGTTGCAGAAAGTGAACATTTTTCTTTCAGCAATCTGGACTCAAACGTTTAGGGTTGATGCCCAACCTTTAAATTTTAAATCGTACAGTTATTTAATAGTACCACATCAAGATGTGCATGAATAAAAGTAGTTAACAAACCAAATAGGAAAAATCTGCAAATGGCAATTTGAGCAAAGGAGGTAAATGAAAGCAGTAATTGGAGTAGTGCAAGTATTACAAATTATTAATTTAAAATTTTTCAAAGATATGGTAACCCTGATTGCTTACTTCTCCTGATACAAAGTCTTGAAGGGACGGGCCTTCAGCCACCTTCTTTTTCTTCTCATTAGACAAACTACCAACTTGTCTGATGATGGCAGTCCTGGATGAGATAGAAACCTGAAAAAATAAAAATCCAATTTTTAAAGACATTTTCATTTGAGTTAATTTAATACACTATTCTCACATTTACATTTTTTCCCATACAAAGAAAGTGTAGGAAAGCCCCACTCTGACCAGATCACTCAATTACTTCCTTAAGCAGTCTTGCTCTCCCCCAAGGATAGGACCATGCCATAGCCATGCCAGGTTGGCAATTACTTCAAAGATGCAGCTGGGATCTTCTTAAACATTCCCACTGTGTCATAGTGGAAGATGGAAGGCGATGGAAAAAAACGCCAAGTAATATTCAACTTCAAAGAGACTAGCAAGTATTGCCATCCACCAGATGGCAGCACCTACATTGTCACAGAGTAGAAAGGTGCCGCCCACCTCAATTTTAGCCTAATTTGAAACCCCAAACAACACAAGGGTAAGTGGGAAAATGAAAAGGAATTGGAGCAACTGAGTGGTCTGCTAAAAAAAAAAAAAAAAAAAAAAAAAAAAAAAAAAAAAAAAAAAACTTATATACCCATACTGAACTCTCTTAGCCTTATTTCTGAGGTAAACCACTTAGTTGAAACATTAAGCAAGCATAATATCCATGGAAAAAACTAATTACAGTACTTAGAATAAAAAACCAGAAACACTTACGAATGTTGAAAAGTGGCGTATAAGAGACAGCAAAGGTTAAGAGCATGTCCCCAAACACAAAGACATTCAAATACACAGCCACTGACCAGAGATGTGACCATTAGTAAGACAGATTGCCAGCACCACACCCTAACAGCACTGACAGGAAAATCCAAGAGTATTCATTGAAAAATAAATGTGCAGATCTGAATATAAACAAGGATATTGCACAGAAGAGTACCTTAAGAGTGCAAACTTCTGCAGATCATGGACATGTACACAAGCCTGGGGTTTAGTTTCACCACTTTGTGAAAATCAAGACAACTGCACCTAAGTACAAGGCATCATAGTGCATTGATTAAAGAGCAGGATCAGAAGAAGAGTGACAAGATTACCAGGAATGTTAGTGCAAAGCTGCAACAAGAAACAGATACTCTGTGGAAGTCCAAACTAGGCCCTCTACTTCAGACATCAAAGATAGCAAACCTTCATTCTGATGCATCTCCAAGCCTATGGTACCATCACCATGTTTGGTTATGTTAGGTTAGGTTAGGATAGGTTAAGTTAGGTTAGGTCAGCCTAACTTAACATATTTATTCATTACTAACGTATTGCCAGGAAGCTTTCTGAAGCTTGTGTAGCTTGTGGTAGCTTGTGGTAATTAGACGGACCCGACCTGACCTAACCTGACCTGACCTGACCTGACCTGACCTAACCTAACCTGACCTAACCTAACCTAACCTAACCGACGCTTGGATCGTCGACTTGATTTGGCGTCACCAGCTCTTTATTTTCGGCTTTCTTTATAAAAAGATACTTTTTCAGAATAAAATTATGTTTTTTCGTGTTGTACATTCAGCACCAACATTATAATGAGTAAATATATCATATTTATTCATTACTAACGTATTGCCAGGAAGCTTTGTGAAGCTTGTGTAAGCTTGCGGTAGTTAGACGGGTCCGTCTAATTACCACAAGCTACCACAAACTACACAAACTTCAGAAAGCTTCCTGGCAATACGTTAGTAATGAATAAATATGATATATTAAGTTAGGCTGACCTAACCTAACCTAACCTAACCTAACCTATCCTAACCTAACCTAACCTAACTTATCCAAACCTAACCTAACCTAACCGAAGCTTGGATCGTCGACTTGATTTGGCGTCACCAGCTTTTTATTTTCGTCTAATTTCTTTATAAAAAGATACTTTTTCAGATTAAAATTATGTTTTTTCGTGTTGTACATTCAGCACCAACATTATAATGAGTAAATATATCATATTTATTCATTACTAACGTATTGCCAGGAAGCTTTCTGAAGTTTGTGTAGTTTGTGGTAGCTTGTGGTAATTAGACGGACCGAATTAGACGGACCGATCTCACGGAGCAGGTCAAGTACAGTCCAGGGATAGAGAGGTGTGCTCACAAGTAGTAGTTATAGTGTTACCTTCCACACACATCACAGTCACACGAGAAACATAACCGCCTGTAACTGACCTTGTGCAACTGTGCATTTTGCAAAGGTAAGTGCCTACTATTGCAAAATAACCTGATCCCAGCTGCCATTGTTTTGACAAGCGACTGCGAGACCAAAGGTTTTCCAGGTCTCATGGAGTGCGGACACATTTTTTTATTGATATTTTATTATAATAATAATAATAATAATAATAATAATAATAATAATTTATTTAGGAACAGTACATACATAAATATAAATAAAAATAATAAATAAAAATAAATAAATGTTTATTCAGGTAAGGTACATACATACAAGAGATTTTACAAAAATTGAAAGATTTATAGATAGAGCTAGTACATACAATGCCTAAAGCCACTATTACGCAAAGCGTTTCGGGCAGGAAAAACATTAATGACTAAAACTTAATACTAATTGAGTATAAAGTTGAGAACAAATAAAAATAAAGATAAAAAAGGGGGGGAACATGGCTGAAAAAGCAGCACAAATACAATTAGGTCGACAAACAGCGTTGTTTAAAAAAACAGACATGGGTTGACAATAGAGGGGTAAGGTAGGTTACAGGGAATTTATTAGGTAGTGCTTCGTTTTTATCTTAAACTGGTTGAGAGAGGTACAGTCTTTAACATGGTTGGGAAGGTCATTCCACATTCTGGGTCCCTTGATTTGTAGAGCACTTCTAGTTTGATTAAGTCGTATTCTTGGAATATCAAAACTGCATTTGTTTCTGGTGTGGTGCTCATGGGTTCTGTTACAACCTTCAATGAAGCTTTTGAGGTCAGGATTGTTTAGTTTAGTTCATTTATTATGCACCCCATACCCATCTTGTGGGCGGTAGTGGAAAGGGTTACAGAGGCACATAATGGGCTCAGGGACTGAACCCCACAATTCATTTAGCTAAGCAAGTTACAATCTTGATGAGCTAGTTACAAAATTCAATATAAGTCATCACATCAACAATGGGTTCGAGATCGACCTCAAGTACAGGTTATAAATTAAGCAACTGACATATGTGGACAGCTAGTGTCAAAATTTATATGTTTGTCCTGCACACCGCCCCCCATCCAGTGGGCAGCGGTGGATAGGTTACAATCACTTAGTTACTACCTACAGTTAGCAAACTGGGGATATTTGGCTAAAATTTCTGGTAGCAGATCATTTTGAATGAAATATTGACACATCGCTGGAACATTGGTTATAGAATTGTCTCTAAATTCACGTATCTTTTCGCACTCCATCACATAGTGACGGAGGGTGTGCGAATAATTTTGTTGACACAGTTTACATTTGGTCAGGTCTACATCAGCAGATAATGAGAATTCCCAGAGATACTTGTAACCGAGTCTAAGCCGAGCAGTAGTAACATCTAGAAGTCTGCTGATTTTATTGGATGATCCATAGATGTGTGGCTCCTCTTGCATGATAGTATGATGATAGATGGAATTACTGGTGTCAATTTCACTTTGCCTCAGATCTACAAGATCTTGTTGAAGTTTTGGCATTACAGTTCAGCGTTTTATATATGTATAATACACATGAGAGAATGTGCAGTGACTTAATATCTAACATATTCAGAGATTTGAGCAGGAGTACCGAGTGATGTCTGGGGCCAGTGTTGGACATAGTTGCAGCGTTATAGTACAAACATCCTGTTAGATTTAAAGATAGAGGTAGTACATACAATACCTAAAGCCACTAGTACACATAGCGTTCATATACAAGAGTTGTTACATTCTTGTACAGCCACTAGTACGCGTAGCGTTTCGGGCAAGTCCATAATCCTATGTTCCCTGGAATACGACAGGATATTGTTTCACTATAGTTTATTTTCTGCCACAGACGTGGCCATTCATTTATACAGTGTATGTACCTTTTTTGTCTTCTAATTTGACAGTTAATTTCAGTAACACGATCAACAGCGCTCGGAATATTAAGTTCCTTTTTCATGTTAAATTAAGTATCTTTGTGGTACGAGGGCATCCAAGGATTATCCTCACGGCTTCGTTCTGCAATTGGTATACAAAAATGCTTAGGCCAACGAACTCATCCTAACCCTTGCACAGAGGCCCTCCAGAATTTCTTTATTGAAGGTCAGCACTGTCCCACAGAGATAACTAAAACTGGAACTGAACTCAGAATGTAACGAATTTATAATTTGTACCAAGAGAGACAACAACGGCACTTTCCTGCACCGTAGGAGATTACACCCTTTCCAATTTTAATCCTTCCCTTTCAACCCAAGAAACAAATTAAAAATCAGCCCAAGCTTCGTCTTGAGGCCTCAACGCCTTAAGCCACATTGATGCTCTGTCCACAGAGCATTCTCTCTCTCAAATTATACACACTTACGTTCTCTACACAGCCCCACGGGTGCAGCTGGAAGTGCAGTTGTCCTAACAATGGGCGATGGCATATATTTTGAGTGGGTATTAACAACTGGGCCTCTACCCTCCAGACCGAACTATTTGCCTTGCTCCTTGCACTGAAATGTGTACAAGTCTCCAAACTTGATACATTAATTGTAAGTGACTCTTTATCATCCTTAATTGCTCTCAACTCTTTAAGACATAATTGCAACATGCTCGTGTCCACAGCTAGACACAAATACAACAAAATTATTAATGATGGTAACAGAGTCCATTTCATGTACTCACCTAATTGTGCTTGCGGGGGTTGAGATCTGGCTCTTTGGTCCCGCCTCTCAGCCGTCAATCAACAGGTGTACAGGTTCCTGAGCCTATTGGGCTCTATCATATCTACACTTGAAACTGTGTATGGAGTCAGCCTCCACCACATCACTTCCTAATGTGGTCTTCATCTCATGTTGGCCTACGAATGCACGATAGAGCTGATGAGTTAGCCAAAAAATCTGCCTTTAAAGGAGAACTTTAGTACAACTTTGGATTGTCAATGAGAAGTCTGAGAGCAATAGTACACCAAGAACTTTAACAAAATATTGTAGCTCTGAGGCGAAGTGAAATGGAGACGAGTAATTCCATCTATCGTCAAATTCTCATGCAAGAGGAGCCACACAAATAGATCCCATCTGCTCATTATGAGGGACTTCAATCACGGAAGGATAGACTGGGAGAACAAGGAATCGCATGGAGGTGAGGATACATGGAGGGCTAAACTATTGAAGGTGGTCACAAGAAACTTTTTAAGCCAGCATCAGGAAACCCACAAGGATGAGAGGAAACGATGAACCAGCGAGACTCTACCTAGTATTCACTCTGAACGACTCCGACATAAGGGAAATTAGTTTCGAGACCCCAGTAGGAATGAACGACCACAGTATACTGACGTTTGAGTATCTGGTTGAAGAAGGGTTAATGAGCTCGAGGAGGGGTACTGAAAACAAAAGGCTGGCATTCCGAAATGGAAACTATGAGGAGATAAGAAAATTCCTAACAGATATAACATTGGAACCAGAGCTCAAGGGAAAGACGGCCCAAGACATGATCCGAACTTCATCACGCAGAAGTGTAAGGAGGCAGCAAACAAGTTTGTCCCGGTCCAAAAGAAAACGATGAAATGAAGATGAGAAACCCATGGTTTAATCAGAGATGTAGGCTAGCTAAGCAGAAAAGTAAAAGAGCATGGAGAAACTATAGAAATAACAGGACACTTGAGAGCAGAGAACGATACCAAAGTGCCAGGAATGAATATGTCAGGATGAGCAGAGAGGCAGAAGGGCAATACGAAAATGACATCGCAAGCAAGGCAAAGATTTAACCTAAATTGCTGCACAGCCACATCAGGTGAAAAACAACAGTAAAGGAACAAGTAATGAAATTGAGGATAGGGGCAGACATATTCACTACAAACGACAAGGAAGTGTGCGAGGAGCTGAATAAGACATTTCAGGTCTTCACATTAGAGCAAAGAGAAGTTCCAGAAATAAGAGAGGGAATAGTTAACCAGGAACCACTAGAAGAGTTTGAGATTACCAATGGGGAAGTAAGGAAATATTTTGCTAGAGATGGGTGTGACAAAGGCTATAGCCCCAGATGGAATCTCCCCTTGGATACTAAAGGAAGGAGCAGAAGCATTGTGCCTGCCACTCTCCATGGTGTATAACAAATCACTGGTAACAGGGGAACTGCCAAAAAATTTGGAAGGCGGCTAATGTAGTCCCGATATACAAGAAAGGGGATAGACAGGAGGCACTGAACTACAGGCCAGTGTCCCAAACTTGCATACCATGCAAGCTGATGGAGAAGATTGTGCGAAAAAACTAATGGAACATCTGGAGCGAAAAAACGTTGTAACAAAGCATCAACATGGGTTCAGGGATGGTAAGTCCTGCCTCACAGGATTAATTGAATTCTACGACCAGGCAACACAAATCAGATAAGAAAGAGAGGGGTGGGCAGACTGCATATTTTTGGATTGCCAGAAAGCCTTTGACACAGTACCAAACAAGAGGCTAGCGAAAAAGCTGGAGATGCAGGCAGGAGTGAAAGGGAAGGTACTCTATTGGATAAGGGAGTACCTAAACAACAGAAGACAGTGAGTCACTATGAGGATTGGCGAGACGTCATCAGTGAAGTCCCGCAGGGTTCAGTCCTTAATTGGACCTATACTGTTTTTGATATATGTAAATGATCTCCCAGAGGGAATAGACGTGTTCCTCTCATTGTTTGCTGATGATGCAAAAATTATGAGGAGGATTTTACCAGAGAAAGACAGTAGGAGACTACAAGATGACCTAGACAGACTGAATGAATGGTCCGACAAATGGCTACTAAAGTTCAACCCAAGTAAATGCAAGATAATGAAACTAGGCGGTGGAAACAGGAGGCCAGATACAGGATACAGAATGGGAGATGAAGTACTTCATGAAACGGATAGAGAGAAAGATCTAGGAGTCGATCTCACACCAAACCTGTCTCTTGAAGCCCACATAAGAAGAATTACATCTGCGGCATACACGAGGCTGGCTAACATCAGAACAGCCTTCAGGAACCTGTGTAAGGAATCATTCAGAACCTTGTTGTAACACGGGGAGGTGGGGCTATCGACTCTTATCGTCTCTCTAATCGCCCTTACCCCTGCCTGTATTCTATTTTCTTCACTTAAGTACAAGGGACCCTAGAGCTACTCCAGCCGAATCCCACGCCACGTGGTCTTAGCCATTCGAACGGCTAAGACTCTACAGCCTCGTGACGTGGTACTAGACTCCTAGCAAACTCAAGAATCTCCTTCTGCTGCCACCACCAGACCATTAACCAGAAGCGTCCATTAATCGGGGTCTGGACCAATTAATCAATCATTAAAACCTTAGGGCTTGATCCCTAAATTACTTGGAAAAGGGGGGATGAATCTACGTTAAGTGTGGGAATCATAGCAAACAAGGGGATAGATGGTCTCTTAAACTTTGCTAGGCTTGCGGCCCAACTAAAACTCAGACTCGTGGAGACCACGTGACAAGGACATGGAAAACACATAAAATGGTAACAATAAAATGCAAATAACAAGCTAATTATTTATTAATGCAAGGTCTAAACAACAGCTAAATGAAATATCACTCCCTATACCTTAACACCCCCTATCGAGGCATGAAATGAACTATTTCCCTGTACAAAACTGTAGCAAATTATACCTTTTAATACGACCAACTGATGTTCTACTGATCTATTTGGGAGAGGTGAGAGTGGATGACCTCCCCCAATTGCTGACTGAGACCACACTGAATCTCCCTCGCCCTGCCTTCCTCACAGCTAGTCAGAGCTAGAGGGTATTCCTACGCCAGGTTTACCAAGATTACTAAGCAGGGTTTAAATTGAACAACTAATCTCTGTTGCACTGAACAACCCAGATGGTTGAACTCTTTTTAAACTGAAGGTAATTGCACAGGCATCTTAGGGAAAAGATATTTGCAATTACAATATGGCTATTTGACCTTTAAGAATTATTAAATATGGAAGGCTTTGGTGACCCTTGACCCAGGGTCGCCAAAATTTATCCGCATCAGAGACTAGTCCTCTGCTAGTGACGTCACTGACGGTGACTTGCTCAGTATTCCGACAATTGAGAATACTCTTGATCCTTGAACAGGTATATTAATGAATACAATTTGAATGAAGACTTGAATTTCTCTAAATTACTGAATTCTGTAAAATAATTCATTATACGTTGCTTAAGACAAAGGCGCCGGCCATTTGTAATCTTAACCGCTAATCCCAGGAGAGATGACCTTTTCCTCTGCTTGTCAGGTCAAGTCCCATCTGACTCCAAACTTTCAAAAACCCCATGTCTATGAGAAACTATACTGAATAATTTCCTACAACAAACCTAGTTTGTTACCACCTCTACCGCCCCCCCCCCCGCCCGCACAAGTAACTTAGTAAACCTTGTTTTTTTTACATAAAAAAATGAGGTTTAGTATCAAACGTCGAGGTTTAGTATGAGTCTCCGTGGTGTAGTGGTAAGACACTCGCCTGGCGTTCCGCGAGCGCTATGTCATGGGTTCGTATCCTGGCCGGGGAGGATTTACTGGGCGCAAGTCCTTAACTGTAGCCTCTGTTTAACGCAACAGTAAAATGTGTACTTGGATGAAAAAACGATTGTTCGCGGCAGGGGATCGTATTCCAGGGACCTGCCTGAAACGCTACGCGTACTAGTGGCTGTACAAGAATGTAACAACTCTTGTATATATCAAAAAAAAAAAAAAAAAAAATCAATAAAAATCAATAAACTCACGCCTCAACCAAAAGCTACCCTATCTAAGAAAAATGACAATCATCAGATTGTCCAGCAAACATCACAAAATAAACATTTCGAAATTCATCAATTTTCCGGCTGTCAACTGACAGCACTCATCCAACATCAGGAAACATACATCCTACACTTAACTGACATAGCTAAATAAAATATCCCTAATCTAACAGCAAAGACTGGCTATTAAAATTCCTTGGCTCTTCATTAGCCAACCTCGTGTGTTCCCTCGAGCCGGACACACACAATGCAAAACATACAAAAAATAAAAATTATAACTACAGACTGAACTTTCAGTCATCCGGGAGCGTACCACTCAACTTCACGAAGTTCACAACCGTCTACTATCCACTCCCCCAACCAATGTCATCCTTGACATTCTGCCAATAAAAACAAACCTAGTTTTTATTACATATACCTAAAAAAATAACAAAAAAAATTCCCTAGAACTATATTACAGGTTACAGCTGACTGTACAGCGAAGTGTTCACACTCACTTTAAGAGTGTCAATGTTTTTATTGGTCCGCCTCTCCTGTGTTAAAAAAAAAAAATTCTGAAAAAATTGCACAACATAATTTTCCATAACAATTTGTTCTGGGCTTAGACAATCACACAGAAGGCTTTGTTTTTAATTACTGACCAATTTATATAGTAGAATTTTCATATTTCACTATACCAGAATAATATTGAATTTAAATCTGTTTTTCAACATTTAAGAAAAGTGTTTTGATTCTAAATTTGTTTTTCAACATTTAAACAAAAGTGTCCAGATTTTCTTTAGGAAGGTGTTCAGAGTCAACTTTATCTTTTTCACCAATTATTCATATTGAATATTTAATAACAAAAACTCGATGATGATGGACGCTGAATGTAGTCGATGACGATGATGATGGTGTAGATCTTGCTTCGTCCAAGCGGTGATGGGTCAGTGGACACAGGTTGAAACTGAATACCCAAATGAGCCACACTGACGTTAGAAAGAACTTTTTCAGTGCCAGAGTAGTTAACAGGTGGAATGCACTAGGCAGTGATGTGGTGGAGACTGACTTCATACACAGTTTCAAATGTAGATATGATAGAGCCCCGTAGGCTCAGGAATCTGTACATCAGTTGATTGACAGTTGAGAGGCGGGACCAAAGAGCCAGAGCTCAACCCCCGCAAGCACAACTAGGTGAGTATTCATCTATAGATCATCCAATAAAATCAGCAGACTTCTAGATGTTTGTTAAGGAGGAATGTATATGTTTATCTCTCAGAATGTTTGGTAATATGTTTATTGTTTGTGATGTGTGTCTATGTATGTATTAACACGATGTACTGAACGGGGTGAGAATAGCTTGAGCTACCTCATCCCTTTGTGTGTATTTTACCTCAATAAACTTATTTCAATTTCAATTTCAATTTCTAGATGTTACTACTGCTCGGCTTAGACTCGGTTACAAGTATCTCTGGGAATTCTCCTTATCTGCTGATGTAGACCTGATCAAATGTAAACTGTGTCAACACAATTATTCGCACACCCTCCGTCACTATGTGATGGAGTGCGAAAAGATATGTGAATTCAGAGACAATTCTATAACAAATGTTCCAGAGATATGTAAATACTTAATTCAAAATTATCTGCTACCAAAAATCTTAGCCAAATGTCCCCAGTTTGCTAACTGTAGGTAGTAACTAAGTGATTGTAACCTATCCACCGCTGCCCACTGGATGGGGGGCGGTGTGCAGGACAAACATATCAATTGTGACACTAGCTGTCCACATATGTCAGTTGCTTAATTTAGAAACTGTACTTTGGTCGATCTCGAACCCATTGTTGATGTGACGACTTATACTGAATTTTGTAACTAGCTCATCAAGATTGTAACTTGCTTAGCTAAATGAATTGTGGGGTTCAGTCCCTGAGCCCATTATGTGCCTCTGTAACCCTTTCCACTACCGCCCACAAGATGGGTATGGGGTGCATAATAAATGAACTAAACTAAAACTTACACGTGAACACAAGCTTAGCTTTCTTGTTACCAATGAGAGTGCATCCTGGAATAACAAACTCAACCTTTATAGCTTTTATTTTCTGTATCTTATTAAGACTACTAGCTGTACCCGGCCATGCGTTGCTGAGCCGCAGCAACCTTCCCCTGTCTCCCAGTAAATGTGTCGCCACGTTTGTGGTAGAAAATAATAATAAAACAAAAAAAAATTCCTCCCCTTCCCCGTCCCCTCGTCCTCCCCTTCATTCCCCCTTACCCCGTTCCTTTCTCCTCCCCACCATCCCCCCCACTCCCGTCCCCTCGTCCTCCCTACTATTCCCCCTCCCCCGTCCCCAAGTACTCCCAACAATTACCCTCTCCCTTGTCTCGTCGTCCTCCCCACCATCCCCCCACTCCCGTCCCCACGTCCTCCCCACCATCCCCCCACTCCCGTCCCCTCGTCCTCCCTACCATTCCCCACTCCCTCATCTGATGCATTCCCAAATGATCTGATGTTCCCATCAGAGAATTGGGAACATCAAATGATCTGGTGTTTCCATCACTGAAATATAAGAAAAACAGTTAGAAAAACGAAATAAAAACAGTTAAAAATAAAAAAAATAAACTATACTCACGAAATGAACGTTACGGTAAACAACACCGCTTAATTCCAACGCAATGTCACACAAAATAATTAAATCAAAATGATAATAAATCGAAATCTATGAAAATAAAATGTGTCAATGCAATCGGAAACATTGAAATGGAATCGTAACATATTTAGGATTGCTTGAGTAGCTCTTACGTGCAACAGGTGGCATTGTTTCTTAAAAAAAATGTTTTTACCTGTTACAGGTGTGGCATCTATACTTATATTTACGAAATGAACGGTATGGTCAAATCAAATCAAATGTTTATTTAGGTAAGGTACATACATACAAGAGATTTTACAAAGAGTGATGTATTTATAGATAGGGCTAGTACATACAATGCCTAAAGCCACTATTACGCAAAGCGTTTCGGGCATGAAAAACTTAAATGACTAAAGCTTAATACTAATTGAGCATAAAGAATAAAATGAAAACATAGCTGAAAAAGCAGCACAAATACAATTCTGTCGACAAACAGCGCTCTTTAAAAAAAACAGACATTGGTTGATAATAGAGGGGTAAGGTAGGTTACAGGGAATTTATTAGGTATAGCTTCGTTTTTATCTTAAACTGGTTGGGAGAGGTACAGTCTTTAACATGGTTGGGAAGGTCATTCCACAATCTGGGTCCCTTGATTTGTAGAGCATTTCTAGTTTGATTAAGTCGTACTCTAGGAATATCAAAACTGTATTTATTTCTAGTGTGGTGCTCATGGGTTCTGTTACAACCTTCTATGAAGCTTTTGAGGTCAGGATTGGCATTACAGTTTAGCGTTTTATATATGTATAATACACATGAGAGAATGTGCAGTGACTTAATGTCTAACATATTCAGAGATTTGAGTAGGGGTACCGAGTGATGTCTGGGGCCAGAGTTGGATATTGTCCTAATAGCAGCTTTGTGTTGAGTAATTAGAGGACGTAAATGATTTTGGGTAGTAGAACCCCAAGCATAAATACCATAGTTGAGATATGGATAGATGAGGGAGTAATAGAGAGTCACCAGGGCAGGGCGAGGTACATAATATCTGATCTTAGAAAGAATGCCAACAGTTTTTAAAACTTTTTTTTTATATATTTAGAATGTGTCCCTGGAAATTCAACTTGTGGTCAATGAGAATGCCAAGGAATTTGCCATCTAATTTGTTACAAATTTGGGTATTGTTTATTTTGAGATTTATTTGATTAGAGGATTTATTGCCAAACAGAATATAGAAAGTTTTGTCAATGTTAAAGGTGAGTTTGTTGGCAGTTAGCCACAGATGGACTTTATTTAGCTCAGTATTTACTGTGGCATTTAGAGCAAGGGGGTCAGGACTGGAGTAAATGAAGGTTGTGTCGTCAGCAAATAGAATTGGTTTGAGGTGTTGGGAGGCATTTGGAAGGTCATTAATGTAGATGAGAAAGAGGAGAGGGCCAAGTATGCTGCCCTGAGGAACACCAATGTTGATGGGTAGGGTGGGAGAAATTGAATTATTCACAGAAACATACTGGAGCCTGTCAGTAAGGTAGGATTTGAGGTATTGCAGGGAGTGTCCTCTGACTCCATAATGATGTAATTTAAGAAGAAGGTTTTGGTGGTTGACAGTGTCAAAAGCCTTACGCAGGTCCACAAATAACCCAACAAGGAACTCATTTTTATCAAGAGCTGTATGAATCGAGTTAAGCATACTAATAAGTGCATCGTTAGTGCTTTTTTTGGGTCTGAAGCCATATTGGCAAGGGCTAAGTATATTGTGTTTGGCTAGATAAGAGTAAAGCTGCTTGTAGATTAGTTTTTCAAAATTTTTTAACAAGTTTGGCAGGATTGATATAGGTCTGTAGTTGTTAACATCTGTGAGATCACCACATTTGTGGACAGGCGTTACTCTCGCTTTTTTAGAATATCTGGAGAGGTTTGGTAAGAAAGGAAGAATGGTAAACAACACAGCTGAATTCCAATGCAATATCACCTAAAAATAATTAAATCAAAATGAAACTAAATTGTAATCTATGAAAATTCAATTTATCAATGCAATCGGAAACACGGAAATGGAATTGTAACATATTTAGTATAGTGTGTGTGTGTGTTGCTATTACGTGCAACAGATGGCGCTGTTAAAAGAAAAAGGTAAACACAGGTGTGTTTACCTGTCGCAGGTGTGGCATCTATGTAGGAGGTAAATAAAATCATGCGCATATTCGAATGGAACGTTGTGACAAAATTTCAAAGGCATTGGTGAAGAACTTTCGGAGATTACAGCGTGTGTTACTCTTACGTCCAACAGATTGCGCTGTTTTCCAAAAAACAACAACATTTTTTCCTGTCACAGGTGAGTCATGTATATAGTAGGTATATAAAAACACGCGCCTGTTCGAATGTAACGTTGTGTCAAAATTTCAAACCAATCGGTAAAGAGGTTTCGAAGGTTTCCCTCACATGAAAAACACAGTTTTTAAAAAAATCATGTTTTTCCCCGTCACAGACATGACATCTATATAGTATGTATATAAAAACCCGCTGGGATGCGAATGGAGCGATGTGTGAAAATTTCAAAGCAATCGGTGAAGAACTTTCGGAGATTAGTGATTATGAACAAATGAACATTTCCATTTTTATTTATATAGATATTATATTCCAATTGCTTTAATGAACAAGATCCTGATCGAGTTTTTAAACTGGGTTTGTAGGATACGAATTTAAATACCTTTAATAGGTGAAATTTTCAATTAACTTGCAAAATTACATATTTTGACAGGTGATGCCATTTTTGTAATGTACTGTCGAGTCTATAAAAGTAAAAGGGCTGTTCTGTTTGTTATGAGGGTTAACAAGCTGTTCTCTATATTATGGGGGTGAACGGGCTATTCTGTTATGTTATGAGGCTGATTGGGCTTTTCTGTATGTTAAGAGGTTGAATGGACTGCCATGTATGTTATAAGGTTGACGGGCTCACCTGTATGTTGGGGTTGAAAGGCTGTCCTGAGTGCCAGTATCCAAAATATCATTGCAGACATATTTAAGAGTCTGCAGAAACGTAATGCGAGAACTTTGTATAAATATAATCATTGGCACAAGTTATGGTTATAAAAATATGCAGCATCTTTTCCAAATGGACTCCTGAAATTAACAAATTATTTATTTGTTTGAAATGTAAAAATTATGTCTAAATATATCCAGTGCCTCAGATTTCGTCATTCTCGTGTTGTTTGTACCTATTAGAATAACAATAGAGTTATTTATCTGGAATTATGCCAGAGCAATATATCTGAATGAGCACCGTTCACCCCCTCCGAAGCCTAGGTAACGTCATCAGCTCCGGCACCTGTGAGGCAGAAACGTTTACGATGCTCAGAATTTCAGGCACAAACCTTTACGATGCGGCCAGAAGCCTCAGGAATACCCTTCAAGTCGTGTTTGGTGGCTGACGACCTCATCTCGTCCACCAGTCTGGAATATTTATTGTGTCATTACTGCCATAATATATTACCGCTTTGTTAGGTTCACTCCCTCTTCAATTTAATGGAAGAAAGTATTTTAACTGGGCGAAGGAAAACACTGTACGGTTTTGTTTGCAGTAGGAGTTGGTTCTATATTGGTTGTTGGTGTTATATTGGTTGTTGGTGTTATATTGGTTGTTGGTGTTATATTGGTTGTTGATGTTATATTGGTTGTTGGTGTTATATTGGTTGTTGGTGTTATATCAGTTGTTGGTGTTATATTACTGGTTGGTGTTATATTGGTTGTTGGGGTTATATTGGTTGTTGGTGTTATATTGGTTGTTGGTGTTATATTGGTTGTTGGTGTTATATTGGTTGTTGGTGTTATATTGGTTGTTGGTGTTATATTGGTTGTTGGTGTTATATTACTGGTTGGTGTTATATTGGTTGTTGGTGTTATATTACTGGTTGGTGATATATTGGTTGTTGGTGTTATATTGGTTGTTGGTGTTATATTACTGGTTGGTGATATATTGGTTGTTGGTGTTATATTGGTTGTTGGTGTTATATTGGTTGTTGGTGTTATATTGGTTGTTGGTGTTATATTGGTTGTTGGTGTTATATTGGTTGTTGGTGTTATATTAGTTGGTGTTATATTGGTTGTTGGTGTTATATTACTGGTTGGTGATATATTGGTTGTTGGTGTTATATTGGTTGTTGGTGTTATATTGGTTGTTGGTGTTATATTGGTTGTTGGTGTTATATTGGTTGTTGGTGTTATATTGGTTGTTGGTGTTATATTAGTTGTTGGTGTTATATTGGTTGTTGGTGTTATATTACTGGTTGGTGATATATTGGTTGTTGGTGTTATATTGGTTGTTGGTGTTATATTACTGGTTGGTGATATATTGGTTGTTGGTGTTATATTGGTTGTTGGTGTTATATTAGTTGTTGGTGTTATATTGGTTGTTGGTGTTATATTACTGGTTGGTGATATATTGGTTGTTGGTGTTATATTGGTTGTTGGTGTTATATTACTGGTTGGTGATATATTGGTTGTTGGTGTTATATTGGTTGTTGGTGTTATATTGGTTGTTGGTGTTATATTGGTTGTTGGTGTTATATTGGTTGTTGGTGTTATATTAGTTGTTGGTGTTATATTGGTTGTTGGTGTTATATTACTGGTTGGTGTTATATTGGTTGTTGGTGTTATATTGGTTGTTGGTGTTATATTGGTTGTTGGTGTTATATTACTGGTTGGTGTTATATTACTGGTTGGTGTTATATTACTGGTTGGTGTTATATTGGTTGTTGGTGTTATATTAGTTGTTGGTGTTATATTGGTTGTTGGTGTTATATTAGTTGTTGGTGTTATATTAGTTGTTGGTGTTATATTGGTTGTTGGTGTTATATTGGTTGTTGGTGTTATATTGGTTGTTGGTGTTATATTGGTTGTTGGTGTTATATTGGTTGTTGGTGTTATATTGGTTGTTGGTGTTATATTGGTTGTTGGTGTTATATTACTGGTTGGTGTTATATTGGTGGTTGGTGTTATATTGGTTGTTGGTGTTATATTAGTTGTTGGTGTTATATTACTGGTTGGTGTTATATTGGTTGTTGGTGTTATATTACTGGTTGGTGTTATATTGGTGGTTGGTGTTATATTGGTTGTTGGTGTTATATTAGGTGTTGGTGTTATATTACTGGTTGGTGTTATATTGGTTGTTGGTGTTATATTACTGGTTGGTGTTATATTGGTGGTTGGTGTTATATTGGTTGTTGGTGTTATATTACTGGTTGGTGATATATTGGTTGTTGGTGTTATATTACTGGTTGGTGTTATATTGGTGGTTGGTGTTATATTAGTTGTTGGTGTTATATTACTGGTTGGTGTTATATTGGTTGTTGGTGTTATATTAGTTGTTGGTGTTATATTACTGGTTGGTGTTATATTGGTGGTTGGTGTTATATTACTGGTTGGTGATATATTGGTTGTTGGTGTTATATTACTGGTTGGTGTTATATTGGTTGTTGGTGTTATATTGGTTGTTGGTGTTATATTGGTTGTTGGTGTTATATTGGTTGTTGGTGTTATATTAGTTGTTGGTGTTATATTACTGGTTGGTGTTATATTGGTTGTTGGTGTTATATTGGTTGTTGGTGTTATATTGGTTGTTGGTGTTATATTGGTTGTTGGTGATATATTGGTTGTTGGTGTTATATTACTGGTTGGTGTTATATTGGTGGTTGGTGTTATATTGGTTGTTGGTGTTATATTAGTTGTTGGTGTTATATTACTGGTTGGTGTTATATTGGTTGTTGGTGTTATATTGGTTGTTGGTGTTATATTACTGGTTGGTGTTATATTGGTTGTTGGTGTTATATTGGTTGTTGGTGTTATATTACTGGTTGGTGTTATATTGGTGGTTGGTGTTATATTGGTTGTTGGTGTTATATTGGTTGTTGGTGTTATATTACTGGTTGGTGTTATATTGGTTGTTGGTGTTATATTGGTTGTTGGTGTTATATTGGTTGTTGGTGTTATATTAGTTGTTGGTGTTATATTGGTTGTTGGTGTTATATTACTGGTTGGTGTTATATTAGTTGTTGGTGTTATATTACTGGTTGGTGTTATATTGGTTGTTGGTGTTATATTGGTTGTTGGTGTTATATTAGTTGTTGGGGTTATATTGGTTGTTGGTGTTATATTGGTTGTTGGTGTTATATTGGTTGTTGGTGTTATATTGGTTGTTGGTGTTATATTGGTTGTTGGTGTTATATTGGTTGTTGGTGTTATATTGGTTGTTGGTGTTATATTACTGGTTGGTGTTATATTGGTTGTTGGTGTTATATTGGTTGTTGGTGTTATATTAGTTGTTGGTGTTATATTGGTTGTTGGTGTTATATTGGTTGTTGGTGTTATATTGGTTGTTGGTGTTATATTAGTTGTTGGTGTTATATTGGTTGTTGGTGTTATATTGGTTGTTGGTGTTATATTACTGGTTGGTGTTATATTGGTTGTTGGTGTTATATTGGTTGTTGGTGTTATATTAGTTGTTGGTGTTATATTGGTTGTTGGTGTTATATTGGTTGTTGGTGTTATATTGGTTGTTGGTGTTATATTGGTTGTTGGTGATATATTGGTTGTTGGTGTTATATTACTGGTTGGTGTTATATTGGTGGTTGGTGTTATATTGGTTGTTGGTGTTATATTAGTTGTTGGTGTTATATTACTGGTTGGTGTTATATTGGTTGTTGGTGTTATATTGGTTGTTGGTGTTATATTAGTTGTTGGTGTTATATTGGTTGTTGGTGTTATATTGGTTGTTGGTGATATATTGGTTGTTGGTGTTATATTACTGGTTGGTGTTATATTAGTTGTTGGTGTTATATTGGTTGTTGGTGATATATTGGTTGTTGGTGTTATATTGGTTGTTGGTGATATATTGGTTGTTGGTGTTATATTGGTTGTTGGTGTTATATTACTGGTTGGTGATATATTAGTTGTTGGTGTTATATTAGTTGTTGGTGTTATATTGGTTGTTGGTGTTATATTAGTTGTTGGTGTTATATTGGTTGTTGGTGTTATATTGGTTGTTGGTGTTATATTAGTTGTTGGTGTTATATTACTGGTTGGTGTTATATTGGTTGTTGGTGTTATATTGGTTGTTGGTGTTATATTACTGGTTGGTGTTATATTGGTGGTTGGTGTTATATTGGTTGTTGGTGTTATATTAGTTGTTGGTGTTATATTACTGGTTGGTGTTATATTGGTTGTTGGTGTTATATTACTGGTTGGTGTTATATTGGTTGTTGGTGTTATATTACTGGTTGGTGTTATATTGGTTGTTGGTGTTATATTACTGGTTGGTGTTATATTGGTTGTTGGTGTTATATTGGTTGTTGGTGTTATATTACTGGTTGGTGTTATATTGGTGGTTGGTGTTATATTGGTTGTTGGTGTTATATTAGGTGTTGGTGTTATATTACTGGTTGGTGTTATATTGGTTGTTGGTGTTATATTACTGGTTGGTGTTATATTGGTGGTTGGTGTTATATTGGTTGTTGGTGTTATATTACTGGTTGGTGTTATATTACTGGTTGGTGTTATATTGGTGGTTGGTGTTATATTGGTTGTTGGTGTTATATTGGTTGTTGGTGTTATATTGGTTGTTGGTGTTATATTGGTTGTTGGTGTTATATTAGTTGTTGGTGTTATATTACTGGTTGGTGTTATATTGGTTGTTGGTGTTATATTGGTTGTTGGTGTTATATTGGTTGTTGGTGTTATATTGGTTGTTGGTGTTATATTGGTTGTTGGTGATATATTGGTTGTTGGTGTTATATTACTGGTTGGTGTTATATTGGTGGTTGGTGTTATATTGGTTGTTGGTGTTATATTAGTTGTTGGTGTTATATTACTGGTTGGTGTTATATTGGTTGTTGGTGTTATATTGGTTGTTGGTGTTATATTACTGGTTGGTGTTATATTGGTTGTTGGTGTTATATTGGTTGTTGGTGTTATATTGGTTGTTGGTGTTATATTAGTTGTTGGTGTTATATTGGTTGTTGGTGTTATATTACTGGTTGGTGTTATATTAGTTGTTGGTGTTATATTACTGGTTGGTGTTATATTGGTTGTTGGTGTTATATTGGTTGTTGGTGTTATATTAGTTGTTGGTGTTATATTGGTTGTTGGTGTTATATTGGTTGTTGGTGTTATATTGGTTGTTGGTGTTATATTGGTTGTTGGTGTTATATTGGTTGTTGGTGTTATATTACTGGTTGGTGTTATATTGGTTGTTGGTGTTATATTGGTTGTTGGTGTTATATTGGTTGTTGGTGTTATATTGGTTGTTGGTGTTATATTGGTTGTTGGTGATATATTGGTTGTTGGTGTTATATTACTGGTTGGTGTTATATTACTGGTTGGTGTTATATTGGTTGTTGGTGTTATATTGGTTGTTGGTGTTATATTGGTTGTTGGTGTTATATTACTGGTTGGTGTTATATTGGTTGTTGGTGTTATATTGGTTGTTGGTGTTATATTGGTTGTTGGTGTTATATTAGTTGTTGGTGTTATATTGGTTGTTGGTGTTATATTGGTTGTTGGTGTTATATTGGTTGTTGGTGTTATATTGGTTGTTGGTGTTATATTGGTTGTTGGTGTTATATTGGTTGTTGGTGTTATATTAGTTGTTGGTGATATATTGGTTGTTGGTGTTATATTAGTTGTTGGTGTTATATTACTGGTTGGTGTTATATTGGTTGTTGGTGTTATATTAGTTGTTGGTGTTATATTGGTTGTTGGTGTTATATTGGTTGTTGGTGTTATATTGGTTGTTGGTGTTATATTGGTTGTTGGTGTTATATTGGTTGTTGGTGTTATATTAGTTGTTGGTGATATATTGGTTGTTGGTGTTATATTACTGGTTGGTGTTATATTACTGGTTGGTGTTATATTGGTTGTTGGTGTTATATTGGTTGTTGGTGTTATATTGGTTGTTGGTGTTATATTACTGGTTGGTGTTATATTGGTTGTTGGTGTTATATTGGTTGTTGGTGTTATATTGGTTGTTGGTGTTATATTAGTTGTTGGTGTTATATTGGTTGTTGGTGTTATATTAGTTGTTGGTGTTATATTACTGGTTGGTGTTATATTGGTTGTTGGTGTTATATTGGTTGTTGGTGTTATATTAGTTGTTGGTGTTATATTGGTTGTTGGTGTTATATTACTGGTTGGTGTTATATTGGTTGTTGGTGTTATATTGGTTGTTGGTGTTATATTGGTTGTTGGTGTTATATTAGTTGTTGGTGTTATATTACTGGTTGGTGTTATATTGGTTGTTGGTGTTATATTAGTTGTTGGTGTTATATTGGTTGTTGGTGTTATATTGGTAGTTGGTGTTATATTGGTTGTTGGTGTTATATTGGTTGTTGGTGTTATATTGGTTGTTGGTGTTATATTGGTTGTTGGTGTTATATTGGTTGTTGGTGTTATATTACTGGTTGGTGTTATATTGGTTGTTGGTGTTATATTGGTTGTTGGTGTTATATTGGTTGTTGGTGTTATATTGGTTGTTGGTGATATATTACTGGTTGGTGTTATATTGGTGGTTGGTGTTATATTGGTAGTTGGTGTTATATTACTGGTTGGTGTTATATTGGTGGTTGGTGTTATATTGGTTGTTGGTGTTATATTGGTTGTTGGTGTTATATTGGTGGTTGGTGTTATATTGGTTGTTGGTGTTATATTAGTTGTTGGTGTTATATTACTGGTTGGTGTTATATTAGGTGTTGGTGTTATATTACTGGTTGGTGTTATATTAGGTGTTGGTGTTATATTACTGGTTGGTGTTATATTAGGTGTTGGTGTTATATTACTGATTAGTGTTAAAATGTATTAGTTGCTGGTGTTGCTGTTATTACTAGTTCGCGATATATTAGTGGTTGGTGCTTTATTACTGGCTGGTGTTATATTAATAGTTGGTGCTATTTTTGTAGTTGGTGTTAAATTAGTGGTTGGTGTTAAATTAGAAGTTGTAGTTAAATTGGTAGTTGGTGTTACATTAGTAGTTGGTGTTACATTAGTAGTTGGTGTTACATTAGTAGTTGGTGTTACATTAGTAGTTGGTGTTACATTAGTAGTTGGTGTTACATTAGTAGTTGGTGTTACATTAGTAGTTGGTGTCATATTATTGGTTGGTGCTATATTAGTGATTGGTCTTATATTAGTAGTTGGTGTTATATTTGTTGGTGTTATACTAGTAGTTGGTGTTACATTAGTATAGTTGATACGAGCAAACTATCTTTGTGATCACCTGTAAGAGAGAAGCGTCGCCTTGCCGCCCTTGTCACCAGCTGAGGAAGGAAGTGAGAACGGTTGAGTCATTACACAACTTTCCTCCATTGAATAAACATGTTTCAAAAAGTGTTAAAGTGAGTCTTGAGGTAATTGTAATAATAATAATAATAATAATAATAATAATAATAATAATAATAATAATAATAAGAATCATTTATTTGCAAGAAGGTACAATGGCTTGGTGAGATTACATAAGACTGGTATTTTTACATTCATGCAAAGCCATTAACACGCGTAGCTTTTCGGGCAGGTCCTTAATCCAACATGTCAAGTAAGATGAAAGAATGCACTGTAACAATGTTTTTATATCAGCAAATAACTACAACGTAAGTTGACAGTGGTGATTACACTGGTAAGGATATATGTCTTAAGTACTAACATTGAGGAAGTGGGTAGTATAAGATACAGTGTGAGTTTAAAACACAAGTTAGGAAACTATGAGGATGAAATTAGGTACTTTTTGGTTTTACTTTTGTACAGGGCATAGGTTGGACAATTTTTTTATTCATGAGGGAGTGAGTTACAAAGACTGGGCCCTTTTATTTGCATGGAGTGTTTGCACAGATTTAGTCTGACTCTGGGGATATTAAAGAGATATTTATTTCTGGTGTGGAGCTCATGGGTTCTATTACATTTATCCAGGAAAAGTTTCAGATCAAGATTAGCATTTAGAAACAAGGTTTTGTACATATAGATAGCGCATGAGAATGTGTGGAGTGAGTGTATGTTTAGCATGTTAAGGGATTTAAATGGAGGGCTGTGTGTTGTCTGAAGACAGAGTTTGTTATAGATCTGATAGCAGATTTTTGCTGGGTGAGGATGGGCTTGAGGTAGTTTGCAGTGGTTGAACCCCATGCACAGATACCGTATGTAAGATAGGGATAGATTAGCGCGTAGTATAATGAGAGGAGAGCAGAGTTTGGAACATAACATCTGATTTAGAAAGTATACGTTTTTGAGACTTTCTTGGTTATGTGTTGTGTGTGGGTGCTGAAGTTGAGTCTCTTGTCTATGTATAGGCCAAGGAACTTTCCATCATTTTTATAATTGATGTTAACATTGTTTATCTGAAGTTGAATTGCATTTGTTGATTTGCTTCCAAAATGTAGTAGTAGTAGGTGTATTAGGTATTTTCTATGTTTAGAGTGAGTTTGTTGGTTGACATCCATATGTGGACTTTTTTTAATTCGTTATTTACTACTTTATTTAGTATGTGTGGGTTGGGGTCTGAATAGATGAGAGTATCAGCAAATAATATAGGTTTAAGAATGTTAGAGACATTAGGCAGATCATTGATGTATATAAGAAATAGGAGAGGTCCTTGGATGCTGCCCTGTGACACTCCTACAGTTAATGGTAGAGTGGGAGAGGTTATATCATTAATTGCTACATATTGGTGTCTGTCACTAAGATAGGATTGAATATAATAGAGCGCCTGACAGCTGGGTGGACAGCGCTTCGGATTCGTAGTCCTGAGGTTCCGGGTTCGATCCCCAGTGGAGGTGGAGACAAATGGGACAAATGTTTCTTTCACCCTGATGCCGCTGTTACCTAGCAGTAAATAGGTCCCTGGGAGTTAGACAGCTGCTACGGGCTGCTTCCCGGGGGGGGGGGGGTGTAACAAAAAGGAGGCCTGGTCGAGGACCGGGCCGCGGGGACGCTAAGTCCCGAAATCATCTCAAGATAACCTCAAGAAGGGCAAAGCCTCTGTATAAACTGATACATATGTATCTGTATAAACATGTGCTACACATGTTTATATTACGTCATTAGCATGTCCCAGTGTAGGATGTATACCGTTGTATTGTATTCCCCCTTGTGAATGCTACATGAATAAATCGTCCTATGTTTCGACTTGTATGAGCGTTGCGACGCTCGAGGCAGTTCGCCAGTTATGTTCGAAGCCCGTGACGCTTCGAAACAGCAGGTGTGACTCCCACCGGAGATGACGCAGCCCGTCCTCCAAACAAAGATCCAAAAGTGATTCCATGCACCCGCCAAACCCACTGTTTATGAATGAAAAACGGTTTACACACGACTCACAACTGCTGACGTTCGAACATATCCGGAACAAGTGCTTCACTGACGAATTTTGTTCGAATTACAACGCTATAAATGCTTCACCCACGTACTACAAATACAAATAATCGCCAACAGAACCTAAACACCTAACCTATCCTATGCCTATATATACACAATATGCTAATATATTATAATATTAATTTATATTTGCGAAAATTCCTGTTTTGAGTGAACAGTATGTTAAAAATTATGAATGCGTCTGTGGGGTTGACCGCTGAATGTAATGGACTTGAGTCGAGGACGGGTTGGATGACGTGTATGGCTGAGTCAGAGTAGCGGCGGCAGTGTTCTTGGTCAGGGACCAAGTAGCAGCGAGTGGAGAGACGCTCTCTGCTAGGATTATTTCTTTATACTCCGAGAGGATTACACAGTGTAGATGAAAGTTGTATTCATGCTATTAGATACATAGGATTTGTATAGTCTGATATTTTGTTCTTTAAAGGTGATGGTATTTAACATTGGAGTACCTGTAAGTACATTGTCCTAGACGTTGCGTTAATGTTATTGATGAATTTGTAGTACTTTTATATGCTTCATTTATGTACTTAATATTAGATGTATGTGTTGTATACTCTTTTCATGTGTTTGAAGGTCTTGCCCTCGTTCCTCACCATGATGGCTGTTATATCTTGGTGTTACAGTAATAGTTGGCGTTACATTCATATTTGGGAATCTCATTTTTATTGATCTCATCCATTCACGCGACCTTTCATTTTTTATTGGGGAAAACTATAAAGAATTTCGATGATCCGTATCAGTTTCAGGTTCTGGATTAGCTTGCCGGTGTCGGGGACAGGAAGCCTGTAGGCTTATAAATATCAGGTCCTTCACAGAGCTACAGGTACTGAAATTCCTCAGGAGGCAACCCACAATGGTTACCTAACCCCCGGGTCCCTATTTACTGCTAGGTTAACAGAGGCTACAGGTTAATATCCTTTTAGTTAGATATTAGGACAATATCTAACTCTGGCTCCAGACATCACTCGGTACCCTTACTCAAATCTCTGAATATGTTAGATATTAAGTCCCTGCACATCCTCTCATGTGTATTTTATATATATAAAACGCTGAACTGTAAAGCCAATCCTGACCTTAAAAGCTTCCTAGAAGGTTGTAACAGATCCCATGAGCACCACACCAGAAACAAATACCTATTTGATATTCCAAGAGTACGACTTAGTCAAACTAGAAATGCTTTACAAATCAAGGGACCCAGAATGTGGAATGACCTTCCCAATTATGTTAAAGACTGTACCTCTCCCAACCAGTTTAAGATAAAAACTAAGTACTACCTAATTAACCCAATGTAACCTACCTCACCCCCAAAATGTCAACCCATGTCTACTATTTTAAACAATGCTGTTTGTTGACCAAATTGTATTTTTGTTTTTTTCTGCCATGGTTCCCCCCCCCCCCTTTTTCATTTTTGTTTCTTATTTTTTCTCAACACAATTTATACTTTAATCTCAATTAGTATTAAGTTTTAGTCTTAGTGTTTTTCCTGCCCGAAACCCTTTGCGTCATAGTGGCTTTAGGCATTGTATGTACTAGCTCTATCTATAAATCCATCAACTTTTGTATCTTTCCTTGTATGTATGTACTTTACCTGAATAAACATTTGTTTTTGTTAAAGAAAACTTACCAAAACGTCTATGTCCAGCAGAAGAATCGAACCCTAGAGTTTACGGGTGATCAAAGGGCTATACTGAACGCTATTTACCAAAGTATGGTAACTATCGGTACTTAGCTAACAGTGGGATGTACTATACTTTGATAGACAGGGTCCTGTCCAAGGTCTACTAAATTTATACACTTTCGTTATCAGAATTATCTTCTGAAGACCTTCCACATGGCATTCTATTGCAGGCAACTCTCCCACAGTATCTGGCGTGAGGAGAACCTGCGGGTATGTTGCACCAGGGTAGTCGTGTCTGGGGAGGTACCACCACACACCTCAACCACTGCCACCACACACCTCAACCACTGCCACCACACACCTCAACCACTGCCACCACACACCTCAACCACTGCCACCACACACCTCAACCACTGCCACCACACACCTCAACCACTGCCACCACACACCTCAACCATTGCCACCACACACCTCAACCACTGCCACCACACACCTCAACCATTGCTCTCCAACATCAGTGAAGAGCAAGATACTAGACCTAAAACACAACATTTCTTGCTTATCTTTTCAAGCAAATGTTTAGCTTTTGCTTACATTGCTTACTCTTTCTTTCACTATACAACACAGCGACACTGGCTCATTAACTCGCCTGGTCTTCACAGCCAGCGAGAGGGAAGGTCCTTTGGAACACGGGCTGGTCCCAGTGAGAGAACACGGGCTGGTCCCAGTGAGAGAACACGGGCTGGTCCCAGTGAGAGAACACGGGCTGGTCCCAGTGAGAGAACACGGGCTGGTCCCAGTGAGAGAACACGGGCTGGTCCCAGTGAGAGAACACGGCTGGTCCCAGTGAGAGAACACGGGCTGGTCCCAGTGAGAGAACACGGCTGGTCCCAGCAAGAGAACGCGGACTGGTCCCAGTGAGAGAACACGGGCTGGTCCCAGTGAGAGAACACGGCTGGTCCCAGCAAGAGAACGCGGACTGGTCCCAGTGAGAGAACACGGGCTGGTCCCAGTGAGAGAACACGGCTGGTCCCAGCAAGAGAACGCGGACTGGTCCCAGTGAGAGAACACGGGCTGGTCCCAGTGAGAGAACACGGCTGGTCCCAGCAAGAGAACGCGGACTGGTCCCAGTGAGAGAACACGGGCTGGTCCCAGTGAGAGAACACGGCTGGTCCCAGCAAGAGAACGCGGACTGGTCCCAGTGAGAGAACACGGCTGGTCCCAGCGAGAGAACTCGGGCTGGGCCCAGCAAGAGAACGCGGGCTGGTCCCAGCAAGAGAACGCGGGCTGGGCCCAGCGAGAGAACGCGGGCTGGGCCCAGCAAGAGAACACGGCTGGTCCCAGCAAGAGAACGCGGGCTGGGCCCAGCAAGAGAACGCGGGCTGGGTCGTGCATGGGGAAGAATGATGAAGTTTGAAAAGTTTGAGTAAAGTTTGAGTTCGTCAGGTTGGGGCGAGTTAACTAAGTGTTGGGAAGTGTACGAAGTGACTGCGGGTATTGGCTGCTGTGTCTATAATGTAGGTCAAGTTACAATGGTTGTTTATCATATATTTTGGTGATTAAATTGTTCCTGTAGCATAGTAATTCACGTCCTCGGCTTGCAGGCAAGGGACCCGGGTTCAACTTTCGGACAATACAGAAACGGTTGGGCATATTTCCTTGCACCTGATGCTTTAACGGTGATGGTATTTGACATTGGAGTTCACCTAGCAGTCAATAGGTACCCGGGAGTTAGGCATCTGTCGTGGGTTGCTTCCTATGGAGGGTCAGTAGTTGGCCAAGGTACTTCAGAAAGCCTAAGTCTGAAGCCTATTACCCTGGTCTCCGACAACGGTAATTATTAGTAGTCTTCCAGTCACCACTGCGACAGATCAACAGATACAAGAGAGCATTAAACGGGACGCTAGAGAATAAAGTAGCCACACTTCAAAAGTAAGATTGAGACAGTTTACACCAAACCCTCGCCGACAACATTATAGACGTGTGGAGGAGAATTTGGAAGTTTACTCCCCAACAGCCTCGCCGAAATCCGACACGTCCCGGGAGACGAGTGAGAAGCACATGAGCTGAGGACATGTAGAGATGGAGATACGCTAAGGGCTGCTGAGGACATGTAGAGATGGAGATACGCTAAGGGCTGCTGAGGACATGTAGAGATGGAGGTACGCTAAGGGCTGCTGAGGACATGTAGAGATGGAGGTACGCTAAGGGCTGCTGAGGACATGTAGAGATGGAGGTACGCTAAGGGCTGCTGAGGACATGTAGAGATGGAGGTACGCTAAGGGCTGCTGAGGACATGTAGAGATGGAGGTACGCTAAGGGCTGCTGAGGACATGTAGAGATGGAGGTACGCTAAGGGCTGCTGAGGACATGTAGAGATGGAGGTACGCTAAGGGCTGCTGAGGACATGTAGAGATGGAGGTACGCTAAGGGCTGCTGAGGACATGCAGAGATGGAGGTACGCTACGGGCTGCTGAGGGCATGTAGAGATGGAGGTACGCTAAGGGCTGCTGAGGACGTGCAGAGATGGAGGTACGCTAAGGGCTGCTGAGGACATGCAGAGATGGAGGTACAAAAAGGGCTGCTGATGACATGTAGAGATGGAGGTGCGCTAAGGGCTGCTGATGGCATGCAGAGATGGTGGTACGCTAAGGGCTGCTGATGGCATGCAGAGATGGAGGTACGCTAAGGGCTGCTGATGGCATGCAGAGATGGAGGTACGCTAAGGGCTGCTGATGGCATGCAGAGATGGTGGTACGCTAAGGGCTGCTGATGGCATGCAGAGATGGTGGTGCGCTAAGGGCTGCTGATGGCATGCAGAGATGGTGGTACGCTAAGGGCTGCTGATGGCATGAAGAGATGGTGGTACGCTAAGGGCTGCTGATGGCATGCAGAGATGGTGGTACGCTAAGGGCTGCTGATGGCATGCAGAGATGGTGGTACGCTAAGGGCTGCTGATGGCATGCAGAGATGGTGGTACGCTAAGGGCTGCTGATGGCATGCAGAGATGGTGGTACGCTAAGGGCTGCTGATGGCATGCAGAGATGGAGGTACGCTAAGGGCTGCTGAGGCCAGTATCAAAATTGTGTCCTGTCCCCAGGATTGTCTGGAAAATGGAGTGGTTCATTCGTGAATTACTTCATGTCAACGATGGACAAGATATTTAGTATCGTTCATTCGTCAGGGAGCAAATATCAAGTTAATAGGCAATTCTACGTTTAGCAAAAGCTGAAAGTCCAGTTTGATCGGAAGGGTTTAAAGCCATATTGTTCATGATGAGATTCTCGTGTCAACGGGACAATACTCCCCATATATTTTAGCCTCCAAATATGAAGGTTTAATAACATGCATAATCACCAACACAATGTATTGTTGACACAAATGGCTCTAGTGTGTGTTATGGAGAGCACGTGACCACACGTGGAGCTGTTGCTGCACCGTGACCATACGTGGCCAGCCTGGTGACACGCCCACTGTGGCCAGCCTGGTGACACGCCCACTGTGGCCAGCCTGGTGACACGACCACTGTGGCCAGCCTGGTGACACGCCCACTGTGGCCAGCCTGGTGACACGACCACCGTGGCCAGCCTGGTGACACGACCACCGTGGACAGCCTGGTGACACGACCACCGTGGCCAGCCTGGTGACACGACCACCGTGGGCAGCCTGGTGACACGACCACCGTGGCCAGCCTGGTGACACGACCACCGTGGCCAGCCTGGTGACACGACCATCGTGGGCAGCCTGGTGACACGACCACCGTGGCCAGCCTGGTGACACGACCACCGTGGGCAGCCTGGTGACACGACCACCGTGGCCAGCCTGGTGACACGACCACCGTGGCCAGCCTGGTGACACGACCACCGTGGACAGCCTGGTGACACGACCACCGTGGCCAGCCTGGTGACACGACCACCGTGGGCAGCCTGGTGACACGACCACCGTGGCCAGCCTGGTGACACGACCACCGTGGCCAGCCTGGTGACACGACCACCGTGGCCAGCCTGGTGACACGACCATCGTGGGCAGCCTGGTGACACGACCACCGTGGCCAGCCTGGTGACACGACCACCGTGGCCAGCCTGGTGACACGACCACCGTGGGCAGCCTGGTGACACGACCACCGTGGCCAGCCTGGTGACACGACCACCGTGGCCAGCCTGGTGACACGACCACCGTGGCCAGCCTGGTGACACGACCACCGTGGGCAGCCTGGTGACACGACCACCGTGGCCAGCCTGGTGACACGACCACCGTGGCCAGCCTGGTGACACGACCACCGTGGGCAGCCTGGTGACACGACCACCGTGGGCAGCCTGGTGACACGACCACCGTGGCCAGCCTGGTGACACGACCACCGTGGCCAGCCTGGTGACACGACCACCGTGGGCAGCCTGGTGACACGACCACCGTGGGCAGCCTGGTGACACGACCACCGTGGGCAGCCTGGTGACACGACCACCGTGGCCAGCCTGGTGACACGACCACCGTGGGCAGCCTGGTGACACGACCACCGTGGACAGCCTGGTGACACGACCACCGTGGACAGCCTGGTGACACGCCCACCGTGGCCAGCCTGGTGACACGACCACCGTGGACAGCCTGGTGACACGACCACCGTGGCCAGCCTGGTGACACGACCACCGTGGCCAGCCTGGTGACACGACCACCGTGGGCAGCCTGGTGACACGACCACCGTGGCCAGCCTGGTGACACGACCACCGTGGCCAGCCTGGTGACACGACCACCGTGGCCAGCCTGGTGACACGACCACCGTGGCCAGCCTGGTGACACGACCACCGTGGCCAGCCTGGTGACACGACCACCGTGGCCAGCCTGGTGACACGACCACCGTGGGCAGCCTGGTGACACGACCACCGTGGCCAGCCTGGTGACACGCCCACCGTGGCCAGCCTGGTGACACGACCACCGTGGCCAGCCTGGTGACACGACCACCGTGGCCAGCCTGGTGACACGACCACCGTGGGCAGCCTGGTGACACGCCCACCCTGACCCAGGTAATACACCTTGGCCTGGGATATACTGCGTATAATGACTAATCACACAACATATGATGCTTAATTAGATATATAATGTCGATAAATTATAACATAACAGATTAGATCAAATGTCACAGCGGATTAGTTCCAACTCTACTGTAGACCAACTTTGTGCCACAAGTTTACAGTATACCTGATCAAGTTGGGTGTTCCTATTAAATTATTGCAGAACGTCTCTCTGAGTGCAGATTACTTGACCATAACCCACGTTAGACAATGTATCGTATTTTAAAATTAGGATGAATTCTGAGTATCGCGTACTGCAAGCCGAGTTACGACATGCCGAGTTACGACATGCAGAGTTATGACGTGCAGAGTTACGACATGCAGAGTTACGACGTGCAGAGTTATGACGTGCAGAGTTAAGACATGCAGAGTTATGACATGCAGAGTTACGACATGCAGAGTTAAGACATGTAGAGTTAAGACATGCCGAGTTACGACATGCAGAGTTAAGACATGTAGAGTTAAGACATGCCGAGTTACGACATGCAGAGTTACGACATGCAGAGTTAAGACATGCAGAGTTAAGACATGCCGAGTTACGGCATGCCGAGTTACGACAGTTACATATGTTACATTGCACGCACACGGGAGAGCAAGAACGAGGAAGATGGTAGAGTAATTATGAAGAGAAAGCACTAAGCCAGTATGCCTATATATCACTTGGGAAGGGTATGGGGACACGTATCAGGAACAGGACGAAAGGAATGCTACCCTAGCACTTTGACCATCAGGGATCGAACCTCTATCCGGAAGAAGTGAGGCCTCCGGTGTACCAACCTGTCCAGTAATTCCCTGAACACTTATAACGTGTCTAGAGAACAAGCTTTACAACACTAGGGAATTATCTGTTGAAAACGTTTAGGTAGTCTGACTATATATAGAGCGCTTAGGAAGGATACGAGGACAGGATAAGAGGTGGAATATGATGCCATAATAAGGGCTGGGATAGGAGAATAGCGTTAAGGAAGACATTATGCTCTGCACTGGTCCATGTGCGTGGGGCCCGTCGCGTGGTTGCTGCCTCAGTGGCGTGTCTCCGCCACCAGCGTGTCTCCCTCGTGTCAGCAAGGGTCGGGGATGAGGTCGTCCTCGGCCGTGACTGCAGGTGGATTATTAATGCTGCCGTGGTTGGTCACTCTCGGGCCCGTGAACCCGTGCTCTCTCTAGCCCCGTAGTTGGCCTCTGCAGTGGTCAGCGCAGTGGTTCTCAGCCGAAAAGTCCCGGATTCAATTAACGCGGTAAGACAGAAGAGTTTGGGCAACGTTTCCTTTCATCTGATGAATCTGCTTAGTTAAGAGTAAAAACGTACTTAAGCAACTGTTGTGGGTAGCATCCTGGGCAAGGTCAGTAGTTGGCCTAGGTGGCACTAGATAACCCTATTAAATTTCCTGTTCCTTACACTGGGAAAGAGTCAGGTGAACCAAAACCACGTGTAGCCTAATTTCCATCATTGTTCGTTTTTATATAAAATAGTTTTCTTCCTAAATTTCAAATTATCCATATCTAAATGATTTTTAGGAAAATTACAAAGTAAAACTCAATCGTCTTCGTGTTTACAAAACATAATAGGCTTAGGCTCGAAAAACAAAATTCTGTAATGCGTAACGTGTAGACTATTTTTAGCAGATTGCGGAGATTAGCCTAACACATTTTCTATGGCTTACTACGCTCTAGGTCTATTCTGTTTTTTTTTTTTGACGGCTGGCACAAAGTTTCATTGATAGGGATCCCAATATCGCGTGACTGCGGAAAACATTTTTATTTCATATTCTGAATCCCGACTTTTTCTTATTCATACTTCACGAAAAACTTCGCTGATCTTTTAAGACATTAGTGAAGTTCCAATTTGTTGGCAAGTGATCAGGTGAGGCTGAAGACTCAAATGGCCAAAGGGTTGATAAAAACGTCGGCAAGCATTGTTCCGTTTTCTCTATGCTGGCTGGGAAGGTTCGTACGCGCCGCCCTGCTATCTATGGCGTTGCTGACGTCATCTCACACGAAAATCAATACGGCAGTTAGGATTCAGGTGCAGTCTGGGTCCGGTAGTCGGGTGAGGCGCGTCCAAGGTACAGCCGTCAGTGAAATGGGCTATTTAGATGGTAATAACGTGATTAGTTAACTAGCAGCCAGTGTCGCGAGGCTGAGTGTGTGTGTGTGATCAGTGGCAAGAGACGAGGCAGTCGGAGTGCTCTTCCACGATGGCACCGGGATGGAAGCAAGGTAAGCTTGACATCAGCTGAGTGTGTGGGAGAAATCATGAATGAAAATAGACAGACTCTACCTCGCTGTTGCCGCTGCCTCTCCGCAAACTGGGTTTTTGGGGTGTGGACGGAGGCGTGGCAGGTGGTGACACGGAGGAGGTTCCAGTGGAGGGCGGTGTGCCAGCCACGGAGGGCGCCTGGTGGCCAAGGAGCTGTCCTGGTAGTGGGTGTGGGCGGTGCTGCTGGCCGACACGGAGGCCTAGTGACGTCATTAAACACGGGGGATGCTGTGTGTGTGTGACACCTCGCCCGCCCACAACACACTGCGTCCCTCTCACACTCACACTACGCCCCTCTCACACTCACACTACACCCCCCCCCCCTCACTCTCACACTCACTACGCCCCTCTCAAACAATACGCCCCGGGGCATCTCGCATTCGACACATGCACGAAAAGCCTTATTCACGCACAATACACACACATTACTCCCCCACACACAAGGCGCACACGCTAAGCCCTTCTCACACTCAAAGCAAATATACTACTACACTTTTACACTCTAGACACGCTATACCCCTCAAAACACTCAAAGTACATAAAATATGCCAATGGCCAGATTAAGACTTTCGTAGGCCTTAGGCACCTCCAAGATATGCAGCCAGATTTGATAACATATCAACTAATAACACATGCTAGTACTTTATATTTTGTTTTCATCTATATATGGTAAGAATATACCGAGAGTAAATACAATAGTAAAGAAAAATATCAAGTAAATCAATCAAGTAAATTAAATATAAACTAATAGGAATAAGTAATGACTAAATGAAAAAAGTACCCCAATATCAATTTAACTATATCCTGTAGAAACAAGGGAAGAAAAGTTATCTTTTTATTTTTCGTAGACTTATACTATTTCGTAGGTCCTAGGCACCGTGCCTAATGAATAATCCGGCGCTGACCCTGTCCCTCTCATACTCAGATACATACCCTGTGCTCCTCTCATACTCAGATACATACCCTGTGCTCCTCTCATACTCAGATACATACCCTGTGCTCCTCTCATACTCAAATACATACCCTGTGCTCCTCTCATACTCAGATACACAAACTACGCTTTTCTCATACAATAAAAAATAAAGGCACTACGGGCTCACCATAGCCCGTGTTACTTGGAACTTTTTGTTCCAGGTAGCGAATCTTTAACAAAAAACAACAACATCATACAATACACACACGCTACACCTCTATCTCATACAATACACACACACGCTACGCCTCTACCTCATACAATACACACACGCTACGCCTCTACCTCATACAATACACACACGCTACGCCTCTACCTCATAAAATACACACACGCTACGCCTCTATCTCATACAATACACACACGCTACGCCTCTACCTCATACAATACACACACGCTACGCCTCTACCTCATACAATACACACACGCTACACCTCTATCTCATACAATACACACACGCTACGCCTCTATCTCATACAATACACACACGCTACGCCTCTACCTCATACAATACACACACGCTACACCTCTATCTCATACAATACATACACGCTACGCCTCTACCTCATACAATACACACACGCTACGCCTCTACCTCATACAATACACACACGCTACGCCTCTACCTCATACAATACACACACGCTACACCTCTATCTCATACAATACACACACGCTATGCCTCTATCTCATACAATACACACGCTACGCCTCTACCTCATACAATACACACACGCTACACCTCTATCTCATACAATACACACACGCTACGCCTCTACCTCATACAATACACACACGCTACGCCTCTACCTCATACAATACACACACGCTACGCCTCTACCTCATACAATACACACACGCTACGCCTCTACCTCATACAATACACACACGCTACACCTCTATCTCATACAATACACACACGCTATGCCTCTATCTCATACAATACACACACGCTACGCCTCTACCTCATACAATACACACACGCTACACCTCTATCTCATACAATACACACACGCTACGCCTCTACCTCATACAATACACACACGCTACGCCTCTACCTCATACAATACACACACGCTACGCCTCTATCTCATACAATACACACACGCTACGCCTCTACCTCATACAATACACACACGCTACGCCTCTACCTCATACAATACACACACGCTACACCTCTATCTCATACAATACACACACGCTACGCCTCTATCTCATACAATACACACACGCTACGCCTCTACCTCATACAATACACACACGCTACACCTCTATCTCATACAATACACACACGCTACACCTCTATCTCATACAATACACACACGCTACGCCTCTACCTCATACAATACACACACGCTACGCCTCTACCTCATACAATACACACACGCTACACCTCTATCTCATACAATACACACACGCTATGCCTCTATCTCATACAATACACACGCGCTACGCCTCTACCTCATACAATACACACACGCTACACCTCTATCTCATACAATACACACACGCTACGCCTCTACCTCATACAATACACACACGCTACGCCTCTACCTCATACAATACACACACGCTACACCTCACATTTGTTTCTTAACACATTTAGGTGTCTCTACATTTATGCAGGATAATCATCAAGAATACCAGAGGGAATAAAGTAGCAATGATACTGTAAGTCTCGCAGGATGGTTAGTCATACAGGGCCATGTGATCAGTAGTCTGCACTGGCAGATTTTAGGTGCATTATGAGGATATCCTTAAAAATACAACCCATGCAACGCACACTACGACCCCCCCCCCTCACACTCAAAATACGCCCCCTCACACTCAAGATATGCCCCCTCACACTCAAAATACGCCCCCCTCACACTCAAGATACGCACACTACGCCTTTCTTCCACTCAAGTCACACACACTACGCCATTTTCATACTCGATGCACACTGCGCCTGGCTCACATTTGGGCACACACTATACGATTCTCATACTCAGGCACACTATATTTTTCTCTCACACTCAGGTACACATTACACGCTTGTCACAATCAGACGAATAGTCCACGGTTCTCACAATCAAGCACACACTACGCGCCTCTCACAATCAGGCACACTACACACTTCTCACACTCGGGCACAAACTACAACGCTCTCTCACATTTTTAACTTACATTTCATACTTCTATCTCTCTATAACTCAAATACACAATTTTATAACTTCATATACATTCTGCCTTCTTATCATACTCAAGCGCACTAAATTCTTTTATCACGCTTAGACGTGCCTTAAACCCTTTTGTAATACTTAAACGCACACTAGGTTTATAAATTTCTCAAATACTCATATGTACACTGCACCCTGCTATTTTCAGTCATATTTTATACACTTCTCTCATACTCTGATACACAATGTATTCTTTAGTCACACTCAAGACGGATTGTATATAATTTTCTGCCGCTAAGATATACAGTATACTGTATCCTTTTACCAGACGCACACTGCACTCATTTAGTTAGTAAAGTGGATTGTTTGGAAAATTTGTAATGAAATGAACTAAATGCTTCTGATTAATCTCTCGTGCACACTCACACACACACACACGCACACACACACACACACACACACACACACACACACACACACACACACACACACACACACACACACACACACACACACACTGGAGAACACTCTTCTGGGGGTGACCCGGGAGGGCTGGCTAGGGTGACCTGGGAGGGCTGGCTAGGGTGACCCGGGAGGGCTGGCTAGGGTGACCCGGGAGGGCTGGCTAGGGTGACCCGGGAGGGCTGGCTAGGGTGACCCGGGAGGGCTGGCTAGGGTGACCCGGGAGGGCTGGCTAGGGTGACCCGGGAGGGCTGGCTAGGGTGACCCGGGAGGGCTGGCTAGGGTGACCCGGGAGGGCTGGCTAGGGTGACCCAGGGAGGGCTGGCTAGGGTGACCTGGGAGGGCTGGCTAGGGTGACCCGGGAGGGCTGGCTAGGGTGACCCAGGGAGGGCTGGCTAGGGTGACCTGGGAGGGCTGGCTAGGGTGACCCGGGAGGGCTGGCTAGGGTGACCCGGGAGGGCTGGCTAGGGTGACCTGGGAGGGCTGGCTAGGGTGACCCGGGAGGGCTGGCTAGGGTGACCCGGGAGGGCTGGCTAGGGTGACCCGGGAGGGCTGGCTAGGGTGACCCGGGAGGGCTGGCTAGGGTGACCCGGGAGGGCTGGCTAGGGTGACCCAGGGAGGGCTGGCTAGGGTGACCTGGGAGGGCTGGCTAGGGTGACGACGGCTTGGGATGACGGAGAGGGAATTAATATGAATAAAAGAATAGCAATTAATATATACAAGCAAAGTTGTTGAAAGGTAAAGAGGTAACAAGTGGAGTTCCACAAGGGCCATTTTTCAGCCCGTCCTCCCACCTTTCCCAACGTCAAGAAACTGTGGCATTAAAGTGCACTCTCCCAACCTACCGGAGGACCCAAAGCAGAAAACGGAACAGTATGTCAATTTCGCGAGCCGCTACCATTTTTTTAGTGCGACGATTTTTGGCCTTGGGTAGAGTATACGTCAAAATGCGACGGTCTGTTAGGAGGACGGGTTGCCATCGTTCCTGGAATATGTAAACAACTAACGTAGGGTGAAAGGGGGTCACTGCCCTGCATACCGATGTTTGCACATGATGCTAGGCCTACGTTGATGATGACAATAAGGACAAAAGATGACTGGGAAATGCTACTAGAGGACATGCACAAGCTACATGACTTGTCAGGTAACTGTCTACCGAAATTTAATTTAAAGAAGTGCAAGATAGCCTAATGAGGACGGGAAGAGGTGAAAGGAGAACATCATAGAAGAAAATATAGGCTTAGGGAAGGCAACGCCTAGACTGAAAGACAGACGTATCTTGGGTTGAACATCACACAAAGTTTGTTTTGTGATGCACATGTGTACTAAATAATATAGGCGACATACATGAAGATTTTTATTTATTTTTATTTATATATTCACAAGTAAGTGCGAAGGGCTTTGTAACTATTTTGTTATATAAATTATACAATCTCACAAAATCGCAAATACAGAGTTGCGGGCAAAGTTGAAAGCTAACATAGCTGAAGTATATGTTTAGGATTGTTTTTCTCATTATTAAATAATATACAGCACAATATAAAGATCATATAGACATCAATTTTCAAGGAAATACTACTTTATATATAGCTTATATAATTCTCAGTAATCCAGTTTTCATATCATCACATAGCATGAGCCTTAAATCCCAAATAGAATTGGCAGTGTTTTGCAAGTTACAAACTGAGTAGTCAATCTTAAACAAAGCATTAGAACTAGCGACTGAATGACCACTGAGAACCAGCTGTAGGTTAATTTAGAAGGTAGACAAAATTAGCCACTTTTAGTTACTAAAAAATTGTGATTGAGGTAAATATTGAGCATTTAAAATGATCTGGAAGCTAACATAGGTACAGTTAATTCTAAACGAAATAATTAAGACCAGCTGATATATATTTGTTTATTTATTTATATATTTATTTACTTATTTATATACAAGAAGATACATGTCGTGTTATAGTTAACATGTAAGCAGGAACTTGCTTCTAACATTTAGATAATGAATACTGTATATAACATTTGTGTCAAGGAAATGTAATAATAATGAGAAATTATATCCATAAAGAAGTGAAAGTAAATGAATAGTAGAGCAGGATGCGTGAATAGGTAGCCTAAAGTACTTGGGGAAGATGTGATTTAATAATGCAGTTTGCATACCATGAAAATAACAATATATTAATTACATCAAGTTTTCCTTTGCTTTACTTTAAATAAAATGTAAGTTGTGCAGTTCTTTACTTTATTTTAGCTCTCTTTATTTGCATGATGTGTTTGCATTGAGACTCATGAAGCATCAAAGATACACTTTGTTTTCTTGTGTGATTTTCACGTGTTGTGTTATTAATGAAGTAAAGGGCCTTGCCATGTGTTAAGATGGCAATATAATATATGGAGTGTGTGTGTGTGTGTGTGTGTGTGTGTGTGTGTGTGTGTCTGAACAGAAGAGTTGAATATGTATGGGTACATAATTTGTAATCTTTTTGATGGTCTCTTGTCGATGAATATGGTGAGGAAACTTCCCTCAGATTTACTCAATGGTAAATTTAAGAGGAGACTTCACGAACTTGTACAAAGAATCGTAAAGAACACTAGCATGGAAATCGCATATCTCCAAGCAAAGAAATTAATAAAGTAAACAAGTTTGTAACGTTACTAGTACCATAACTAAGAGAGCTGAAACACACACACACACACACACACACACACACACACACACACACACACACACACACACACACACACACACACACACACACACACACATTTAAGCTTTTGATACAGTATCGCACATGAGACTGTTATTCAAACTTGAGAGGCAGGCGGGAGTAAGCGGAAAAGCCCTAGCATGGATAAGGAACTACCTAACAGAAAGGAGCCAGAGAGTTACGGTAAGGGGCGAGAAGTCGGACTGGCGAACAGTAACGGGTGGAGTACCTCAAGGATCGGTGCTGGGACCAATTCTATTTCTAATATACGTTAACGACATGTTTATAGGAGTAAAGTCCTACGTGTCGATGTTCGCGGATGACGCAAAGTTGATGAGAAGAGTTGTGACAGATGAGGATTGTAGGATCCTCCAAGAGGACTTGAGCAGGTTGCAGAGATGGTAAGAGAAATGGCTACTGGAGTTCAACACGAGCAAATGTAAAGTTATGGAAATGGGACTAGGTGATAGGAGACCAAAGGGAAAGTACACAATGAAAGGGAACTGCCCACCTGTGACGACGTGAGAAAGAGACCTGGGCGTGGACGTAACACATAATCTAACTCCTGAGGCACATGTAAATAGGATATCAACAGCAGCGTACTCTACACTGGCAAAAGTTAGAACATCATTCAGAAACCTAAGTAAGGAGGCATTTAGGGCGCTTTACACTGCCTATGTGAGGCCAGTCTTAGAGTATGTTGCCTCATCATGGAGTCCCCATCTGAAGAAACATAAGGAAACTGGAAAAGGTTCAGAAGTTTGCAACAAGACTCGTCCCAGCGTTACGAGGGATGGGGTATGAAGAGCGCCTAAAGGAACTGAGTCTTGCGACACTAGAAAAAAGAAGGGAGAGTGGGGATATGATAGGAACGTATGAAATACTCAGTGGTATTGACAGAGTGGAAATTTACGAAATGTTCACACGGAATAGTAACAGAACGAGGGGGCATGGGTGAAAGCTGGAAACTCAGATGAGTCACAGAGATGTTAGGAAGTTTTCTTTTAGCGTGAGAGTAGTGGAAAAATGGAATGCACTTAAGGAGCAGGTTGTGGAAGCAAATGCTATTCATAATTTTAAAACTAGGTTTCATAGGGAAATGGGATCGGAGTCATTGCTGTAAACAACCGATGGCTCGAAAGGCGGGATCAAAGAGTCAATGCGCGTTCCTGCAGACACAAATAGGTGAGTACAAATAGGTGAGTACACATGTGTGGGAGTTCACCTCTGGGAGGTGAAATTCTTCAAGAGTCAAATAGAGAGAAAGATCTTGGGGGTTGATATCACACCGAACCTGTCCCCAGAAGCCCACATCAAAAGGATATCATCAGCGGCATATGCCAGGTTGGCCAACGTAAGAACTACCTTTAGAAACTTGTGTAAGGTATTGTTCAGGACCCTGTATACCACTTATGCCAGACCAATCCTGGAATATGCGGCTCCAGCCTGGAGTCCATACCTAGTTAAATACAAGACAAAGTTATAAAAGATTCAGAGGTATGCCACCAGACTAGTCCCAGACCTGAGAGGTATGAGCTACGAGGAAAAACTAAGGGAGCTAAACCTTACGTTCCTGGAAGACAGAAGAGTAAGGGGAGATATGATAACCTCTTACAAAATTCTCATTGGAATTGACAGGGTGGACAAAGACAAATTATTTAACACGGGTGGAACACGAACAAGAGGACACAAGTGGAAACTTAGTACCCAAATGAGCCACAGACACGTTAGAAAGAATTTTGTCAGTGTCAGAGTAGTTAACAGGTGGAATGCATTAGGCAGTGATATGGTGGAGGCTGACTCCATACACAGTTTCAAGTGTAGATATGATAGAGCCCAGTAGGCTCAGGAATCTGTACACCAGTTGATTGACGGTTGAGAGGCGAGACCAAAGAGCCAGAGCTCAACTCCCGCAAGCACAACTAGGTGAGTACACGTGACTACATGATAAATATGCGATGAGTCATCGCCCCTCTGCTCCCATTACTCTCAACCCTTTTAAACTCTCAGTAATGTGCACAGTGATGTCAACACACACACCATACTATCAACACACCATACTATCAACACACCATACTATCAACACACCATACTATCAACACACCATACTATCAACACACACACACACACACACACACACACACACACACACACACACACACACACACACACACACACACACACACACACACACACACACACACCATACACATTACAACCATCCACCACTATACATCTGCATCATACACTAGACCCGTACACATCAGAATCATACACCGGCTTCATACGCTTGCATCATCTTGAGCTCAAATCATCTTGAGATGATTTTGGGGCTTAGCGTCCCTGCGGCCCGGTCCTCGACCAGGCCTCCTTTTTGTTACACATCCCCAGGAAGCAGCCCGTAGCAGCTGTCTAACTCCCAGGTACCTATTTACTGATAGGTGAATAGGATCATCAGGGTGAAAGAAACTCTGCCCATTTGTTTCCGCCTCTACCGGGGATCGACCCCAGAACCTTAGGACTACGAATCCCGAGCGCTGTCCACTCAGTCGTCAGGCGCCCTTGCTAATCATGCATTAGCTGTATACACACACTAGTTCCATACAGACAAGCAACATACATATACAGTTGTAACATATCAGGAGCTACAACCCACTAGAAGACAGACCATTATCTTGCATACTAACATAATACACACTAGCATCATATACACTAACATCATATACACTAACATCATATACACTAGCATCATACTAACATCATACACACTAACACCATACACACTAACACCATACACACTAACACCATACACACTAACACCATACACACTAACACCATACACACTAGCACCATACACACTAACACCATACACACTAACACCATACACACTAGCACCATACACACTAACACCATACACACTAACACCATACACACTAACACCATACACACTAACACCATACACACTAGCACCATACACACTAACACCATACACACTAACACCATACACACTAACACCATACACACTAGCACCATACACACTAACACCATACACACTAACACCATACACACTAACACCATACACACTAACACCATACACACTAACACCATACACACTAACACCATACACACTAACACCATACACACTAACACCATACACACTAACACCATACACACTAACACCATACACACTAACACCATACACACTAGCACCATACACACCAACCTGTCTGAACATCTCACAGTAGAGGCAGGTGGTCTAGTAAGTGCGCGTCTTCACATAAGTATGACAGCCAGTAGAAAAAGACTCTTATTAAGCTTTGACACTATACTGATCATCAGCTTTAATTAAGATTAATTAGATAAACGAAAGCCTGATGTTCTGAAACATGGGTGTGTGTGTGTGCTCAATAGAATCTGCTGGCATTGCAGTTAGCAAAAATTGGAATAATAATAAAAATTTCTTTGTATTGGTTAATCACTTGTTGGTTATCTGTTAAGCGAGGATTGTTGTTCGTCCTGTAGTTCACCAGCAGTTCAAGGGATATATCCATCGAGGTTCACCAGCCTCTCAGGGTAAATACGTTGAGCTTTCAGTTTAGTTTGAACTCAGGCCTAAAACCGAGGACGGTATGTGGTCCCAGTGTGTCTCCTGGCACGCCTCTCGTGTGTGTACTACAGTAGTGAAGGCATCCTTCAGGGCACTACATCCTTCAGACCACTAATCCTTCAGGGCGCTACACCAGGAATCCTTCAGGGCACTACACAAGGAATCCTTCAGGGCGCTACACAAGGAATCCTTCAGACCACTACACAAGGAATCCTTCAGACCACTACACAAGGAATCCTTCAGGGCGCTACACAAGGAATCCTTCAGGGCGCTACACAAGGAATCCTTCAGGGCACTACACAAGGAATCCTTCAGGGCGCTACACAAGGAATCCTTCAGGGCACTACACAAGGAATCCTTCAGGGCGCTACACAAGGAATCCTTCAGACCACTACACAAGGAATCCTTCAGGGCGCTACACAAGGAATCCTTCAGGACATTTGACAATAAATACTTTAGGGCTCGACACAAGGAATCATTTTCGGGATACTATACACCGAACCTGTTCCCTGAAGCCCCCATCAAAAGGGTATCATCAACGCCATATGCAAGTTTGGTCTATGTAAGGACAGAGGTATGACACCAGACTAGTCCCAGAGCTGAGAGGTATGTGTTAGTAAGAAAGGTTGCAGGAATTAAACCTCACGTCACTGGAAGACAGAAGAGTTAAGGGAGACATTATTACTACAAAATTCTCAGGAATTGACAGGGATAGATAAAGGCAAACTATTTAACATGGGTGGAGCACGAACAAGGGCGGACAGAGGTAGGAATTTAGTATCCAAATGAACCACAGAGATATAAAGAATTTTTACAGTGTCAGAGTAGTTAACAAATGGATTGCATTAGAAATTTATGTGGTGGAAGCAGACACCATGCAGTTTCAAATGTAGATATGATAGAACGCAATAGAACGCAATAGCCTCTGTTCCAGTTGATTGACGTTTAAGAGGCGGGACCAAAGAGCCGAAGCTCAACCACCGCAAACACAACTAAGTGAGTACACCATGAGCAAGTTCAGTATCTGACACTAACACCGCCACCAAGCTCATAGTGTATAAAGTGCATGTAAAGAAAACTAAGATGAAAGTTGAATTTTATTTAAAAATACATTTTCACAAAGAATTTTTATAAATCAAACAGCATAGTCAGCTCACGACTGAATGGTGCCAGGTTCGATTCCCGGGCAGGGCAAAATGATTAGGCATGTTTCCTTACATTTAATACAATTGTTCTAGCAGTAAGTAGGTACCTGGAAGTTAGGCATCTGTTGTGGGTTGCATCATGGAGAAGGTCAGTCCTATGAGGGGGACTTAAAGGGGCCTCGATAACCCTAACAGGCTTCCTGTTCCGGACAATGGGAAATCAATAAGAGGTAAAAGTGAGGTCATGTAGACCGAGGTCAGTGAAGTGAAGGTGAGAGACTGAGGATTAATATCTTAAAATGTATATTATTAAATATTAATTAAGCAAGAGGAATGCTGAAATTTAATAGTATTTACAGCAACTATTTGGTCGAACGTACTCAAATGGACTGTTACAGCCAACAATGTTCACATTTTGTATTTTTAATTTTGTAGAGGGCACACAAAAATGTAGTCAAAACCAAACTTTAGAATTCCTAGGCTAATATAGTATATGTGGTGCTATGCTAGGCATACGAATACTTATATATATATATATATATATATATATATATATATATATATATATATATATATATATATATATATATATATATATATATATATATATTTATTACTATATTTTGGTAGCAGTCTTTCCTGTAGACATATATTATTAAATATGACCGAAAAAGTAAGATTAATAATTCTAACACAAATTTTCTCGATCTTTCTTATGTTTCTTTTCACTGTTGATGGTAATTGAAAAATCAATTCTCCAAAATTCATTTTTATTTCTAGTCTGACGCGACACTTGAACGCGTTTTGTAATAACTTATTACATTTTCAAAGACTTTTAGTCTTTGAAAATTTTGAATTTTTTGCGAATCAATGCCTTTGAAAGGCATTTTACCTTTCTTTTTATGATGTCTTCAACAAAACCATTAGAGAAGCCATTGTTGACTAGGACCTGCCTTACTTACAGAGTTCTCCATCAACATGCTTCCGTTCTGAGCTGTGGCTGAAAGCACGGTCGACGTAAGCGTTGACAACACTCCTCTTGTACCTGTCTGGGCAGTCACTATTGGCATTGAGGCACATTCCTATGCTTGTTTCCTTAGTGTAGAATAAGTGTAGTGTAGACTTAGTGTAGACTTTAAGTCCAGTCACTATAGAATCATTTTGTCCTGTTATCATGGCGAAAGTAAAACTGAGCCCCCCCTCATAAGGTTATATGAATGTGTTTTACAAATTTGTGGAACTAATTTAAAAACAAAACTGATCGCAGAACAGTTGGAAGACATATAACTTTATTGTTATGGGCGAAGATTGTAATGTTTTGGTCCATCGACCAGACCAGTCCCAGAACACCGTGGCCACCAGACCAGTCCCTGAACACCGTGGCCACCAGACCAGTCCCTGAACACCGTGGCCACCAGACCAGTCCCTGAACACCGTGGCCACCAAACCAGTCCCTGAACACCGTGGCCACCAGACCAGTCCCTGAACACCGTGGCCACCAGACCAGTCCCTGAACCACCGTGGCCACCAAACCAGTCCCTGAACACCGTGGCCAAGAGACCAGTCCCTGAACACCGTGGCCACCAGACCAGTCCCAGAACACCGTGGCCAACAGACCAGTCCCTGAACACCGTGGCCACCAGATCAGTCCCAGAACACCGTGGCCAACAGACCAGTCCCTGAACACCGTGGCCACCAGACCAGTCCCAGAACACCGTGGCCAACAGACCAGTCCCTGAACACCGTGGCCACCAGATCAGTCCCTGAACACCGTGGCCACCAGACCAGTCCCTGAACACCGTGGCCAACAGATCAGTCCCTGAACACCGTGGCCACCAAACCAGTCCCTGAACACCGTGGCCACCAGATCAGTCCCTGAACACCGTGGCCACCAGACCAGTCCCTGAACACCGTGGCCAACAGACCAGTCCCTGAACACCGTGGCCACCAAACCAGTCCCTGAACACCGTGGCCACCAAACCAGTCCCTGAACACCGTGGCCACCAGACCAGTCCCTGAACACCGTGGCCACCAGACCAGTCCCTGAACACCGTGGCCACCAAACCAGTCCCTGAACACCGTGGCCACCAAACCAGTCCCTGAACACCGTGGCCACCAAACCAGTCCCTGAACACCGTGGCCACCAGACCAGTCCCTGAACACCGTGGCCACCAAACCAGTCCCTGAACACCGTGGCCACCAAACCAGTCCCTGAACACCGTGGCCACCAAACCAGTCCCTGAACACCGTGGCCACCAGACCAGTCCCTGAACACCGTGGCCACCAGACCAGTCCCTGAACACCGTGGCCACCAAACCAGTCCCTGAACACCGTGGCCACCAAACCAGTCCCTGAACACCGTGGCCACCAAACCAGTCCCTGAACACCGTGGCCACCAAACCAGTCCCGGAACACCGTGGCCACCAAACCAGTCCCTGAACATCGTGGCCACCAGATCAGTCCCTGAACACCGTGGCCACCAGACCAGTCCCTGAACACCGTGGCCACCAGACCAGTCCCTGAACACCGTGGCCACCAAACCAGTCCCTGAACACCGTGGCCACCAAACCAGTCCCTGAACACCGTGGCCACCAGACCAGTCCCTGAACACCGTGACCACCAGACCAGTCCCTAAACACCGTGGCCACCAAACCAGTCCCTGAACACCGTGGCCACCAGACCAGTCCCTGAACACCGTGGCCACCAGACCAGTCCCTGAAGACCGTGGCCACCAAACCAGTCCCTGAACACCGTGGCCACCAGACCAGTCCCTGAACACCGTGGCCAACAGACCAGTCCCTGAACACCGTGGCCACCAAACCAGTCCCTGAACACCGTGGCCACCAGACCAGTCCCTGAACACCGTGGCCACCAAACCAGTCCCTGAACACCGTGGCCACCAGACCAGTCCCTGAACACCGTGGCCAACAGACCAGTCCCTGAACACCGTGGCCACCAAACCAGTCCCTGAACACCGTGGCCACCAAACCAGTCCCTGAACACCGTGGCCACCAGACCAGTCCCTGAACACCGTGACCACTAGACCAGTCCCTGAACACCGTGGCCAACAGACCAGTCCCTGAACACCGTGGCCACCAAACCAGTCCCTGAACACCGTGGCCACCAGACCAGTCCCTGAATACCGTGGCCACCAGACCAGTCCCTGAACACCGTGGCCACCAGACCAGTCCCTGAACACCGTGGCCACCAGACCAGTCCCTGAACACCGTGGCCACCAGACCAGTCCCTGAACACCGTGGCCACCAGACCAGTCCCTGAACACCGTGGCCACCAGACCAGTCCCTGAACACCGTGGCCACCCGACCAGTCCCTGAACTAAAGGAGATGAGCTATGGATTGTCTCGCCTCTCTCACCACTACACAAGCATCAGCACCTACTAATTACGTTCCATCTTTGTCAACTCCTGCAGCCCCCCCCCCCACCAACACACCACATGTGCTTGGATGACTCCCAACATGTTTGTGTCTCCAAGAAGTATCACTCCACCACCCAGTTCCTCGCACATCTCTGCCTCCCGTTACTCCTTCTCAATGTCTTCCACAATTCTCCTCTCCCCAGCCTCACTTCTACATTAGTCCTTTCTCGTTCCTAGGCTGTCTCTTCCTTCTCCATCTCATATTTTCGCCCTACATTCTCATCTTCCTCATAATTTAATACCTCATACATTCGTGAAATCTTGTTTACCTTGGAGGGGAATAAAAAGTGTTGTTGTTGTTGGTGGTTGAAAAGCGACGACGATTGAGGGATCGGATGCGCCCCGGCTGCCCGATACCAGGAAATAGCAAAAAGGGGTGGAATCCCTACAGTTACTTTAGGCCACAGACCCTACAATCTCTTCAGGCTACATACTTTACAGTCTCTTCAGGCCACGGATTAAGCGGAAGGTATGGCGAAGGATGTCATAACAGACGTCTTCGTCTCTCGCATCTGCACCGTCAAGGAGAAAGGGAACCATGAGGTGGGGAAATATTCAGCCTATGAACGGTATTCTATAGTCTGATGTGAGCGCTATGAAATCGTGGGCAGTGAAGGTGTACCATTGTATCCTCCCGAGTGGGACACCACTGGCAGGATGGGAAATCTACCAACCGTAGACGTGCAGCCAGGCAGGTGTGCCCAATCCGGAGACAAGTAATGGCTGTGTTGAGGAGTCTAGAACGGTGACGAATCCATGGAAGCGGAGAGGAACCCTCCCGGAGACCCGCCAGAGAAGAGGACCTAAGTGCTGGTGCCATCACTGCCTCCCAACTCACGAGACAAGCCGCCTAGAGTTGCGGGACAGTTTCGGTAAGGTTCAAAGGCACATGTGTAGAGTCCTGGAAACCATGCTCCATCCCTGCTACGGCTTCGGCCACCTCATTGCCATTAATGCTGACATGTGACGGAACCCAGTGGAGAGAGATAGACCAATCCGGAGTGCCAGAGTACGACAGCAGTTCTCCACGGAACTGTGACACAGTATGACGATGGACTCACGGATGCCGAGATGATATCAGATGCAGGGCTGTAACAGAGTCCATGTAAAAAACTACCGCCAAGGGCCCTGAAACTTGTTGAAGGAGTTGTAAGGCCAGTAAGATTGCAAACAGTTCCTCAGCCTGACACGAATGATCAGGGGAGAGCTTCCATGACTGACAGAAAGAGAAATGAGCAAACTATGCAGCCGCAGAGGTGGATGGTGGCTGATCAATGTGGAACCCATCCGTGAAAACCTTCAAGTATCCAGGGTCTAAAGAAGGCTTGGAGGTCTGCAGAAATTGAAAAGGCCAGACCCTCTAAATCCCTCTTCCGGCGAGGAGGCTTGGGAAAAGTCCACAGACACCTGGATGAGCTCCTCTGCCCATGGAGGTACCGGAGAGATGATCGGACCAGGGGTAGGTACAGGGACTGGAAGGGAAAACTGAGAGTATGCATCCATGGCCCGGAGAACGAAATCAAACTGACGGTGCCTGGAGTGTCCAGCCAGCACATTCCACTAGTTAGACCTGAGCTGCAGGCGAGTAAGTGGATGGGTAGCAAGGAGACGCACTATCCATTGAAGACGACGACAGAGGGCAAAAAGATGTTCAAAGTGCAGGGGCCATAAATGCAACTGACTCGGCATGGAGAGAGAACGGGTGAGGAGGGCACAGCCCCTAGCGCTGAGAGAAGGGCACCATTTTGGACGGGATCCAGCCTTGCCAGTACTGATGATGCTGCTGAGCCATAGACTTCACTCACATGCATGAGCCGTTTCACGATGTTCACGCGACATAGGCATGAGACCCGAAGGCAATCCACATGATACCTCCACGTTAGCCGAGGGCCATCGAGAACAACCCCCAGAGACCTATATTCGGTGACGACCTGGAGACGACGTTCCCCCACGATCACCACTGGCTGTTCTGGCAAACTGGTCTAGGAGAAGCGCATGATGCAACTTTTCACTGGGTTAGTGGAGAGCCCTTTCCCCTGCACAATTGCAGAAAACACAGTACTAGGGCCCCCCCCTGAACTCTCTCTCTAACAGGGGTCACCCAATTTTACCCTGGGCTTTCACCTAGTGAGGGAGCCGCCGATAAAACAAAAATCTTATTTTCACCACCTCTACAACTAACACCAGCGGAGCACACACTGGAGAGTCATCTGGTAATGGATTTAAATATAGAGAAGGGGCTCAATGTCATACTATTGGGAATTCAGCTCAGAAGTGGCCATTTGTAATAAGTATACACCCTAACAGAGGCACTATGACTTACCCTCTCTCTCCCAGTCTTAGGAGGACCTAAAACAAGCATCAACCGGTAGCCACGAATGGCTGTGCCTTCTCTATGATACGTCATACTCAGTAGAATACTGAGGTATTCACAATACCTCCTTCTAGTTCCCCTTTATGTTTTCTGTATGCTGTCTGCAATTATTTCTCCCTCTTTCCTCTTAGAAATCCTCACCAGTATAAGGTCAGACACGGTTGTCTAACAAACGAACATTTATTACAAACAATAAAGAGTAAATAATAACATGGTAATATCAGTTAATGGTTCTACGTAAATAGCATCACTCTTCCCTATGAACAAATCACCATCAGAGTGTCCCTGCTAGGCTGCTGCCTGCTCCTCTTCAGCAACCCACTGTGCCTCAGTCATCTCCCCATCTGGGCTAGGCTTCGTACATGTAATTTAACAATATAAAAAAAAAATCAACGCTCTCACCATGCATTGCGTCAGACATACTACATGAATCCATTCAATCCTGAAACATATAATGATGCCCTCACAACCCTCCTTATCTCCGGAATATCAGCTACTCTCGCTACACAATTCTTCTCTGTGATGATTAATCTTCCTGGAAATCACTGCTGGGACCATCCATTGGTGTGTCCTCAGAATAAGTAGATCCTCTCGCAGCTTCTTCGAAATCGCTGCTACATCAATTAATGACGAATCGCGTCTACCATGTACCATTGTTGCGTCAACTCTGGATGTACCATGTCCCTCAAATATGAACCTGTAATTCCATTATCACAAAGTAATAAAATATATCCTCCCATCGAAACACAAATAACATTCATTAAATAAAATCCACCATTTTATATCTTGGAGCAGTAGCTAAAGACAAAAGACTCACCATAACCCTTAACTGGATCCCATTCCATGTTGGAATCCCATTAAATGAGAAAGCTGATGAAATTGCTAAACTGGCAACTCGTCCTCCAGTGATACATAAAACAATCCAACCCAGCCTAGAGTACAAATAAAACACCATCACCAAAAAACTCTCACACCTCAACAAAGCCCATCTACACCAGAGAGAAGCAGAAGGTTCGCCCTCTTCAGTATGGTATCTTCAGGCCACCAAGTTAGAAAGGCTAAATATCTCAAAAGGAATCCACAGTGAAATAGTAGTTCGGTTATATGGACTACATCTAGGTTACAGATGCAACTGGGAGATTGGAGAACCCAGACAGAGAGAATGCATCTTCTGCCAAACAATCACAGAAAAGCCACTACTTCACTATCTCCTGGAATGAGAAGCAACTAACGAACTTAGAAGAACTTTAAGAGTCCTTGAATCTTACAGTAACCACCCCTGAAGTGGCAACACTGCCACTCTTCTGGTCAAAAAAGGTGTCCAGCACCTGGACACCCTCATAAATATTGTCAAGCAGTTTCCTTTCCTGTGATAGCAGCCTGACGATTAAATGCGATCTGAACACACACAGTATACATTTACTAACCAAAAAATTACCACTAATGGCCTATATTCATGCCTATGCCACCTCTTGGATGGCTCAATCTTCATGAATCATCAAACAATCAAATCGCCCTCCCACAGCTTCCTCACGCTCCACTCACAAAGCTCCTCACAAATTCTTCTCTATAAGCCGCAAATATCTTTCTTCCTCTGGAGCGACGACGTGCATCCTTCTCTTCAGGCTTTCTCGTGACAAGTGACGTCTTAAGACCTTTGCACACAACATGCTCCCACGATGACGTCATTTTTGCACATGGTACGTCGCATACAATCGACGTCTCACATTCAAGTGACTTAATTATCTCCTCCTTGGTCATATTTAATGACAGTTGCTGGCACTATTTAATTTCCCTGACTCTTCACTATGGTTAGATGGGAAATAATTCTCACTGTGGGGTAGACCTATCTCATGAGGCTACATGGGGGTTCTTAACACTTCTCACAGCATCTTCCCTTGTGCCTACAGGAGAGTGGCACCATCCGACACGAGGGTTATGTCATTGGCATAGGCTAAAACCTGGGCACCCTGGAATACTGGGAGATCAAACAGAAGAATAGCAAATAGGAGCAGGCTGAGAATTGCTCCCTGGGGGACACCACATTAGACTAGGAGGGACATGGAGATGAGTCCACCAACCGCCACTTTGAATGAGTGGGCCACTCATTCCCTCTTTAGTATAGGGTCCCTTTATAGGACTCACACACTGTCTCTCTATAGTCCCTCACACAATGCCTGATGTGTGCTGCAGGACCTATAGATAGTTTTGAAACCACGCCAACAGTGAACCCAAGAGAACTAGTCGAGCCAGGCTCTAACAGACAGCCGAATGAAAGTGAGTCAAACACACTCTTGATGTCGAAGAATGCCACAAGGAACACTCTTCTCCGCCGATAAGTGTCTATTATTCGATGTTCTAAGGCGAGTGCTTCTCCCCAGCCGAAATCCACTGATACTCTAAGGTAGGAGACCTGAGGTTTCCACCGCTCACTGTAGCCGAGGGTGAACAATGCGTTCCATCAATTTTTCGAGACATGGAAGCAGAATTATGTGCCGATATGAACTTTGAATTAACAGACAGGTCCCTCCCAGACTTGGGAAATGGTAAAAGAATGGCATGTTTCCACGGGTCAGGGAAGACACCAAAGGACCAGCAGGCATTGTAGAAGTGAAGGAGGTGGGACTGAAAGATCCTGGGCACCTTCCAAATAAATTCATATGGCACTGCATCCCATGTGAATTTGTAGGCACTACTCAGCCCCATATGAATCTGCGGGCACTATGCAGTCCCTGGCATAGTGCCCGTCCTAGAGAGTGACGAGGCCTCGTCGAGCTCAACAGATGGAAATGGATTGTCCAGGTCCCAAGCTAATCTCCATGTCATTTTGCGAAAAAAGGCCCAGACTCTCGCAGAGGAGGAGTCAAATTGGAGAGAGGCAAAATAATAAGCCCAGGCTTTGCATTTGGTAAGGACTACCAGCCTACACTTGGTGCCTGCCCTGTGGAAAGTGCCACTGCAATTGGGTAGGGTGTCATCGCCACAAATTCCACGTACGTTGCCGGTCCAGCACTGCCTGCTGATATTCAGGAGTCCACCACGGTGCCAAACGCAGGGAAGGTTTGAAGGTCTAGCTACTAGTCCTTTTGAAATGCCAAGAGCCTATACTGAAGGACTCGGGAAAGAGTCCCGTCCGGAAAGATTAAAGAGTTACTGACCCATGCAGATCTGCCATAACTGGGAAAAGGGTTGACCAGTCATGCACCTCATAGCCACGCCACTCCTCTTGAGAAGATCTACGTGGAGATCCGCATGGTCAGAGAAGGACGAACAGTGCCCCTGAAGGAAATGACAATGGGCAGGTGATCACAACCTCAGTCCATATCTGTGCCATCGTCAAGGAGCCTCTCCCAATACATAGATTGGGAGAGATTATCTGTATGACCTGTGTTGCCGTAGTTTGCACAGAATGCTGCATTATGGCAGGTGAGGTGACTATGCCCCAAAAGGTGGCAATCATAGCATCACAGCACAGGAAAGTTTTAGGACTGACCCTGATACGAGGTTCTGTGTAGCACCACCCGGTCAGGGAGGGGCCCGTCGAACTTAACAGGATCCATGGACGTCGGCCCTGCTGCTCCGCGAATCCTGGTAACTTCCAGTAATCCAGCTGATGCACCCCCTAACACTTGCAGAGCGGCCTGGATGTCATCCACTTCAACATTCGGGTCTATTGGGCTGACCTTTCCATACCGAGACCGAGACTCCTCCTCCTGCGACAATACCTTTCGGCATCTGACAGACCAGTTCCCCATCGTGATAATGTCGGATAATCGGACATGCAACAGAATACACACGGTCTCAGGCAGGCAATGTGACAACATTTACCGAAGCATCGATTGCTGCACTTAAGGTACGAGGATTCGTAAATACGCACTGACCTGTTGTTGACTGAATTAGGACAACCACAAACGAGGAATGAGGTACCACAGGAGGAAGTTCTTCTGAAGGCGAGAACATCCTCTAAGCATATTGCACTGGGGCAGCGTCTGCGTGCTCATTCTCCAACAGACAGTTGCCTCTCTGGGACTTGGTATCAAAGTCCATAGCGCCCCCAATTGGGAAGCGTCTATTAGGGAAGCTCCGGCCTCCGCCGGTGCTATGAGAGCCTCCTGGGTAACTGTAGTGAGCACACACTGGCCCAAAGAAGCCAGTTGAATTCAAAGATGAGCTCCCGATGAAGTGAGGATAGAATGATGTGAGCCAGGAGCTTTCAATCCGCGCGCCAAGATGGCTGACCGTCGACAACTCGAATAAAAAGTGAATTGAACATTGAACGGCAGTTTTATTTTCGTAAATTCTCGAACTGAAACTTTTTCATTTTTTACCTAAATTATATATAAAATAAATGAACATAGCGTAAGTTAAATATATTGTATTAGCATCAGAAAATATATTTTTAGTTCTTAGTAATTTTACCATAAAGTGTTATAAAAACATCCAAGATGACTTCTACATTGAAGCTGAATTTGTCACGTGACCCAAAATTATGTAAGATTTCTTGAAGTAACTTAATGTGATGGTGCAACTGAAGCCAGGATTGGCAGAACTCGTTATCCAAGCCTTAGTTAGGCTGTCGATGCCATACATACACAATCATTTTACAGTTCACTATCGACTTGAGAATGGTCCAGGACGGACCGAAACGTCGTCGTCCCTTCAATTTCTAGTGTGTGGTCTGGTCAACATACTTCAGCCACGTTATTGTGACTCATCACCTGCTTACAGTTCACTATTTATATTTTTGACTGACGAACTGCTTACAAAGTTTTATTTTAATAAAATTGAAGTTCCAACGGGGTGGGAAGAAATTTAAAGATAAAAACTCATAATTTTGAGAATATGCCTGTCCTCCACGAGACATGCTACAAGCAAATATATATGTTTAGCCTCTTTATCGTACATTTAGTTAACCAATTACCGGACACAAATAATACCGAAACAAAAATTTTCTAAGTTACTTTCCCCACACAACCTTAACCTTATCAATCCGAAAAGCGTTCTGATTCGCCAAGGAATACCAGGCTCCCACATTACTTTGGAAGGCTCATACACTAGCTCTCCCTGCATTATGTTTCATTACAACACTCTCATAGGAATACAAACGAGTTTAAGCAAGTGTGTTGCCATGATAGGATATTTATAATTTCTTTACAATTATTTCCACTTGGAATATGACACCGAATAAAATAATTGGTGTGTATATTAATATGGTGTGGAAATAATCCAACAATGAACACAAGTCATAAGCATAAAAGAAAAAAAGTTAAATAACATGGACAAAGTATCTTCCCTCAGCAATTTGATATTCAAAGATTTACGACCCTGAGAGGCTTGCAGAGATTTGCTTTTTTATGTGTGTACTTCTTTTTCTTCACAACACCCTCTAAAATCGCGAAAGGGACTCGTATCAACTCCTCAGCTACACTCAGTCGCGGTGATACGCTACTTCGCTGAGTCTAGATATGTCAGTCTAAAAATCATTGACACGTTTCCGATCCTAGTCCCTTTCTCATTTCTTAGTCCTCTCACATTGCCTCAGTGCCTTTCTTTGCTCTTTTCAACTTTGTCGTATAGTCTTCGCACTATTGTGTATGTTCTTCCTTTCTCTTCCTTGTATTAATTGTTTCTCTTCCATATTTGTTCCACATGTCATGTTTCTCTCACCTGCTGATGTCTCAACATTTTTCCATTTATCGCTGCTTCCCTTCCCTGCTTTTACTTAAGTTGCGTCCTCCCTCCCTTTGATCGGTTGGGTCCCTCCCATTGATCTTTGGCCTCCAGCGTCTTATAACCGCCCGTTTGTCCCCCGCTGATCGCCCGTATCCCTTCCAATTGATCGCCCGTCTAGCTCCCCTGATCGCTCTTCTCCCTTTGATCGGCCGTCTCCCTCCCACAGATCCCCCGTCTCCCTCCCACTAATCGCCCGTCCCCCCTCCCACTGATCGCCTCTTCCTTCCCACCTGCCACCATCCCGCTGATGGCCACCTTCCCTGGCCAAAGTTAGCCTACATATTATCCCCGGGAAAATTTCAATACAAGTTGTGCCACAAATCACCTCCTCCGCGCCCTCCTCCGCCTCTCCTCTTTCTCTCTTGATGTTTTCTAAATGCAGCTGCGAGAAGTTTTCTGGTGAAAGTTTCTCGGCGGGTGTTTATTAAGGCTTTCTAATTGGAATATCGTAAATGTGTCGTTGTTTGATGAATGCTTCCCGTGATTGATCATTTCCTGAAGAAGTGATCGATTCTCACTTGTTTCTCGCCCAAAAACTCTTTTGTTTTTCTTATGGCTTGGCTTTGGGTGTTTCCGGTACTTGTGTTGGGTGTGCCATGCTGGGTGTTGTGAGGGGTGTTGTGGTACTAGTGGGGGGCGTGGTGCTGGGTGTTGTGGTACTAGTGTGGGGCGTGGTGCTGGGTGTTGTGGTACTAGTGTGGGGCGTGGTGCTGGGTGTTGTGGTACTAGTGGGGGCGTGGTGCTGGGTGTTGTGGTACTAGTGTGGGGCGTGGTGCTGGGTGTTGTGGTACTAGTGGGGGGGCGTGGTGCTGGGTGTTGTGGTACTAGTGTGGGGCGTGGTGCTGGGTGTTGTGGTACTAGTGGGGGCGTGGTGCTGGGTGTTGTGGTACTAGTGTGGGGCGTGGTGCTGGGTGTTGTGGTACTAGTGTGGGGCGTGGTGCTGGGTGTTGTGGTACTAGTGGGGGGCGTGGTGCTGGGTGTTGTGGTACTAGTGGGGGGCGTGGTGCTGGGTGTTGTGGTACTAGTGTGGGGCGTGGTGCTGGGTGTTGTGGTACTAGTGGGGGGCGTGGTGCTGGGTGTTGTGGTACTAGTGGGGGGCGTGGTGCTGGGTGTTGTGGTACTAGTGTGGGGCGTGGTGCTGGGTGTTGTGGTACTAGTGTGGGGCGTGGTGCTGGGTGTTGTGGTACTAGTGGGGGCGTGGTGCTGGGTGTTGTGGGTGTCCGACCTGTGTTGTAACACAGACACACAGACACACAGACACACAGACACACACACACACACACACACACACACACACACACACACACACACACACACACACACACACACACACACACACACACACACACACACACACACACACCGGCCTGGCACAGGTCCACCACCGGTGCAACTCTCCTACAACTGTTCTACCTGCCTCGCCAAACTCATCCAAACTTAATATTGATGTTCAGATTTTTCCTCGGCGGATCGCCCACCTCCTCCTCTTGACCTGCTTGCTTGCGTGCCTGCCTGCCTGTCTCTCTGCCTGCCTGCCTGCCTGCCTGCCTGCCTGCTTGCCTGCCTGCCTGCCTGCCTGTCTCTCTGCCTGCCTGCCTGCCTGCCTGCCTGCCTGTCTCTCTGCCTGCCAGCCTGCCTGCCTGTCTCTCTGCCTGCCTGCCTGCCTGCCTGTCTCTCTGCCTGCCTGCCTGCCTGCCTGTCTCTCTGCCTGCCTGCCTGCCTGTCTCTCTGCCTGCCAGCCTGCCTGCCTGTCTCTCTGCCTGCCTGCCTGTCTCTCTGCCTGCCTGCCTGCCTGCCTGTCTCTCTGCCTGCCAGCCTGCCTGCCTGTCTCTCTGCCTGCCTGCCTGTCTCTCTGCCTGCCTGCCTGTCTCTCTGCCTGCCAGCCTGCCTGCCTGTCTCTCTGCCTGCCTGCCTGCCTGCCTGTCTCTCTGCCTGCCTGCCTGCCTGCCTGTCTCTCTGCCTGCCCGCCTGCCAGCCAGCCTGCCTGCCTGCCTGCCTGCCTGCCTGCTTGCCTGCCTGCCTGCTTGCCTGCCTGCCTGCCTGCCTGCCTGCCTGCCTGCCTGCCTGCCTGCCTCCCTGCCCGCCCGCCCGCCAGCCTGCCTGCCTGCCTGCCTGCCTGCCTGCCTGCCTGCCTGCCTGCCCGCCTGCCTGCCTGCCTGCTTGCCTGCCTGCCTGCCTGCCTGCCTGCCCGCCCGCCCGCCCGCCCGCCCGCCCGCCTGCCTGCCTGCTTGCCTGCCTGCCTGCCTGCTTGCCTGCCTGCCTGCCTGCCTGCCTGCCTGCCTGCCAGCCTGCCTGCCTGCCTGCCTGCCAGCCTGCCTGCCTGCCAGCCTGCCTGCCTACCTGCCTGCCTGCCAGCCTGCCTGCCTGCCAGCCTGCCTGCCTGCCTACCTGCCTGCCAGCCTGCCTGCCTGCCAGCTGCCTGCCTACCTGCCTGCCAGCCTGCCTGCCTGCCAGCTGCCTGCCTACCTGCCTGCCTGCCAGCCTGCCTGTCAGCCTGCCTACCTGCCTGCCAGCCAGCCTGCCTGCCTACCTGCCTGCCTGCCAGCCTGCCTGTCAGCCTGCCTACCTGCCTGCCAGCCAGCCTGCCTGCCTGCCTGCCAGCCAGACATTCGCCCTTCTAGCCTTTCTCCCTCCCTTTCATCCTCGTTTTATTTTCCCTCTCTCTCGCTCCCCCGCCCTCCCTTAATTATCGCCTTCCATTTACAATTTCGTTCCTCACCTCCCTACTCCTATCTCACCTCCCTCCCTCCCACCTCCCTTTCTCCTCCCTCTTAAATCCCTCACCCTCTCACCTTCTCTCTCTCCCTCTCATCTCACTTTCATCACCCTCCCACCACTCCCACCTTTCTATGTGCTTTGCCCTTCACTCTCACGTAGCCCTTCTCTCTCACATACCCTCCCTTCTGTCTCACATACCCTCCCTTCTCTCTCTCTCACATATCCTCCCCTCTCTATCACATACCTTCCCTTCACTCTCACATACCTTCCCTTCACTCTCACATATCTTCCCTTCTCTCTCACATATCCTCCCTTCTCTCTTACATTTCCTAGCTCCCTCCCACACACACCCTCCCACCTCCCGGCAGCAGGGTGCCACACCATCTATACTACAGCACGCACCAAAGTGGTGTTTAAGCTACAACGGACAGACAAATTGGTCTTACAAATTGAATGTGGTCAATACACCACAGGTGCAACATTACATAAGAAGTAAAGAAGTAATGCAACACAAGAGCTTGCTATACACACACAACGTAGTGCTTGGCAACTGTGGGTACACCCCCCCCCCCACCATACCAGACAAACAACAGTAAACAACAGCAATATGACCGTAAACAAACAAACTTGTGGCCGCTGCAATAAATACTTAAAGACCCAGACAACGCAAATTACACGTTATATATGTAGGAATATTGCCCTCGAGTCTTGAACGGAAGTGAGCAGTACCGAGGGCCAGAGAGCGGGACATTAACTTTGGGGTATGTAAATGTGTGCGGACGTCGAGCCACAGTAACGTGACTGTAAATATGGTGACCAAACCACATATCAGAAGATGGAGAAACGACCTGGACCATTATCAAGTCGTGTGATGGAAGAGAGGGGTCATCGACTGGTGAAGGTGGCACGGGCATGAGTAGATAGTAGGTGGTAGAGGTTTGGAGTGAATGTGGTCTTTGGTGTACGGGCTATTCATGCCCGTGCCATCTCTTGTGGTGGCTTAATCTTCATTAATCAGTAAATCCTCGCTTCTGTCACACGACTTGATAAGGTCCAGGATGGACCGAAATGTTATCGTTTCTCCTTCGGATGTGTGGTTTGATCATCAATGTTTAGTTAATGTAAAATAAGTTTTTGCAGTCTCTCTTCATATGGAAAATTTCTAATTTGCGAAATTGACGTTGTCATCCTACGGTGAACGCATTCTAGTGAATTTATATCCATTTTGAAGAATGGCGAGAAAACTGAACTGCATAATCTAAATGGGGCCTAACCAGAGCAGAATACAGCTGAAGAATAGCACCAGGTGTTTTATTGCTAACAGTTATAGAAACAAATCGCAGTATCCTATTTGCCTTATTCCGAACACTCATGCATTGATTTTTTTTGGCTTTAAATTCTTACTAATTATGACCCCCAGATCTGTTTCGAAATCAGACTACGGAATTTTAACACTATCCAGCTCATATATGGTAACTATCATCATTATCGAGCCTCAGAACTCTACATATTTTAGCGTTCAACTGTATCTGCCAGTCTTTCGTCCATTTAAAAAGTTTATTTAGATCGTCTAGAAGTGATTTTGAGCCTTTTTCTGAATTTATTTTCCGTCCAGTTTTCATATTGTCAACTAATTTGTAGATAGTGATGCTTAATCGTGAATCTAAATGTTTTATATATATATGGTAAAGAGCAGAGGTCCCAGGACAGAGCCCTGAGTCACTTCTCTTAAAACGGTTTCCCAGTCTGCCTGAACTCCATTTATACTTGCTGCTTGTTTCCTTTGATGTAACCATGCCTTTGTCCAGTTTAAGATAGCACCCCTAGTATCATAATCATGTGCCTCTCTAATCAGTCTGTGCTGAGGTACAGTATCGAAAGCTTGACACAGCGGCACAATTACTTCCACTACCACCTGTCGCAAATATGCTGGAAGACAAGGGAAGGGAATTATCAGGGGAAAGCGCCAAGTCATCACTACTATATAATGAAAGCAAATTTGGCAAACATGTGCAGCCCCGCTCCTGTGCCAGGTAAGTCCACTACTGGCTCACCATAGCCCCTTGCCCCGCTCCTGTGCCAGGTAAGTCCACTACGGGCTCACCATAGCCCGTGCTACTTGCCCCGCTCCTGTGCCAGGTAAGTCCACTACGGGCTCACCATAGCCCGTGCTACTTTGGAACTTTGTTCTAAGGAACTGAATCTAAAGCAAAGCAAGCAAGCGTGGCAAACATAAGAGGTCCTCAGTAGAATCATGTTGGGAATCATTAATGTTTGATGAATGTCTTTTTTATTATAAATTCAAGCAATTTTCCTACAATAGACATTAAGCTGTTTGGCAGATAGAACGACGACCTTCAACGAGTCAGGAAATATACTGGTAAGCACATAACGTCCACCTCTTCTATCCCCCTAAACTGGAGAGGCGGAGGGTGCAGGGAGAGTGCAGGTGGGCTGCGGGATATGGGCCTCACCAAGGGCCACCTCGAGATTTGCTCTGTGAAAGCATTCACCTGGACATATTTTCTCTACAGAATATGGTCCACGTCAAGTCCCAGGATCACAGTGCAACGGGTGCACAGGGTAAAATATAGTCGTGATTGGGAGACCCACAGTCAGGATAGCTGATGGTTAACTACCTGTAAGGTCGTCATCGAGGGGGACCACTTTTTCGAATGGTTCCTCACAGACGGGTGGTGGACCTGGCCGGGGCCCACGAGTGGGTATGGTGGCGGCCGGAGGGACCCCCATGTGCATACATGACTACCCTCCCGCTCCGGGGCCTTGCCAGGAGCTTCCGCTTTGAAGTAATTTTCCATTTATGCTGTCGTCAAAATCATCATACCTGCCGCTTAGGCAGACTATTGTTTTACCCTCTGCTTTAGTTCTCTTTAATGATATACTGTGCACCTTCCCTCTATGTGGTGTGACTTATATATATGAAAAACAAAATAAAAAAAAAATTTCATTGTACTAACCATTATTATCATCATCTTAACTCCTGTGAGTGAGATGTGCCATTTATTACACATTTTTAGTTTGTGTTGGTAGGGAAATATGTGTGCTTAAGGCGCACCTTCATCTGTCTCCCCCATGCCCAGTGGCTGGCAGGAACGGGTGCCTCGAAGCTATATAAAATCCCTCCCCCCCCCCTCCCCCAAGTAGCACAGGGAGCAAGGGAACAAATTTGTCCTATTTTAAACTTTACCAAAGATCTAGTGTGGAGCGAACAGCCCGGAGCTCTCGGAGTCCACCATTAAACACTTTTTTTGGGAAGCATGCAATGAAGAGCTGAGAATTGGGAGAATACACTCAGTGATGATTATGACAGGTAATAGCAAGCAGTGTGAACAGCGTCCAGTGTGACCCGTCACACTGCTACACCGAGGAGAGGAAGGTGTGGAGTAGAGATTGTGATGTTTGATAAAGTGGAGATGGAAGCTGTTTTGAGATTATTGAGTATGATGGAAAACATAAAGATATATATCACACTAATTTGTCTTAGGACTGGATAGCCAATAGCGGTAGCTCAATAGTATTTAAAATGCGTCCGGAGATGTATACAATTATATTGCCTCACAAGATGTGCCGATATAATAACGATAATTTATTGTTCGGGTGAAACACCTAAGAGTAAAGGGACGACGACGTTTCGGTCCGTCCTGGACCACTCTCAAGTCGACTGTGAGAATGGTCCAGGACGGACCGAAACGTCGTCGTCCCTTTACTTTCTAGTGTGTGGTCTGGTCAACATACTTCAGCCACGTTGTTGTGACTCATTTTTTTTTTTGAGATATATACAAGAGTTGTTACATTCTTGTACAGCCACTAGTACGCGTAGCGTTTCGGGCAAGTCCCTGGAATACGATCCCCTGCCGCGAAGAATCGTTGTTACAACCAAGTACACATTTTACTGTTGCGTTAAACAGAGGCTACAGTTAAGGAATTGCGCCCAGTAAATCCTCCCCGGCCAGGATACGAACCCATGACATAGCGGTCGCGGAACGCCAGGCGAGTGTCTTACCACTACACCACGGAGACTGTAAATCATCGCCTGCACCTAAGAGTAATTTAGAATAATCGATGCAAATAGATATGCCAGGAATGAGTCAAAATAAAAGAGATCGTTCACCATTTATTGAAGACTACACAAGCACTTCAAAGCACATGCTGGACTGGAAATGTCACAGCAGAAGAGAATCGTTTTGGAGAATTAAAATAAACTGTTAGTGTAAAGACCATGAAGAGGATTACACGAGGGTAAGGTGTAGCCTAGTGATTGTCTTTTATGCCCGTTGATCGTGTTCCCTCACACACACACACACACACACACACACACACACACACACACACACACACACACACACACACACACACACACACACACACACACACACACACACACTCACTGGCGAAAACTTACTCGTTAGTAAATTATGCTTTGATATATTAACATACGATCTACGTAGTTTTCATTTATTAAAACATGTACTTGATTAACAAAAAAATTATTACAAAAAATAATAACAAATTAAATAATTAAAATGAAATCTGTGTGTTGAGGGAATAGCCATGCATGTGTGCTGAAGTGGCAGGTCGCACTTGGTCAGTACGTCATTGGTGTGTAAAGTGTCAGATAGAGGGCAAGATGGAGGAGGAAGGGGGGGGGGAGATGGAGGAGGAAGAGGGGGGCATGGTAGAGGGGGTATGACGGAGAGTTCTTCAAGTGGATTATAACACAGCAGAAATGTTCGGGGGAAGCGGATTAGATATATTTTTCCCCATTGCCCCCACCCCACCATGGAGCCCAACAACACGAGGTGAGTGATCAACACGGGCGGTAACTCCCCAACCTCAGTTAAATCCGTGTTAGTATGAACCTGCCCATTAATTCAGCAGGGCGTCCCTGACCCTTGTCCTTGTCCTAACCCAACTCTTAAGTTGAAGGGAAACAAGGAGTATATGAAAACTATATAACGACAAACAAATGGGTGATACATATTTAGGAGCTATCTTGTATCTAGGAGCTATCTTGTATCTAGGAGCTGTCTTGTATCTAGGAGCTGTCTTGTATCTAGGAGCTGTCTTGTATCTAGGAGCTGTCTTGTATCTAGGAGCTGTCTTGTATCTAGGAGCTGTCTTGTATCTAGGAGCTGTCTTGTATCTAGGAGCTGTCTTGTATCTAGGAGCAGTAGCTAAAGGCAAAGGACTTGACATCACTGAACTGGATCTCATTCCATGTTGGAATCCCATTAAATTAGAAAGCCGATGAAACTGCTGAATTGGCAACTTGTCATCCAGTGATCAACAAAACAATTCAACCCAGCCTAGAGGACATAAACAACAGCATCACCAAAAAACTGACACCTCAACAAAGCTCATCTTCACCAGAGAGTAGCAGAAGGTTCGCCCTCAACAACATGGTACAGTACATTCAGGCCACCAAGTTAGACAGCTTAAATATCCCGAAAGGATTCCACAGGGAACTAGCAGTTCGGTTATATAGACTACGTCTAGGTTACAGATGCAACTGGGAAATTAGTGAGCCCAGAGAGTAGGAATGCATCTTTTGCCAAACAATCACAGAAAAGCCACTACTTCACTATCTCCTGGAATGTGAAGCTACCAAGAACCTTAGAAGAGCTTTAGGAGTTTAGGAGTCATGCAGTAACCAATCCATGTAAGCACTTTCACGACCAAAGATCACATTCACTCCCCCAAAAAATCTACCATTTACGGGCTATTCTTGCCCGTGCCACCTCTTGGGTGGCTTGATCTTCATCAATCAATCAATCGGTGACACATGGGCACAAATGAGTAACTTAGTCCGACTGTGACACCTGTAATTGAACTACCCTGGGGGGCCGGTCGGCCGAGCGGACAGCACACTGGACTTATGTCCCTGTGCCCCTTTTACCTAGCAGTAAAATAGGTACCTGGGTGTTAGTCAGCTGTCATGGGCTGCTTCCTGGGGGTGGAGGCCTGGTCGAGGACTGAGCCGCGGGGACACTAAAGCCCCGAAATCATCTCAAGATAACCTCAAGATAACCCTCAACTGCCCTCCCAGGTCTTTACAGTTGCCAAGTTATCCCGCCACGTCCAGCAGTTCTTGACGACCGGGCGGGTTTATATAAATATATGTTCATTTACCCGGCTACTTTTAGTGGTTTAACACTGGTATTAGAAGCACTTAATGATACGCTACACTACACAGCTTTTCAATCTCACGAAGTCGTAAGGGTTTCCCTCGACTTTGTGAGGATTATCATGATTATGTTCCGTGCGTCCTTGTTAGTGTTCCGTGCGACCTTGTTAGTGTTCCGTGCGTCCTTGCTAGTGTTCCGTGCGACCTTGGTGGTGTTCCGTGCGTCCTTGTTAGTGTTCCGTGCGTCCTTGTTAGTGTTCCGTGCGACCTTGTTAGTGTTCCGTGCGTCCTTGCTAGTGTTCCGTGCGACCTTGGTGGTGTTCCGTGCGTCCTTGTTAGTGTTCCGTGCGTCCTTGTTAGTGTTCCGTGCGACCTTGTTAGTGTTCCGTGCGACCTTGTTAGTGTTCCGTGCATCCTTGCTAGTGTTCCGTGCGACCTTGGTGGTGTTCCGTGCGTCCTTGTTAGTGTTCCGTGCGTCCTTGTTAGTGTTCCGTGCGACCTTGCTAGTGTTCCGTGCGTCCTTGCTAGTGTTCCGTGCGACCTTGGTGGTGTTCCGTGCGTCCTTGTTAGTGTTCCGTGCGTCCTTGTTAGTGTTCCGTGCGACCTTGATAGTGTTCCGTGCGTCCTTGCTAGTGTTCCGTGCGACCTTGGTGGTGTTCCGTGCGTCCTTGTTAGTGTTCCGTGCGTCCTTGTTAGTGTTCCGTGCGACCTTGTTAGTGTTCCGTGCGACCTTGTTAGTGTTCCGTGCATCCTTGCTAGTGTTCCGTGCGACCTTGGTGGTGTTCCGTGCGTCCTTGTTAGTGTTCCGTGCGTCCTTGTTAGTGTTCCGTGCGACCTTGTTAGTGTTCCGTGCGTCCTTGCTAGTGTTCCGTGCGACCTTGGTGGTGTTCCGTGCGTCCTTGTTAGTGTTCCGTGCGTCCTTGTTAGTGTTCCGTGCGACCTTGTTAGTGTTCCGTGCGACCTTGTTAGTGTTCCGTGCATCCTTGCTAGTGTTCCGTGCGACCTTGGTGGTGTTCCGTGCGTCCTTGTTAGTGTTCCGTGCGTCCTTGTTAGTGTTCCGTGCGTCCTTGCTAGTGTTCCGTGCGACCTTGGTGGTGTTCCGTGCGTCCTTGTTAGTGTTCCGTGCGTCCTTGTTAGTGTTCCGTGCGACCTTGTTAGTGTTCCGTGCGTCCTTGCTAGTGTTCCGTGCGACCTTGGTGGTGTTCCGTGCGTCCTTGTTAGTGTTCCGTGCGTCCTTGTTAGTGTTCCGTGCGACCTTGTTAGTGTTCCGTGCGACCTTGTTAGTGTTCCGTGCATCCTTGCTAGTGTTCCGTGCGACCTTGGTGGTGTTCCGTGCGTCCTTGTTAGTGTTCCGTGCGTCCTTGTTAGTGTTCCGTGCGACCTTGCTAGTGTTCCGTGCGTCCTTGCTAGTGTTCCGTGCGACCTTGGTGGTGTTCCGTGCGTCCTTGTTAGTGTTCCGTGCGTCCTTGTTAGTGTTCCGTGCGACCTTGATAGTGTTCCGTGCGTCCTTGCTAGTGTTCCGTGCGACCTTGGTGGTGTTCCGTGCGTCCTTGTTAGTGTTCCGTGCGTCCTTGTTAGTGTTCCGTGCGACCTTGTTAGTGTTCCGTGCGACCTTGTTAGTGTTCCGTGCATCCTTGCTAGTGTTCCGTGCGACCTTGGTGGTGTTCCGTGCGTCCTTGTTAGTGTTCCGTGCGTCCTTGTTAGTGTTCCGTGCGACCTTGTTAGTGTTCCGTGCGTCCTTGCTAGTGTTCCGTGCGACCTTGGTGGTGTTCCATGCGTCCTTGTTAGTGTTCCGTGCGTCCTTGTTAGTGTTCCGTGCGACCTTGTTAGTGTTCCGTGCGACCTTGTTAGTGTTCCGTGCATCCTTGCTAGTGTTCCGTGCGACCTTGGTGGTGTTCCGTGCGTCCTTGTTAGTGTTCCATGTGTCCTTGCTAGTGTTCCGTGGGAGATGTAATGAGAGACAGGATAAATACCAGCTGGTATAGAAGAATTTACAATATTTTGCAAACTCACGTATTTCAAGTTTTTCAAGAGAGAGAGAGAGAGAGAGAGAGAGAGAGAGAGAGAGAGAGAGAGAGAGAGAGAGAGAGAGAGAGAGAGAGAGAGAGAGAGAGAGAGAGAGAGAGAGAGAGAGCTTGGACTGGAATGATGGGGGTGTCCAGGACACGTGGTGCCCTCTTGCAGCCGCAGTAAGAAACAGTAGGGACCCAAAGTGTAAACAAACTGATGGCCACAAAGTGTTACAATTTTCTGGGTTCTCGTAAGTTACAATGGCAGTAATGTTATCAAATGTATCGTAAATGTGTGTTAACTTTCTCAGTGAATGTTGTACGAATGTTTTATGTTAAAAATCCAACATAAAAATAGGGGTCCTGACGGCTGAATAGACAGCGCTCGGGGTTCGTAGTCCTAAGAGTCCGGGTTCAATCCCCGGTGGATGCTGAAACAAATGAGCAGAGTTTCTTTCACCCCTGATGTTCCTGTTCACCTAGCAGTAAATAGGTACCTAGGAGTTAGACAGCTGCTACGGGCTGCTTCCTGGGGATGTATGTGTGAAAATTAAAACTAAGGACTTGCCCGAAACGCTATGCGTGCTACTGGCTGTACTAGAATGTAAGAACTTGTGTGTATATATATATATATATATATATATATATATATATATATATATATATATATATGAAAAACTATGTCCCGAGGCTGTATTATCCGTCTGAGCAATACAGCTCTAACAGGAAAATTTGGGTCCAGCAGCATGTACAACCCGTCCTCAGACCAAGTCCATTCCATCCAGCGGTCGATCTCAAAGACGCATTCACCAATTTTAACATGCTGTTCATTCAAAATAGGAATTTTCTCAAATATAAATTGGGTGAAGCATTTACAACGTTGTAGTTCGAACAAAAGTCGTCAGGGAAGCACTAGTTCCGGAAGTGTTCGAACATCATCAGTTGTGCGTCGTGCAGCCCGTCCTCCAAATAAAGATCCAAAAGTAATTCCATGCACCCGCCAAACCCACTGTTTATGAATGAAAAGCGGTTTACACACGACTCACAACTGCTGACGTTCGAACATATCCGGAACAAGTGCTTCACTGACGAATTTTGTTCGAATCACAACGCTATAAATGCTTCACCCACGTACTACAAATACAAATAATCGCCAACAGAACCTAAACACCTAACCTAACCTAACCTATATATGCACAACATGCTAATATATTATAATATTAATTTATACTTGAGAAAATTCCCGTTTTGAATGAACAGCATGTTAAAATTTATGAATGCGTCTGTGGGGTTGACCGCTGAATGTAATGGACTTGAGTCGAGGACGGGTTGCTGTAAATGCTTCACCCACGTACTACATCCTTTCCTCGTAGTTCTGGGATTAGTCTAGTGGCATTCCTGTGTGTGTGTGTGTGTGTGTTTTCGCAGGAACACAGCCCAGGCTCCAGCTCCTGGGCCCTATCACGTGCGCATTAATTATGTGTGATCTGCCTTCAGTTCATTCATATCGTATTCACTTGTCATTCCGAGCACCAACTTAGTCTGGTGATATGTCGCCGGGATCCAGCCACTTACTGCCTTCGCTCTGAAGACACGTCATGTATCTCTCTGGCTCAGGTGGGTGTTCACCTCCATTAGTGTCCCATCGTCGTCCTGGTCTGTGTCTTTACTACTTGTCACTGCAGGATCGACCTGTTAGCTCTTGGACCCCGCCTTTTGAACAGGCGGATATACTGAATTCAGACCTATTTTCGTGCCATATCTACTACATATATATTTCTCTCTAACACACACACACATGGGGGGGGGGGGCGGTAGCTGAGCGGACAGCACGCTGGACGCGTGATCTTGTGGTCCCGGCTTCGATTCCAGGCGCCGACGAGAAACAATGGGCAGAGTTTCTTTCACCCTAATACACTTGTTATCTAGCAGTAAATAGGTACCTGGGAGTTAGTCAGCTGTTATGGAGCTGCTTCCTGGGTGTGTGTGAGGGGAGGGGGGGGGGACATTAGTTAGTAGTTACAGTTGATTGGTTGAGAGGCGGGCCGAAAGAGCAGAGCTCAACCCCCGCAAACACAACTAGATGAATACAACTACGTGAATACCCCCAGGATGCAGTCCGTAGCAGCTGTCTAACTTTCAGGTACCTATTTACTGTTAAGTGAACAGAGGCATAAAGTGAAAGAAACTCTGCCCATTTGTTTCAGCCTCGGCCGGGAATCAAACACGTGCTCTTATGACTACGACCGAGAGCTGAATTCACCTAATTGTATTCACCTAGTTGTGCTTGTTGGGGGTTGAGCTCTGCTCTTCCGGCCCGCCTCTCAACCAATCAACTGTAACTACTAACTAATGTCCCCCCCCCTCCCCTCACACACCCAGGAAGCAGCTCCGTAACAGCTGACGAACTCCCAGGTACCTATTTACTGCTAGATAACAGGGGCATAGGGTGAAAGAAACTGCCCATTGTTTCTCTCCGACGCCGGGATCGAACCCGGGACCACAGGATCATTTGTTCAGCGTGCTGTCCGCTCGGCCACCGGCTCCCCTAGTGTGTGTGTGTGTGGTATATAAAATATGTTATATACCATGTGGTATATGCCGTGATGTATATGGATTGTGGTATACATACCGCCTGGTATATTCCATGTGGTATACACATTGTGGCATGTACCCCGTGGTATGTGTAGTCACCACACATACCACAACACAACTTTGCAGTGGGTGAATATGGTGGTGTTTAATTAGCTCTAATTGTAAAATATACGTGAGACTTTCTGGGAATGTCAGGTGTTGGATCAGGTGTACATGTCTGGTGTTGGATCAGGTGTACATGTCTGGTGTTGGATCAGGTGTACATGTCTGGTGTTGGATCAGGTGTACATGTCTGGTGTTGGATCAGGTGTACATGTCTGGTGTTGGATCAGGTGTACATGTCTGGTGTTGGATCAGGTGTACATGTCTGGTGTTGGATCAGGTGTACATGTCTGGTGTTGGATCAGGTGTACATGTCTGGTGTTGGATCAGGTGTACATGTCTGGTGATGGATCAGGTGTACATGTCTGGTGTTGGATCAGGTGTACATGTCTAGTGTTGGATCAGGTGTACATGTCTGGTGTTGGATCAGGTGTACATGTCTGGTGTTGGATCAGGTGTACATGTCTGGTGTTGGATCAGGTGTACATGTCTGGTGTTGGATCAGGTGTACATGTCTGGTGATGGATCAGGTGTACATGTCTGGTGTTGGATCAGGTGTACATGTCTGGTGTTGGATCAGGTGTACATGTCTGGTGTTGGATCAGGTGTACATGTCTGGTGATGGATCAGATGTACATGTCTGGTGTTGGATCAGGTGTACATGTCTGGTGATGGATCAGGTGTACATGTCTGGTGATGGATCAGGTGTACATGTCTGGTGATGGATCAGGTGTACATGTCTGGTGATGGATCAGGTGTACATGTCTGGTGATGGATCAGGTGTACATGTCTGGTGATGGATCAGATGTACATGTCTGGTGATGGATCAGATGTACATGTAAAAAAAACACAAAACTGAGTAAGAAGTCACAAAAGAATTATTAGACAAACACCGCAGCTAAATACGCAGAGAAAGACCGAAAACAGACCAACGAAGAAGAAGATTCATAAAACAGACCAATTAAGATGAGGATAATCGTAAAACAGACCACTTAAGAAGAAGATTATCATAAAACTGGCCAATTAAAAGGAGAACTATCACAAAAGCGACCAAAAAAAGGTAAGTGGAAAACTAGATGGCGGCAAGAGACCACGGTGGGCGGGAGTGGGGCTAGGCTAGCTGACGCTGTTAATGGTGTTGGCGCCGTCAGCGGGGCCGCCCACCACCACCACCACCACCACCACCGTTGACATTTGGGCGGACCGTCAATAACTGGCTGGAGCTGCCCACACGCCCAAGTTGTTTATACACATACACTGCCATACCAAATTGGTCCCGCCCTGAAATGTTATCGGAGTGTATACGGAGACTGGCCGCTCACTTTGATGCTTCGTTCACCGGCAGATGAACGTGTTTTCGTGACACGGAACGTGACAGTTCCGTGTGTTTCTTCACTATATTTACCTGAGTTTACATGAATTTACTTGATGGCCACCATCTCACTAGTGGGCTCGATAAGGACAGGAAGCCGACGGCTTGTCATAGATATCGTATTGTTCTAGATTTGATCAAGTTGGATTCTGAAATTCAGCAGTGTATTGACTTTAGGGCTTCGGTAGGTAGGCTGTTCCATGGGGTGTATAATCCATAGTGTTATAAACTCATAGAACGTGTGTACGTGTAGCAGGGGATGACACGTGTGTAGCCCTACTACATACGTGTTCCTAGAGCCTTCACACGTGTCACCTGGGCTACACACACATCACCAGGGGCTACACGCACACGTCATCAGGGGCTACATACACACGTCACCAGGGGCTACACGCACACGTCACCAGGGGCTACATACACACGTCACCAGGGACTACACGCACATGTCACCAGGGGCTACACACACACGTCACCAGGGACTATACGCACACGTCACCAGGGGCTACACACACATGTCACTAGGGGCTACACGCACATGTCACCAGGGGCTACATACACACGTCACCAGGGGCTACACACACATGTCACCAGGGGCTACACACACATGTCACCAGGGACTACACGCACACGTCACCAGGGGCTACACACACATGTCACTAGGGGCTACACGCACATGTCACCAGGGGCTACACACATGTCACTAGGGACTACACGCACACGTCACCAGGGACTACACGCACACGTCACCAGGGGCTACATACACACGTCACCAGGGACTACACGCACACGTCACCAGGGGCTACACACACATGTCACCAGGGACTACACGCACATGTCACCAGGGACTACACGCACATGTCACTAGGGGCTACACACACACGTCACCATGGACTACACGCACACGTCACCAGGGGCTACACACACATGTCACCAGGGACTACACGCACATGTCACCAGGGGCTACATACACATGTCACCAGGGGCTACATACACACGTCACCAGGGACTACACGCACATGTCACCAGGGGCTACACACGTGTCACCAGGGACTACACGCACACGTCACCAGGGGCTACATACACATGTCACCAGGGGCTACACGCACACGTCACCAGGGGCTACACACATGTCACCAGGGGCTACACACGTATCACCAATGGCTATACACACATGCCACTAGGGGCTACACGCACACGTCACCAGGGGCTACATACACACGTCACCAGGGGCTACACGCACACGTCACCAGGGGCTACATACACATGTCACCAGGGGCTACACGCACACGTCACCAGGGGCTACACACATGTCACCAGGGGCTACACACGTATCACCAATGGCTATACATACACACGTCACCAGGGGCTACACACACATGACACCAGGGGCTACACGCACACGTCACCAGGGGCTACATACACATGTCACCAGGGGCTACACGCACACATCACCAGGGGCTACACACATGTCACCAGGGGCTACACACGTATCACCAATGGCTATACATACACACGTCACCAGGGGCTACACACACATGACACCAGGGGCTACACGCACACGTCACTAGGGGCTACACACAAATGTCACCAGGGGCTACACGCACACGTCACCAGGGGCTACACACACATGTCACCAGGGGCTACACGCACACGTCACCAGGGGCTACACGCACACGTCACCAGGGGCTACACGCACACGTCACCAGGGGCTACACACGTATCACCAGGGGGCTACACACAAATGTCACCAGGGGGGCTACACACGTATCACCAGGGGGGCTACACACACATGTCACCAGGGGGGCTACACACGTATCACCAGGGGGCTACACACAAATGTCACCAGGGGGGCTACACACGTATCACCAGGGGGGCTACACACACATGTCACCAGGGGGCTACACACGTATCACCAGGGGGCTACACACAAATGTCACCAGGGGGGCTACACACACATGTCACCAGGGGGGCTACACACGTATCACCAGGGGGCTACACACAAATGTCACCAGGGGGGCTACACACGTATCACCAGGGGGCTACACACGTATCACCAGGGGGCTACACACAAATGTCACCAGGGGGGCTACACACGTATCACCAGGGGGGCTACACACGTATCACCAGGGGGCTACACACAAATGTCACCAGGGGGGCTACACACGTATCACCAGGGGGCTACACACAAATGTCACCAGGGGCTACAGACGTCACTAAGGGCTGCACAAATGGCTATGCCGAGAGAGACAAAGGAGACATTGATTATAATTTCAAAGGTCAGGTTCGATTGGCGAGGTGATTGTGCTATTCAACCAACGTCCCATCCAGTCAGTTCCTCTCTGATTCCTTGTACTCTAGCAAACAATCACGCATATACTCACTCGCTCACTCACTCACTCACGCATTTACACTCATTCCCACATGTCCCTGAGTATAACCAAACATACCCAAGGGAATGTTTGGTTATTCCATTACACATGTAAGCTATGAAGTGTCAAGGTTTTTAACTTTATTTTGCAAATTTTGTTTTCTCTTTATTAAATAATATACAGTAAACATGTCGTACTACATTACATATAGTTTATATAATTGATATGAAATCAATGTTTCATATCATCACAGAACATGAGCCTTAAGCCCCAAATATTAGACTTGATCCTGCCATGCAAAAACTCCAGTATTGCACAATTGCATGTTTTTGCACTCTTTTTCTTCACGTTTAGCCGCAAATATCGTCCGTGATTCACATATAGTCGCATATATCGCCCGTCATTTATATTTAGCAGTATATAAAGTCCGCGATTTACATTTAGCATCATATATCGTCCGTTATTTACATTTAACAACATATATCGTCCGTGATTCACATTTGCGGCATATTTCGTCCATATTTACACTTTACGCTGACAATGTATGAACAGATTTACAAAGTAATTCATAAAGAATTACTGTACGCGGTTACACATAAATAATGTTGGTGCGGTACAGTGAGATGGTTTCCATATAATTTTCAAGCTATGATAGCACCTTGTGTTTAATTACGCAGCATTAAATATTTTCTTCAGTCTATATAGACATAGCTTTTGATAATTTCAAAAACTTGTATTAAATCACCTCTTATTCTTCCTATTTCAAAACCGAACAAATCAGTTAGGATTTGTTTCAGTCTTTGTATTGTATCTGTTTCTCGCTGCTGAACACCTTTAAATTTGTCAATAGTCTTTCAAATATGGAAAGAACACTGTACGTAAAATTCCTTATCATGACATTCTGATAAACTACACGAAGTTAAGAGTTTTTTCAGATGGATGGTAAAGACCTCTCAGCAATGCCTTATTGGGCTTTAAAAAAGGCGAAGAATCACTGCATATATATAGAAAAAATATATTTATGTAGGTAAATATACATATACCGATAATTTTTTAAGTGATGGAAGCTGAAATTCCGGACTTTTGGAGATTTTTAAAAATTCTTCCTAGACGCGAATTTTGACACCTGAATCCAGGACATTTCTTGAAAAATACGGTCGTATGGCAGCCAACAGTACAGGCTGGACGCCGATTTACACATACAACAAATCAAATCCCCCAACAGCAACTTCAAATTTCACCAAAAAACATCAAAATCAGTCAAGAAAAAATCCAGATCCGCCAAAAAAAAAAAAATTCCATTTCGCCAACAAAAAAAATCGAATACCGTCAACGAAAAAAACGAAATCCGCCCCAAAAAATTATAAATCCGCCAACAAAAAAAATCCAATTATGTCAACGAAAAAAGATCCAAATCAGCCAATAAAACCATTCTAATTCTAAGGACAAAAAATCCAAGTCTACAAAAAAATCCAAATCCGCCAACGAAGAATTCCAAATCCGCCAACAAAAAAAAGCTAATTCCAAGGACAAAAAATTCAAATCCGCCAACAAAAAAGTCCAAATCTCCCAACAAAAGTTTTCCAAATCCGCCAATAAAAGAATCTAAATCCGACAACAAAAAATCCAAATCCGACTACAAAAAAATCAATTCTCCCAACAAAAAATCCAAATCCCTTAAAAAAAAATCAAATTCCGCCAACAAAATATTCAAAATTCGCCAACAAAACAATTCCAAAACCACCAACAATTTTTTTTAATCCGTCAACAAAAAAAAAAAAAAAATCCAAATCTGCCACCAAAAAAATTTCAAAGTCCGCCCAAAAAATAATTCCAATTCTGCCAACTAAAAAGTTTCCAATTCCACCAAAACAAAAAAGCTCCAAATCTGCAAACAGAATCGAAAATGTATTTGTACTCACAGAACAGGTGAGGCGGTGTAAGGGAGCAGCAGGGCCCAGCGGAGGGTAAGGGGCAAACACGACACAAGCGAGAGTGAAGATGTCGTAGGACTACCCGGTCCTCCTGTTTAGATAGTAGTTTTTGTAACTATGTTCACCATTTAGGCGCCTGACAGCTGGATGGACAGCGCTTCGGATTCGTAGTCCTGAGGTTCCGGGTTCGATCCCCGGTGGAGGCGGAGACAAATGGGCAAAATGTTTCTTTCACCCTCAAGCCCCTATTACCTAGCAGTAAATAGGTACCTGGGAGTATATGTACTATGGTCCTCATCGTTACTATAAGCACTACAAAGAGTACTACCTCAGCTATGTAGGACTGAGAACAGGAGATACTTTTTCACCAACAGGGTTATTAACCCATGGAACCGCCTACCCGCGAAGCCGTTAATGCCAAAAGGCTGTTGGGTTTTAATGTACAGCTGGAAAAGATCACCAAGTCAAATGGTGGGACCTTCGACCTTCCTGTCCTTGTCGCAATCTGCCCTCTTAAAATTACGTCACTTTTCGCTCGTATGTGCGCTATGGCCAAAAATGGATGTAATTTGAAATGAAATTGGTTCTCGAAAGTGACGTACTGTCCCGTTGTCTGTTTTGAGTCCTCCGGCTTACTGGATTAGGTTAAGAGAAGAAACTTTCAATTAACGGGTTTCATGACGTTTTGAAACTTTAAGAGAACTTCCTACTCTCCTAACCGACCAGAGGACCCTTAACTTGCTGCTTTGGAAAACAAAAATCCGAAATTTATTTTCAATTTTTTTCATTTTCAAATTACGTCCATTTTCAGCTATACAGTCAATCGGCCAAATTCAGACGTAATTTGTAAGAGGGACCGCGATGGGTTGTGTAAGGACCGCGCAAGGTAGCGAAGACAGTAACGGCCATGGCATTCCTGTAGCTACTCAACTTGATGCAATTTTGCTGCTGCTACTGTTGAGGCTTCTGTTTGTGCTGCTACTGTTGCAGCTTTTGTTTGTGCTGCTACTGTTGAGGCTTCTGTTTGTTCTGCTACTGTTGCAGCTTTTGTTTGTGCTGCAATTATTGAGGCTTCTGTTTGTGCTGCTAGTGTTGAGGCTGCGGTTTGTTCTGCTTCTGTTGAGGCTGCGCTTTGTGCTTCAGTTATTGAGGCTTCTGCTTGTGCTGCTACTGTTGAGCTGCGGTTTGTGCTGCTATTATTGAGGCTTCTGTTTGTCCTGCTTTTATTGAGGCTTTTGTTTGTGCTGCTACTGTTGAGGCTTCTGTTTGTGCTGCTATTATTGAGGCTTCTGTTTGTGCTGCTACTACTGAGGCTTCTGTTTGTGCTGCTACTACTGAGGCTTCTGTTTGTGCTGCTACTACTGAGGCTTCTGTTTGTGCTGCTACTACTGAGGCTTCTGTTTGTGCTGCTACTGTTGAGGCTTCTGTTTGTGCTGCTACTGTTGAGGCTTCTGTTTGTGCTGCTATTATTGAGGCTTCTGATTGTGCTGCTACTGTTGACGCTTATGTTTGTGCTGCTACTGTTGAGGTTTCTATTTGTGATGCTGGTATTCAGGCTTCTGTTGGTGCTGCTACTGGTGAGGCTTCTGTTTGTGCTGCTTCACGCGAGGATTCTGTTTATGCTGCTACTGTTGAGGCTTCGGTTGTGGCTACTATTGTTAAGGCTTCTGTTTGTGCTGCTGCTGCTATTTGGGCTTCTGTTGGTATTGCTACTGTCGAGGTTTCTCTTGGTGCTGTTACTCCGCTGCTCCATCTTATGCTATGTTGCTTCTGCTACTGTTGAAGGTTCTATTAGCGCTGCTATTGTTGAGGCTTTTGTTGCTGCTGCTACTGCTGAGGCTTCTGTTGGCGCCGTTAATGTCGAGGTATCTGTTGGCGCTGCTCGTGTTGAGGCTTCTGTCCTTGTGTTGCGTCTGTTTAGGCTTCTGTAGCTGCTACTACTACTACTGCGGCTTCTAATGATGAAGTTTCATTTGCAGTTGTCCCTGATGAGGCTTGTGTTACTCCACCTCCACCTGATGCTGATGTTGGTGCTGCTACTAATGTCGAGGCTTCTGTTACTGCTCCTAATGCTGCTGCTACTCAACGTGATGATAATGTTGTTGTTGCTGCTGCTGTTGCATCTGTAATTGGTGCCTTTATTGTTTTTATATTGTTGGTGCTGTTGATTGCTGCTACTGTTGCTGTTGCTAGTTTAATTCATTTATTATGCACCCCATACCCATCTTGTGGGCGGTAGTGGAAAGGGTTACAGAGACACATAATGGGTTCAGTGTAAGTTACAATCTTGATGAGCTAGTTACAAAATTCAATATACCTCGTCACATCATCAATGGGTTCGAGATTAACCAAAAGTACAGTTTCTAAATTAAGCAACTGACAAGTGTGGAGAGCTAGTGTCATAATTTTTATGCTGCTACTACTATAAGACCTCATACCGAAGTCACATAGATTATTTAGGTACTAAGCGGACAACCCGTTCTCGCAAATTTAATAAGTCAATATTGACTTATTAAATATGTGCATAGGTGACATACTTAACATAATAGTTTCCCTTGAAAAGCTTCATAGAAAACACCGACCTTACCTAACCTACTTAGTATGTTAAGATAAGCATCTTATTGCTTCGTAATTACAATTATTACCTAACCTATACCTATAATAGGTTAAGTAACAATTGTAATTACGAAGTTATAAGATGCTTATTTTAACATACTAAGTAGGTTAGGTAAGGTCGGTGTTTTCTATGAAGCTTTTCAAGGGAAACTATTATGTTAAGTATGTCACCTATGCACGCAACTAATAAGTCAATATTGACTTATTAAATTTGCGAGAACGGGTTGAAGCGGAAGGAAGTTAATATGACTGCATTGGTTATACAAGATCAGTCATCTCCACCAAAAATTTGTATCTGACCAGATAGTCTGGGAAACTGTCAAGCAAGTAACGGTCAATTATTGCAAACGTACATTGATGCAGACTCCAGATAGCATCTACAGTCAGGAGACAGCAGACCACAAACGTAGCGAGAGGACACTGACACGAGGCTACACAATAACACGCAGCAGACGTAAGATTCCAGAGCACGAAGAGAAGGCGGCAAAGAAAAAGAATAACGGCAGACGCAGACAGCCTCGTCGCCCTCGTGGCTGCCATCAGGAAATTGAAGTGTCAACCGCAGTCTTTGATTGTACTGAAAACTGTTAGCTCCTAAATGATTACCACTCATTAAACGAACACTGAAAATAAAAATAATGCACGCCGTGAAGAGTTAAAATTAGAAAGAAATATTTATGTAACGTCTAATTAAGTTGCCTCCTTTGCATTTGTTTCTTTAATGATCTTTTTCAATTTCTTTAAATATCTTGCAATGATTTTTTCAAGCACTCAGAATGTATTTCAACCTCTTGATATTTATTCCAGCATCGTAATTTATTTCGGCCTTTTACAAATGTTCTCAATTCTCAATTTATCTATTCCGTAACAGGTATATGTATGCGAATCCTCTTACAAATTACGTCTGAATTCGGTCGTTTGCCCGTATGACCGAAAATGGACGTAATTCATACGGACGTATTTTTAATTTTCAATGAAAAATAATTTAAAATAAATTTTTGATTTTTTTTTATTCCAAAACAGCAAGCAAGTTTTGCTGTTTCCTCTGGTAGGTTAGGAGGGCAAGAAGTTCTAAGGTTTCAAAACGTCATAAAACCCGTTAACTGAAAGTTTCCTCTCCTAACCTAACCGAGTAAGCCGGAGGACTCAAAACAGAAAACCGGACAGTACGTCACTTTCGTGAGCCGATTTCATTTCAAATTACGTCCATTTTTGGTCATAGCGCGCATACGGGCGAAAAGCGGCATAATTTTAGAAGACGGGTTGGATTCCGATATTCCTAACTGGAATTTATGTGATTCAGATATCCGCATTGGGATGGGTTTAGCAGCCCATTCTCTTAAATTGAAAATACTTATAGTAACGATGTCGTGGTAAGTACAAATATGTCGTTATGGCCCAGCAGATAGTAGCTTGACTTTTGTAGTATTGAATTTAGACAAGCCGGTAAAGTTTTTATATAAAAAACTTAAACAAGTTTTATGTTGCTAATAAAACTTAACCTAAGCATTCTAGGCCCAATACAGGCTATCTAAGGCCTATATATATGTGCTATACTAGGCCTACGAATATTTAAGTTGGGTTTTTAGATTTATTTTTTTTCCGGACTTTAATAAAAAAGTACAACAAATGTGGCTTAAGAGGCTCCATTACTACATATTGGTAAGATCAACTACATAGTTACCAAAAGTACTATCAAAGCAAAAGGATGGGTTGAGCCTAGACATTCTCAGTGGGATACTTCTTGCTTATGATATCCTTTGTTGAAACATTTACCATTCAAAAAGTACTTGAAACTATTATCTGAACATTAGGCACTCGTTGATCTGATCGAGTAGCATCCGGCAGAATCTAGTTGAGCAAGATCCAGTCCAGTAGGATCCGATCGAGCAGAATCCAGTCGAGTGTTCTCTGATCGAGTAGGATCCGGTTGAGTATGATCGAGTCTAGCAAAATCCGGTTGAGTATGATTGGGTTTAGCAGGATTTGGTCCAGCAAGTGACGCGAGCTCGGTGAGTAGGCTACTGGGTACCTAGGTGGGATGTCTGAATTAAAGCTGAGTGACTAAGTCTTCCTGCGAAAAGAGGTCGTAGACTTATTTTTTAAGAAACAATTAAGTAGTAAATAAAGACAATGATAAATAAATGTCCCGAAGACCTGCGTCATGATTGACGGCTCCTATATATGTCCTCCCACTTCCACTCGTCCATTATCCAACTATATTTCAAACTTGTTTGGTAATGTGTTCCATCAGTCTGAAACTCTGTTTCGTAACGATCTAAATTTATCCAACTGAAATAAATTATTTCGGGTTGTAACTAGAGCTGATATTTTTAGAACTATATTTATAGATCCCGTTTGAAATCTTTTCATCCAATTTTACGCATCATTCGTTCTCCCTTACTCTAGGGATTTGTGCGCTTTAGTCATGTCCTCTCTCTTATTATATAACACTTGTAAATATACTATGAAGGAAAATAGTTTAGTGTTTTAAGCAATTTAATATAAATTAGGAATTAGAAATCTCTTATTATATTCGTAGGCTTTCTGTAAGCCTATGATTAAGCCTATTTTATGTTCATTATTTCTCATGGTATAGATATAATATGAAACAATATTTTTTTTCCTCTGTATTTAACGCTCTTCGGGTTGTCAGTCATGGGTGAAGAGTTTGAGAATATTGATTCAATTGGTCTCAAGCTTTGATATTCACTACGTTTTTTGGAAGTTTGCCGTAGCAAAGCACAACGTACATATTATAACAAAATATACACTGAGGAAATTAGCCCCAAAAATGTGTTATCCTTATATTTTTCTGTGTTCGAAAATATTGTCAAGGTCTTGAATTTTTTTATATACATGTGTTGTTGAATTATGAAAATACATTTGGAAAATTATTAGTTAGACACAGCCCTCGTAGTAATAACTGTCATATACAAATTACCTTGTAAACATTGTAATACATTCTTTCTAAATTAACATCCCAAGATTTTAAACTTCGAATTTCGCAGCATAAATATTCTGTAAAAAAAAAAATTCCCAATTATCTAATACTGCATTTTTTCATTTGTCAGAAAATTCTCGCAATATTGATTGGGAGAGGTCTTTTCAATAATTAATTGTAAAATAATTTTCAACAAACATTATTGAATCTGCTTTAATACAAATTACAAATCCATACTGTATAAACAATAATAATGGTTTGTACAATTTGAATCCATTTTTTTAATTGATAAATTAAAAAAACTATTTGAGTTAGCTCATTAATACAGTTATCTCATTAGTATTGTCGCTTGCTGGACCTCGCACGCATTGGTCATTGGGCCTCCTGCTCTTGATATTATGTTCATGAACCAAAGACATTGTTTTTCGCCTCACATCTATCCTTCCTGCCCCCAACAACTGAATTGTAATTTACTATCAACATTATTATAGGTAAAAAATTGACTTCATTTGGATGATGGACAGATATGTAGTGTGAGAGACATACACACATACATATTCACATCTGTCACTGGGAGAGAATTTTGATATTAACAGGAAAACTAAATTGATTTATACTATTTACATGGATGGCAAGAACACATAAAATTATTAAAAAATAAATTAAATATCATGGGGCAATAATTATAATTATTGCCCCCTGCAATATGTTACAGAAAAATCTTCAGAACCAGATTAACTCAATTACGATATTTTTGAACGATGGAATTTGTAAATTCTAAAAATAGGCCATTGGCTCAAGGAGTTATGTTTTAAATAGAAAAATAATTAAGGTAATTTAGGTAAAACTTTCAATGAATAGTTGCAATTACTTTACATAAAAGTGAAAGTTTTCCATATTTAGGTGTTATATTACTTTAATTTGGAGCGGAAAGTTAATATAGAAAAAGTCATAAAGACAAAGAACATGTGAACACCCAGACCCGGAGAGAGAGAGAGAGAGAGAGAGAGAGAGAGAGAGAGAGAGAGAGAGAGAGAGAGAAGAAAGAAAGGAAGGAAGGAAGGAAGGAAGGAAGGAAGGAAGGAAGGAAGGGGGGAGTTAGAGAGGGAGAGAAGCAATCTCTCCCTTACACGTGGGCGTGTAAATAATTACACGCCCACGTCCGCTAGTCACAATTTCAAATCCGTTAGATACGCGCCAAAGTCCGTGAACATGTACAGTACTTGACGCTAGTAGTGTGTCAGCATCGGACTCGTTAGGTGGGTTGTTTGGGTTCGTAAGTTTCTAGTTAGGCTGAAAGGTTTTTTTTTTTACGGAGTGGCAAATCAAGAGAGCGGGTTGGTGTGTGGCAGCCAGCTGGTCGTAATGTCCTCCCCCGGCACCAAGCACACGTTCCTGCCTCCATAGGAACTCCCCCCTCACCCTGCTCCTCCCCAATCCCGCTCCCCAACCCTTAAAAATATGTAATTTCGAACCCTCTCCGTCCTGGGCCAAGTAATTTATTTGCCAAAGTTTAACCGTTGCGTGTCACACCTGGGCGGGTAGTGGTGGTGTCTCCCTCACACCCCGGGCCACACACCCCGGGCCACACACACCCCGGGCCACACACACCCCGGGCCACACACACCCCGGGCCACACACACCCCGGGCCACACACACCCCGGGCCACACACACCCCGGACCACACACACCCCGGGCCACACACACCCCGGGCCACACACCCCGAGCCACACACCCCCCAGGCCACACACACCTCAGACCACACACACCCCGGGCCACACACACCCCGGGCCACACACACCCCGGGCCACACACACCCCGGGCCACACACCCCGAGCCACACCCCCCCCAGGCCACACACACCTCAGGCCACACACACCCCGGACCACACACACCTCAGGCCACACACACCCCGGACCGCACACACCCCGGACCACACACACCCCGGGCCACACACACCCCGGGCCACACACACCCCGGGCCACACACACCCCGGGCCACACACCCCGAGCCACACACCCCCCAGGCCACACACACCTCAGACCACACACACCCCGGGCCACACACACCCCGGGCCACACACACCCCGGGCCACACACACCCCGGGCCACACACCCCGAGCCACACCCCCCCCCAGGCCACACACACCTCAGGCCACACACACCCCGGGCCACACACACCCCGGACCACACACACCTCAGGCCACACACACCCCGGACCACACACACCCCGGACCACACACACCCCGGGCCACACACACCCCGGGCCACACACACCTCAGGCCACACACACCTCAGGCCACACACACCCCGGACCACACACACCCCGGGCCACACACACCCCGGGCCACACACACCTCAGGCCACACACACCTCAGGCCACACACACCCCGGACCACACACACCCCGGACCACACACACCCCGGGCCACACACACCCCGGGCCACACACCCCGGGCCACACACCCCGAGTCACACACCCCCAGGCCACACACACCTCAGGCCACACACACCTCAGGCCACACACACCCCGGGCCACACACACCCCGGGCCACACACCCCCCAGGCCACACACACCTCAGGCCACACACACCTCAGGCCACACACACCCCGGGCCACACACACCCCTGGCCACACACTCCGGGCCACACACCCCGGGCCATACACCCCCCTGGCCACACACTCCGGGCCACACATCCCGGGCTACACATAACAATTCCCCCCCACATAATAATGCGCCAACATCCCCCAACATAATAATGCGCCAACATCCCCCCCACATAATAATGCGCCAACATCCCCCCACACATAATAATGCGCCAACATCCCCCCCACATAATAATGCGCCAACATCCCCCCCACATAATAATGCGCCAACATCCCCCCCACATAATAATCCGCCAACATCCCCCCACACATAATAATCCGCCAACATCCCCCCCACATAATAATCCGCCAACATCCCCCCACACATAATAATCCGCCAACATCCCCCCCACATAATAATCCGCCAACATCCCCCCCACATAATAATCCGCCAACATCCCCCCACACATAATAATCCGCCAACATCCCCCCACACATAATAATCCGCCAACATCCCCCCCACATAATAATGCGCCAACATCCCCCAACATAATAATGCGCCAACATCCCCCCCACATAATAATCCGCCAACATCCCCCCCACATAATAATCCGCCAACATCCCCCCCACATAATAATGCGCCAACATCCCCCAACATAACAATGCGCCAACATCCCCCAACATAATAATCCGCCAACATCCCCCCCACATAATAATGCGCCAACATCCCCCCCACATAATAATGCGCCAACATCCCCCCAACATAACAATGCGCCAACATCCCCCAACATAATAATGCGCCAACATCCCCCAACATAACAATGCGCCAACATCCCCCCAACATAATAATGCGCCAACATCCCCCAACATAACAATGCGCCAACATCCCCCAACATAATAATGCGCCAACATCCCCCAACATAACAATGCGCCAACATCCCCCCAACATAATAATGCGCCAACATCCCCCAACATATCAATGCGCCAACATCCCCCCAACATAATAATGCGCCAACATCCCCCCAACATAATAATGCGCCAACATCCCCCAACATAACAATGCGCCAACATCCCCCCACATAATAATGCGTCAACATCCCCCAACATAACAATGCGCCAACATCTCCCCACATAACAATGCGCCAACATGCCCCACATTGGAGCGCGCCAATCACTTGTCAGCGGGCCCAGGTGAGGGCCAGGAGCCCGGGGCGGCCAGCGGACACTGGCCCTCGGGAGGACCAACACAACATATACCTGGCCCGGCTGGCTTATAGGCTTCCCCTCTATAATCTCCATCAGTTACGCTATAATTGAATTCCGATGAGTTCAGGTGGTGCGCTCCTTGTCGGTCTGACACGCACGCACACACACACACACACACACACGCACGCACGCACGCACGCACACACACACACACACACACACACACACACACACACACACACACACACACACACACACACAAGCTACCATTGTTAGAAGAGATTACCCTATATGAAAGACTATCAGATATATAGGTGACAGCAGAGGAGGTAATGAAACAGTTCACAACACTGGATGCAACTAAAGCGGTTGGACCAGACAAAGTATCACCGTGGATACTAAAATGAGGCACCGCAGGCCCTCAGTGTGCCTCTGGCCCGCGCTGCCTGCGCAGCGATTCATTAAAGATCGATTCATTCATTCAGCGATTCATTAAAGATCCTTGCCTGTGGGAAGGATCTTTAATGAATCACTATGTCGGGAGAATTGCCCAATTGCTGGAAGAGGGCAAATGTTGTACCGATTTTCAAGAAAGGCGATAGGGAGGAGCCACTTAACAATAGACCTGTATCACTGACAAACATCCCCCTGTAAAATACTTAAAAGAACAATTAGACTAAGACTGGTTGCACACCTGGAGAACATTAGGTTTGTGGATAAACATCAACATGGGTTCAAGGAAAGGGAAATCTTGCCTAACAAACCTTTCGGAATTCTATGATAAAATAACGAGGATAAGGCAGGACAGAGAAAGTTGGGCAGACTGCATATTTCTGGACTGCTAAAAAGCCTTTGATACAGTACCGCACATGAGACTGCTGTTTAAACTCGAGAGGCAGGCGGGGGTGAGAGGAAAGGCTCTAGCATTGATAAGGAACTACCTAACAGGAAGGAGCCAGAGAGTTACGGTAAGGGGCGAGAAGTCGGACTGGCGAACAGTAATGAGTGGAGTACCTCAAGGATCGGTGCTGGGACCAATTCTATTTCTAATATATGTTAACGACATGTTTACAGGAGTAGAGTCCTACATATCGATGTTCGCGGATGATGGAAAGTTGATGAGAAGAGTTGTGACAGATGAGGATTGTAGGATCTTCCAAGAGGATCGAACAAGTTGCAGAGATGGTCAGAGAAATGGCTACTGAAGTTCAACACGATCAAATGTAAAGTTATGGAAATGGGACTAGGTGATAGGAGACCAAAGGGACAGTACACAATGAAGGGGAACTGCCTACCTGTGACGACGCGAGAAAGAGACCTGGGCGTGGACGTAACACCTAATCTAACTCCTGAGACACATATAAATAGGATATCAACAGCAGCGTACTCTACACTGGCAAAAGTTAGAACATCATTCAGAAACCTAAGTAAGGAGGCATTTAGGGCGCTCTACACTGCTTACGTAAGGCCAGTCGTGAGGCCAGTATGCCGCACCATCATCGAGTCCCCACCTGAAGAAACACATAAGGAAACTGGAAAAGGTTTAGAAGTTTGCAACAAGACTCGTTCCAGCGTTACGAGAGATGGGGTATGAAGAGCGCCTAAAGGAACTGTGCTTTACGACACTAGAAAGAAAAAGGGAGAGTGGGGATATGATAGGAACGTATAAAATACTCAGGGGGATTGACAGAGTGGACGTAGACGAAATGTTCACACGGAATAGTAACAGAACGAGGGGACATGGGTGGAAGCAGGAAACTCAGATGAGTCACAGAGATGTTTGGAAGTTTTCTTTTAGCGTGAGAGTAGTGGGAAAATGGAATGCACTTAAGGAGCAGGTTGTGGAAGCAAATACTATTCATAATTTTAAAACTAGGTTTCATAGGGAAATGGGATCGGGGGTCATTGCTGTAAACAACCGATGGCTGGAAAGGCGGGACCCAAGAGTCAATGCTCGATCCTGCAGACACAAATGGGTGAATACACACACACACCAGGTATAGGGCGCCTGGTGGCTGAGTGGACAGCATACGGGATAAGTAGTCCTGTGGACCGGGGACCGAGCCCCGGCGATGGTGGAAACAAAGTAGAGTTTCTTTCACCATGATGCCCTTGTTACCAAGCAGTAAATAGGTACCTATGAGTTAGTCACATGTTACGGGCTGCGTGTGTGTGTGTGAAAAAAATCCGTTGATTGACAGTTGAGAAGCGGCTCGAAAGAGCCAGAGCTCAATCCCCGCAAGTACACCTAGGTGAACACACACACACACACACACACACACACACACACACACACACACACTCACACACTATTATCTGGGGAATTGACAAGGTAGATAAAGTGGGATTATTTAACACGGATGGTACTCGCACAAGTGGACAAATATTGGGTATGGTACCCACCAACACTCACAGGATGGGTATGGTACCCACCAACACTCACAGGATGGGTATGGTACCCACCAACACTCACAGGATGGGTATGGAACCCACCAACACTCACAGGATGGGTATGGTACCCACCAACACTCACAGGATGGGTATGGAACCCACCAACACTCACAGGATGGGTATGGAACCCACCAACACTCACAGGATGGGTATGGAACCCACCAACACTCACAGGATGGGTATGGAACCCACCAACACTCACAGGATGGGTATGGAACCCACCAACACTCACAGGATGGGTATGGAACCCACCAACACTCACAGGATGGGTATGGAACCCACCAACACTCACAGGATGGGTATGGAACCCACCAACACTCACAGGATGGGTATGGAACCCACCAACACTCACAGGATGGGTATGGAACCCACCAACACTCACAGGATGGGTATGGAACCCACCAACACTCACAGGATGGGTATGGAACCCACCAACACTCACAGGATGGGTATGGAACCCACCAACACTCACAGGATGGGTATGGAACCCACCAACACTCACAGGATGGGTATGGAACCCACCAACACTCACAGGATGGGTATGGAGCGCGCAATTAATATACTACATAAAAAAAAGAGTTCACAATGTCTTACTGTAGAAGTGATAATCCGGTGGGGAGACAAAAGGCGTGGCGACCATGAAGGAGGAGTGGCATGGCACTCTCTTCTCTCAGTCGCTGGGTTATTGGCTGTAATACCCGGTAGTGAGGCAGGAGCCCTGCCTCCCCCCTCACATCTCCTCATATCTCTCTCTCTCTCTCTCTCTCTCTCTCTCTCTCTCTCTCTCTCTCTCTCTCTCTCTCTCTCTCTCTCTCTCTCTCTCTCTCTCTCTCTCTCTCACACACACACATTAACACACACACACAGTTTGGTTCAGTTCAAAGGTTTGCCACCAGACTAGTACCCAAGCTGAGAGATATGAGCTATGAGGAGAGACTACGGGAATTAAACCTCACTTCGCTGGAAGACAGAAGAGTAGGGGGAAGGCATGATCACCACATTCAAGATTCTCAAGGGAATTGATAGGGTAGATAAAGACAGGATATTTAACACAAGGGGCACACACACTAGGCGACACAGGTGGAAACTGAGTGCCCAAATGAGCCACAGAGATATTAGAAAGAACTTTTTTTAGTGTCAGAGTGGTTGACAAATGGAATGCGTTAGGAAGTGATGTGGTGGAGGCTGACTCCATACACAGTTTCAAGTGTAGATATGATAGAGCCCAGTAGGCTCAGGAACCTGTACACCTGTTGATTGACGGTTGAGAGGCGGCACCAAAGAGCCAAAGCTCAACCCCCGCAAGCACAACTAGGTGAGAAGAGCAGCACCACACAGCAGGAGAGAGTGGCCAGGATGGCCACCCACACCACCACACACAACAGTGGCCAGGATGGCCACCCACACCACCACACACAACAATGGCCAGGATGGCCACCCACACCACCACACACAACAATGGCCAGGATGGCCACCCACACCACCACACACAACATTTCTTGGTCCTCAACTCTGCCTAACGTCATCGGGTATTGATCTTTCTCCCTCTTCCATCCATCTATTTTTATCATTCTCAATATAGCAACCTTCCCTAGCGCTCTCCCGTCTAGTACTTCCTGCCCTTCCATCCTTCCATCCTTCCCTACTCCTACCCGTCTGTTCCTGTGTCTCCTCTTCCTCATCCTGAGATTACCTTCTCATCTCCTGAATATTCCTGCACCACCTCATCCTCCCCTGCCCCTCCTCCTCCTCCTCATATATCTCTCTCCTAATCTTTAGCGACATTCACATAATTTTCCCACATATAGATTTCCATTATCCTTCCTCTCCTATCTTTTCCTGCCTCGTCCGGGACCCGCTTCCCCCCTCTCCCTTACACTGTATTTTACAAACATTAAGTAATGGGCTTAAGGGTTAGAGCCTTATCTCAGACTTTGAGAAGATCGCAAAGCAAGACTTAACAGTCAGGTGAACCACAGCTGTTAAACTATACCAAGATAACAACACCCTTGAGGGGTAAATTGTCTTGAAGATAACAAGTGAATATATTGAAAATCATTACCTGGTATGTCCTTAAAAAATATATTTATCGTGTAAGCTTTGCAATTAAAGGCTGTTTGTAGGTGAAACAAGGGAACAGCCTCGTCTGCAAGGGGGGGGCATATTGTAATCACCATGTTGTTGATCTAACTAGTTACGACAGTTCCGCTGAAGCTCCCTGGTGCTGAAGCTTCCTGGTGCTGAAGCTTCCTGGCGCTGAAGCTTTCTGGCGCTGAAGCTTCTTGGTGCTGAAGCTTCCTGGCGCTGAAGCTTCCTGGTGCTGAAGCTTCCTGGTGTTGAAGCTTCTTGGCGCTGAAGCTTCCTGGTGCTGAAGCTTTCTGGCGCTGAAGCTTTCTGGCGCTGAAGCTTCTTGGTGCTGAAGCTTCCTGGCGCTGAAGCTTCCTGGCGCTGAAGCTTCTTGGTGCTGAAGCTTCCTGGCGCTGAAACTTCCTGGTGCTGAAGCTTCCTGGTGCTGAAACTTTCTGGCGCTGAAGCTTTCTGGCGCTGAAGCTTCTTGGTGCTGAAGCTTCCTGGCGCTGAAGCTTCCTGGTGCTGAAGCTTCTTGTCGCTGAAGCTTCCTGGTTCTGAAGCTTCCTGGTGCTGAAGCTTCCTGGTGCTGAAGCTTCTTGGTGCTGAAGCTTCCTGGCGCTGAAGCTTCCTGGCGCTGAAGCTTCCTGGTGCTGAAGCTTTCTGGCGCTGAAGCTTCTTGGTGCTGAAGCATCCTGGCGCTGAAGCTTCCTGGTGCTGAAGCTTCCTGGCGCTGAAGCTTCCTGGCGCTGAAGCTTCTTGGTGCTGAAGCTTCCTGGCGCTGAAGCTTCCTGGTGCTGAAGCTTCCTGGTGCTGAAGCTTCCTGGCGCTGAAGCTTCCTGGTGCTGAAGCTTCCTGGCGCAGAAGCTTCCTGGCGCTGAAGCTTTCTGGCGCTGAAGCTTTCTGGCGCTGAAGCTTCTTGGTGCTGAAGCTTCCTGGCGCTGAAGCTTCCTGGTGCTGAAGCTTCCTGGTGCTGAAACTTTCTGGCGCTGAAGCTTTCTGGCGCTGAAGCTTCTTGGTGCTGAAGCTTCCTGGCGCTGAAGCTTCCTGGTGCTGAAGCTTCTTGGCGCTGAAGCTTCCTGGTTCTGAAGCTTCCTGGTGCTGAAGCTTCCTGGTGCTGAAGCTTCTTGGTGCTGAAGCTTCCTGGCGCTGAAGCTTCCTGGCGCTGAAGCTTCCTGGTGCTGAAGCTTTCTGGCGCTGAAGCTTCTTGGTGCTGAAGCTTCCTGGCGCTGAAGCTTCCTGGTGCTGAAGCTTCCTGGCGCTGAAGCTTCCTGGCGCTGAAGCTTCTTGGTGCTGAAGCTTCCTGGCGCTGAAGCTTCCTGGTGCTGAAGCTTCCTGGTGCTGAAGTTTCCTGGCGCTGAAGCTTCCTGGTGCTGAAGCTTCCTGGCGCTGAAGCTTCCTGGCGCAGAAGCTTCCTGGCGCTGAAGCTTTCTGGCGCTGAAGCTTCTTGGTGCTGAAGCTTCCTGGCGCTGAAGCTTCCTGGTGCTGAAGCTTCTTGGCGCTGAAGCTTCTTGGCGCTGAAGCTTCCTGGTGTTGAAGCTTCCTGGCGCTGAAGCTTCCTGGCGCTGAAGCTTCTTGGTGCTGAAGCTTCCTGGCGCTGAAGCTTCCTGGTGCTGAAGCTTCTTGGCGCTGAAGCTTCCTGGCGCTGAAGCTTCTTCGCGCTGAAGCTTCCTGGCGCTGAAGCTTCCTGGCGTTGAAGCTTCCTGGTGCTGAAGCTTCCTGGCGCTGAAGCTTCCTGGTGTTGAAGCTTCCTGGCGCTGAAGCATCCTGGTGCTGAAGCTTCCTGGTGTTGAAGCTTCCTGGTGTTGAAGCTTCGTGGCGCTGAAGCTTCCTGGTGATGAAGCTTCCTAGCGCTGAAGCTTCCCGGCGCTGAAGCTTCCTGGCGCTGAAGCTTCCTGGTGCTGAAGCTTCAGGAAGATGTGTTGTATTAATTTTGTGCTTAAGCTTTTGTGCATCGCTCCCGAGGTGACTGTTCTTGCACTAAACATAACAGGAACATGTCTACGTTTAGTGAAGCTGACATGAAGCTTTCCTGCTTCGTATTGAGGCTTCGGGTTAGTTTACGTTGCCAGTTGAGATTATGATAATAGCAATTGAGGCTTCAGTTTAAATAATGTTACCAACAGTAACATGAGTATATTGTTACGAATTGAAGCTTCAGTTTAGGTAAACGTAACCAATTGAAGCTTCAGTTCAAATCTAGTTAAAGTAGCCAATTCGAGCTTCATTTCAAGTAAGTTTAATCAATTCACGCTCCACTTTAGGTAAATGTAACAAACTGAAGCTTAATTTTAGTTAAACGTACCAAATTTTGAGCTTCAGTATATTTAACGCAATTAATTGAAGCTTCAGTCAGACAATTGTAACCACTTGAAGACGACGAGTCACAATAACGGAGCTGAAGATATGATGACCAACCACACTGGAGACATTGAACCAATGAACACATTTCGACCCGTCCAGGTCGGACCGAAACGTTCTTTTCGTTTTCTAATGTGTGGTTTCCACATGAGAAGCAACAGCAGGTGAACTGAGGTAGATGTATACAGTCATGCTGGTCACTAACCACCCTCTTCTCTCACTATTCTCCACTCCCTCAAAAAACTGTTTTACCTCACCAGAAACGTACGAACGCAAGCAACCCACCTAACCCATCGAAGCCAATTCATAGAAAACGTCAATATTACGGTGGGTTAGTGTTGACTAATACGTTGCATTTGTAACGGATTGGTCGAGTCCATCAACAAATGTGAGGTTGTGGTGGTGACGGCCGTTGACCGCACCAGGCCGGCTGTGACCGTGACCCCACACTAACCAGGCGTCTCTATATTGTGGCAGTTTATTGAGATTATTCCAGCCCCTGGGCGTCGTGTGACTGGTTATGGCGGGTCCAGTTGTGGCTGCTTGGGTCTATTGGGTCGTGTGAGGAGGTCAGGTGAGAGCACACCTATATAGCTATTGCTGTTCTCTACAATCTTAGCTATATAGCTATTGGCTGTTCTCTACTATCTCAGCTACATAGCTGTGCTGTTCTCTACTATCTTAGCAATATAGCAATATAAATCAATATAAATATAGCAATATAATATATTGTAATAATAAATCTTAGCAATATAGATCTTGCTCGTCAAGAACCTTTCTAACCCCTACACCTTAAAAGTGACGTATGTTGGGTATCGCTTTACATGCGCTCTTAGAGTCTGTCTTTTCCAAAGCTCTCTATATATAGGCAAGACGACAACACCTCTTTTTAATGCAGCATAAACAATAACAATGCTCCTTTAAAGATCTCATCATTTCTACAACACACACACACAGCCTGACCACAGCCAGACAGATGCTGAGGAAGAAACATGGAGGTAATAGACAGATATGGCTATAATGGGAGACAAGACACACTAGGACCCCAAACTGCAATGGGCACTTCTTCTCTGAATAGCCACAATGAGATGCTGGAATATGAATCTGGCTGGCTAGGAAGCTGGCTAGCTAGGAAGCTGGCTAGCTAGGAAGCTGGCTAGCTAGGAAGCTGGCTAGCTAGGAAGCTGGCTAGCTAGGAAGCTGGATAGCTAGGAAGCTGGCTAGCTAGGAAGCTGGCTAGCTAGGAAGCAGGCTTGCTAGGAAACAGGCTAGCTAGGAAGCAGGCTAGCTAGGAAACAGGCTAGCTAGGAAACAGGCTAGCTAGGAAACAGGCTAACTAGGAAACAGGCTAACTAGGAAACAGGCTAACTAGGAAACAGGCTAGCAAGGAAGCTAGGCTTTCTTGCTGTTTGGATGAAACTGGCGCCAAAAACGCTGACTAAGCTCTGTGAGCTTTCTCAGACGCGCCAAGTTGTACCGGTGGACCAGATCCCCGCACATACTGGAGGTGAGTTTTTCCCCCTGTGAGGGAGAGCTGAGCCTGCTTGGATAATGTGAGTGTAGGTCCAGGTGGGGACGGTCAGGCTCACTCCCACCTACACACTTCCCTGCCACTCTATATGTATGGGTATAAAGTATATATGGAAGCTGATCAGAATTACATTTCACCTTTGTGAATGTACATTAATGACACTATGTAAAAGACACATCTAACACTTTATGTAGGGCATACGTAAATCTGTGTATCTATGTATTTACGTATGTAGGTTAGCTTAGCATTTTAAAAGCACCGAATCACCTTCTGTGGTTGAGTGTTTAATAAACCCTTGAACTATATGTTTAACACTTCTCTAACCCTGTCCATGGAGGACAGAAGAAAATGTATATATGATGGTTAGCATTGTAAATGTGTGGCCACGTCTGTGGTAGAAAATAATAATAATAATAAAAAAAAACTCTTCCCGGGGCGGGCTGTCCCCCACCACCTTCCCCACCAACACCCGCGGTACGTTGCTACATTCATATTGTTGTCGAACCTGTGGCCTCACACTACACAGTCTCAGGAAATATGTCGAATAATTAATGTCTAACGGGTGATTCTCCCGGAAATATAGTTGAGAGCACACCAGAGGGGGAGTTGAGAGCACACCAGGGGGGAGTTGAGAGCACACCAGGGGGGAGTTGAGAGCACACCAGGGGGGAGTTGAGAGCACACCAGGGGGGGGGGGATTGACATACTGGGATGAGCACCGGAAGTTTGTCAAAATGTTTCTGGGGATATTCTGTAGTTATGTTTACGGGCTGGATGGTAAGGCGTCTTCACGAGGGGCTATAACCCTTATGGGTGGACCCCTTGTGTGTGGTACACTGTGGCTCGTGACCCCTTGTGTGTGGTACACTGTGGCTCGTGTCCCTTGTGTGTGGTACACTGTGGCTCGTGACCCTTGTGTGTGGTACACTGTGGCTCGTGACCCTTGTGTGTGGTACACTGTGGCTCGTGTCCCTTGTGTGTGGTACACTGTGGCTCGTGACCCCTTGTGTGTGGTACACTGTGGCTCGTGACCCTTGTGTGTGGTACACTGTGGCTCGTGTCCCTTGTGTGTGGTACACTGTGGCTCGTGACCCTTGTGTGTGGTACACTGTGGCTCGTGACCCCTTGTGTGTGGTACACTGTGGCTCGTGACCCCTTGTGTGTGGTACACTGTGGCTCGTGACCCCTTGTGTGTGGTACACTGTGGCTCGTGACCCCTTGTGTGTCTTACACTGTGGCTCGTGACCCCTTGTGTGTGGTACACTGTGGCTCGTGACCCTTGTGTGTGGTACACTGTGGCTCGTGTCCCTTGTGTGTGGTACACTGTGGCTCGTGACCCTTGTGTGTGGTACACTGTGGCTCGTGACCCCTTGTGTGTGGTACACTGTGGCTCGTGACCCTTGTGTGTGGTACACTGTGGCTCGTGACCCTTGTGTGTGGTACACTGTGGCTCGTGACCCTTGTGTGTGGTACACTGTAGCTCGTGACCCTTGTGTGTGTGGTACACTGTTGCTCGTGACCCCTTGTGTGTGGTACACTGTGGCTCGTGACCCCTTGTGTGTGTGTTACACTGTGGCTCGTGACCCATTGTGTGTGTGTTACACTGTGGCTCGTGACCCTTGTGTGTGGTACACTGTGGATCGTGACCCCTTGTGTGTGTGTTACATTGTGGCTCGTGACCCCTTGTGTGTGTTACATTGTGGCTCGTGACCCCTTGTGTGTGTGTTACACTGTGGCTCGTGACCCCTTGTGTGTGTGTTACACTGTGGCTCGTGACCCCTTGTGTGTGTGTTACACTGTGGCTCGTGACCCCTTGTGTGTGTTACACTGTGGCTCGTGACCCCTTGTGTGTGTTACACTGTGGCTCGTGACCCCTTGTGTGTGTGGTACACTGTGGCTCGTGACCCCTTGTGTGTGTTACACTGTGGCTCGTGACCCCTTGTGTGTGTGGTACACTGTGGCTCGTGACCCCTTGTGTGTGTTACACTGTGGCTCGTGACCCCTTGTGTGTGTGTTACACTGTGGCTCGTGACCCCTTGTGTGTGTGTTACACTGTCGCTCGTGACCCCTTGTGTGTGTATTACACTGTGGCTCGTGACCCCTTGTGTGTGTTACACTGGCTCGTGACCCTTGTGTGTGTTACACTGTGGCTCGTGACCCCTTGTGTGTGTTACACTGTGGCTCGTGACCCTTGTGAGTGTGTTACACTGTGGCTCGTGACCCTTGTGTGTGTTACACTGTGGCTCGTGACCCTTGTGTGTGTCACACTGTGGCTCGTGACCCCTTGTGTGTGTTACACTGTGGCTCGTGACCCTTGTGTGTGTGTTACACTGTAGCTCGTGACCCTTGTGTGTGTGTTACACTGTGGCTCGTGACCCTTGTGTGTGTGTTACACTGTGGCTCGTGACCCTTGTGTGTGTGTTACACTGTGGCTCGTGACCCTTGTGTGTGTGTTACACTGTGGCTCGTGACCCTTGTGTGTGTTACACTGTGGCTCGTGACCCTTGTGTGTGTTACACTGTGGCTCGTGACCCTTGTGTGTGTGTTACACTGTGGCTCGTGACCCCTTGTGTGTGTTACACTGTGGCTCGTGACCCTTGTGTGTGTGTTACACTGTGGCTCGTGACCCTTGTGTGTGTGTTACACTGTGGCTCGTGACCCTTGTGTGTGTTGCACTGTGGCTCGTGACCCCTTGTGTGTGTGTTACACTGTGGCTCGTGACCCTTGTGTGTGTTACACTGTGGCTCGTGACCCTTGTGTGTGTGTTACACTGTGGCTCGTGACCCTTGTGTGTGTTACACTGTGGCTCGTGACCCTTGTGTGTGTTACACTGTGGCTCGTGACCCCTTGTGTGTGTTACACTGTGGCTCGTGACCCTTGTGTGTGTGTTACACTGTGGCTCGTGACCCCTTGTGTGTGTGTTACACTGTGGCTCGTGACCCTTGTGTGTGTTGCACTGTGGCTCGTGACCCCTTGTGTGTGTGTTACACTGTGGTTCGTGACCCTTGTGTGTGTGTTACACTGTGGCTCGTGACCCTTGTGTGTGTGTTACACTGTAGCTCGTGACCCTTGTGTGTGTGTTACACTGTGGCTCGTGACCCTTGTGTGTGTGTTACACTGTGGCTCGTGACCCCTTGTGTGTGGTACACTGTGGCTCGTGACCCCTTGTGTGTGTGGTACACTGTAGCTCGTGACCCTTGTGTGTGTGTTACACTGTGGCTCGTGACCCCTTGTGTGTGTTACACTGTGTCTCGTGACCCCTTGTGTGTGGTACACTGTGGCTCGTGACCCTTGTGTGTGTTACACTGTGTCTCGTGACCCCTTGTGTGTGGTACACTGTGGCTCGTGACCCTTGTGTGTGTTACACTGTGTCTCGTGACCCCTTGTGTGTGGTACATTGTGGCTCGTGACCCCTTGTGTGTGGTACACTGTGGCTCGTGACCCTTGTGTGTGGTACACTGTGGCTCGTGACCCTTGTGTGTGGTACACTGTGGCTCGTGACCCTTGTGTGTGGTACACTGTAGCTCGTGACCCTTGTGTGTGTGGTACACTGTTGCTCGTGACCCCTTGTGTGTGGTACACTGTGGCTCGTGACCCCTTGTGTGTGTGTTACACTGTGGCTCGTGACCCCTTGTGTGTGTGTTACACTGTGGCTCGTGACCCTTGTGTGTGGTACACTGTGGATCGTGACCCCTTGTGTGTGTGTTACATTGTGGCTCGTGACCCCTTGTGTGTGTTACATTGTGGCTCGTGACCCCTTGTGTGTGTGTTACACTGTGGCTCGTGACCCCTTGTGTGTGTGTTACACTGTGGCTCGTGACCCCTTGTGTGTGTGTTACACTGTGGCTCGTGACCCCTTGTGTGTGTTACACTGTGGCTCGTGACCCTTGTGTGTGTTACACTGTGGCTCGTGACCCTTGTGTGTGTGGTACACTGTGGCTCGTGACCCCTTGTGTGTGTTACACTGTGGCTCGTGACCCCTTGTGTGTGTGGTACACTGTGGCTCGTGACCCCTTGTGTGTGTTACACTGTGGCTCGTGACCCCTTGTGTGTGTGTTACACTGTGGCTCGTGACCCCTTGTGTGTGTGTTACACTGTCGCTCGTGACCCCTTGTGTGTGTATTACACTGTGGCTCGTGACCCCTTGTGTGTGTTACACTGTGGCTCGTGACCCTTGTGTGTGTTACACTGTGGCTCGTGACCCCTTGTGTGTGTTACACTGTGGCTCGTGACCCTTGTGAGTGTGTTACACTGTGGCTCGTGACCCTTGTGTGTGTTACACTGTGGCTCGTGACCCTTGTGTGTGTCACACTGTGGCTCGTGACCCCTTGTGTGTGTTACACTGTGGCTCGTGACCCTTGTGTGTGTGTTACACTGTAGCTCGTGACCCTTGTGTGTGTGTTACACTGTGGCTCGTGACCCTTGTGTGTGTGTTACACTGTGGCTCGTGACCCTTGTGTGTGTGTTACACTGTGGCTCGTGACCCTTGTGTGTGTGTTACACTGTGGCTCGTGACCCTTGTGTGTGTTACACTGTGGCTCGTGACCCTTGTGTGTGTTACACTGTGGCTCGTGACCCTTGTGTGTGTGTTACACTGTGGCTCGTGACCCCTTGTGTGTGTTACACTGTGGCTCGTGACCCTTGTGTGTGTGTTACACTGTGGCTCGTGACCCTTGTGTGTGTGTTACACTGTGGCTCGTGACCCTTGTGTGTGTGTACACTGTGGCTCGTGACCCCTTGTGTGTGTTGCACTGTGGCTCGTGACTCTTGTGTGTGTTACACTGTGGCTCGTGACCCTTGTGTGTGTGTTACACTGTGGCTCGTGACCCTTGTGTGTGTTACACTGTGGCTCGTGACCCTTGTGTGTGTTACACTGTGGCTCGTGACCCCTTGTGTGTGTTACACTGTGGCTCGTGACCCTTGTGTGTGTGTTACACTGTGGCTCGTGACCCCTTGTGTGTGTGTTACACTGTGGCTCGTGACCCTTGTGTGTGTTGCACTGTGGCTCGTGACCCCTTGTGTGTGTGTTACACTGTGGCTTCGTGACCCTTGTGTGTGTGTTACACTGTGGCTCGTGACCCTTGTGTGTGTGTTACACTGTAGGCTCGTGACCCTTGTGTGTGTGTTACACTGTGGCTCGTGACCCTTGTGTGTGTGTTACACTGTGGCTCGTGACCCCTTGTGTGTGGTACACTGTGGCTCGTGACCCCTTGTGTGTGTGGTACACTGTAGGCTCGTGACCCTTGTGTGTGTGTTACACTGTGGCTCGTGACCCCTTGTGTGTGTTACACTGTGTCTCGTGACCCCTTGTGTGTGGTACACTGTGGCTCGTGACCCTTGTGTGTGTTACACTGTGTCTCGTGACCCCTTGTGTGTGGTACACTGTGGCTCGTGACCCTTGTGTGTGTTACACTGTGGCTCGTGACCCCTGTGTGTGGTACACTGTGGCTCGTGACCCTTGTGTGTGTACACTGTGCTCGTGACCCCTTGTGTGTGGTACACTGTGGCTCGTGACCCTTGTGTGTGTTACACTGTGGCTCGTGACCCTTGTGTGTGGTACACTGTGGCTCGTGACCCTTGTGTGTGTGTACACTGTGGCTCGTGACCCCTTGTGTGTGTGTTACACTGTGGCTCGTGACCCCTTGTGTGTGTGTTACACTGTGGCTCGTGACCCTTGTGTGTGGTTACACTGTGGCTCGTGACCCCTTGTGTGTGTGTTACACTGTGGCTCGTGACCCCTTGTGTGTGGTACACTGTGGCTCGTGACCCCTTGTGTGTGTGTTACACTGTGGCTCGTGACCCCTTGTGTGTGTTACACTGTGGCTCGTGACCCTTGTGTGTGTGGTACACTGTGGCTCGTGACCCCTTGTGTGTGTTACACTGTGGCTCGTGACCCCTTGTGTGTGGTACACTGTGGCTCGTGACCCCTTGTGTGTGTTACACTGTGGCTCGTGACCCCTTGTGTGTGTTACACTGTGGCTCGTGACCCTTGTGTGTGGTACACTGTGGCTCGTGACCCCTTGTGTGTGGTACACTGTGGCTCGTGACCCCTTGTGTGTGTTACACTGTGGCTCGTGACCCCTTGTGTGTGTTACACTGTGGCTCGTGACCCTTGTGTGTGTGTTACACTGTGGCTCGTGACCCTTGTGTGTGTTACACTGTGGCTCGTGACCCCTTGTGTGTGGTACACTGTGGCTCGTGACCCCTTGTGTGTGTTACACTGTGGCTCGTGACCCCTTGTGTGTGTTACACTGTGGCTCGTGACCCTTGTGTGTGTGTTACACTGTGGCTCGTGACCCCTTGTGTGTGGTACACTGTGTCTCGTGACCCCTTGTGTGTGGTACACTGTGGCTCGTGACCCCTTGTGTGTGTTACACTGTGGCTCGTGACCCCTTGTGTGTGTTACACTGTGGCTCGTGACCCTTGTGTGTGTTACACTGTGGCTCGTGACCCTTGTGTGTGGTACACTGTGGCTCGTGACCCCTTGTGTGTGGTACACTGTGGCTCGTGACCCCTTGTGTGTGGTTACACTGTGGCTCGTGACCCCTTGTGTGTGGTACACTGTGGCTCGTGACCCTTGTGTGTGTTACACTGTGGCTCGTGACCCTTGTGTGTGGTACACTGTGGCTCGTGACCCCTTGTGTGTGGTACACTGTGGCTCGTGACCCCTTGTGTGTGGTACACTGTGGCTCGTGACCCCTTGTGTGTGGTACACTGTGGCTCGTGACCCCTTGTGTGTGGTACACTGTGGCTCGTGACCCTTGTGTGTGTTACACTGTGGCTCGTGACCCTTGTGTGTGGTACACTGTGGCTCGTGACCCCTTGTGTGTGTTACACTGTGGCTCGTGACCCCTTGTGTGTGGTACACTGTGGCTCGTGACCCCTTGTGTGTGGTTACACTGTGGCTCGTGACCCCTTGTGTGTGTTACACTGTGGCTCGTGACCCCTTGTGTGTGTTACACTGTGGCTCGTGACCCTTGTGTGTGGTTACACTGTGGCTCGTGACCCTTGTGTGTGGTACACTGTGGCTCGTGACCCCTTGTGTGTGGTTACACTGTGGCTCGTGACCCCTTGTGTGTGTTACACTGTGGCTCGTGACCCTTGTGTGGTGTTACACTGTGGCTCGTGACCCTTGTGTGTGGTTACACTGTGGCTCGTGACCCCTTGTGTGTGTTACACTGTGGCTCGTGACCCCTTGTGTGTGTTACACTGTGGCTCGTGACCCCTTGTGTGTGTGTACACTGTGGCTCGTGACCCTTGTGTGTGGTACACTGTGGCTCGTGACCCCTTGTGTGTGGTTACACTGTGGCTCGTGACCCCTTGTGTGTGTTACACTGTGGCTCGTGACCCCTTGTGTGTGGTACACTGTGGCTCGTGACCCCTTGTGTGTGTGTACACTGTGGCTCGTGACCCTTGTGTGTGGTACACTGTGGCTCGTGACCCTTGTGTGTGGTACACTGTGGCTCGTGACCCTTGTGTGTGTTACACTGTGGCTCGTGACCCCTTGTGTGTGGTACACTGTGGCTCGTGACCCCTTGTGTGTGTTACACTGTGGCTCGTGACCCTTGTGTGTGGTACACTGTGGCTCGTGACCCTTGTGTGTGGTACACTGTGGCTCGTGACCCTTGTGTGTGGTACACTGTGGCTCGTGACCCCTTGTGTGTGGTACACTGTGGCTCGTGACCCTTGTGTGTGTTACACTGTGGCTCGTGACCCCTTGTGTGTGTTACACTGTGGCTCGTGACCCTTGTGTGTGGTACACTGTGGCTCGTGACCCCTTGTGTGTGGTACACTGTGGCTCGTGACCCTTGTGTGTGTTACACTGTGGCTCGTGACCCCTTGTGTGTGTTACACTCGCTCAATTAAAGAGATCTGGATTAATATCTTCCAGTATGATCAGTATTATAAAGGCAGCGATGAGATCAGCTCTGTCATGTCTGATTTTAAGTGATGTTAGTGTGAGAGGAACATACTTCTTGATGACCAGACCACACACTAGAAAGTGAAGGGACGACGACGTTTCGGTCCGTCCTGGACCATTCTCAAGTCGAATGTACCATATTTTAGCCACGTTGTTGTGACTCCTCGTCTCAACATACTTCTTTGAAGTCTAGTATGATATTGATATTTGTCGCCCTGAAGTGAACATTTCTCAAGGCTGTTATGTTCTTCTGATGCGAGGTGTCTATGTTTAGGAGCAGTACAGATGAAGATGCCTTGGGAATTTTCACAGCTTCATAACGGCTGTTTTCCTTAAAGTCAAGAGTTCGTTGGAATATTGGTGATAGCATTTAGAGACGTGCGCTGCGAACACAGGGAGAGAGCGAAGCACTGTTCAAGAAAAGTTCAGGTGCAATCTATTGTTAGTCACGTGTAATGTGTTGTTCATTCTTCATCAGGAGAGAAGGGTCGGGCCGGGGGGATTAACGGGCATTTGCCTCTTGTTTATGGGGAAGGGCTGCAACTTGAGAGCAATATTCCATAAAGTATTGGAATGTGAAGAAAGATGCATTAAAACGCAACAGGCACAAGAGCACCGTGGTGGCACAAGAGCCCCGTGATGACACAAGAGCCCCGTGGTGGCACAAGAGCCCCGTGATGACACAAGAGCCCCGTGGTGACACAAGAGCACCGTGGTGGCACAAGAGCACCGTGGTGACACAAGAGCACCGTGGTGACACAAGAGCACCGTGGTGACACAAGAGCACCGTGGTGACACAAGAGCACCGTGGTGACACAAGAGCACCGTGGTGACACAAGAGCCCCGTGGTGGCACAAGAGCACCGTGGTGGCACAAGAGCACCGTGGTGACACAAGAGCCCCGTGGTGGCACAAGAGCCCCGTGGTGACACAAGAGCACCGTGGTGACACAAGAGCCCCGTGGTGACACAAGAGCACCGTGGTGACACAAGAGCACCGTGGTGACACAAGAGCCCCGTGGTGACACAAGAGCACCGTGGTGACACAAGAGCACCGTGGTGACACAAGAGCCCCGTGGTGACACAAGAGCACCGTGGTGACACAAGAGCCCCGTGGTGACACAAGAGCACCGTGGTGACACAAGAGCACCGTGATGACACAAGAGCACCGTGGTGACACAAGAGCCCCGTGGTGACACAAGAGCACCGTGGTGACACAAGAGCCCCGTGGTGGCACAAGAGCACCGTGGTGACACAAGAGCCCCGTGGTGACACAAGAGCACCGTGGTGACACAAGAGCACCGTGATGACACAAGAGTCCCGTGATGACACAAGAGTCCCGTGGTGGCACAAGAGCACCGTGGTGGCACAAGAGCACCGTGATGACACAAGAGCCCCATGGTGACACAAGAGTCCCGTGGTGGCACAAGAGCACCGTGGTGACACAAGAGCACCGTGATGACACAAGAGCACCGTGGTGACACAAGAGCCCCGTGGTGACACAAGAGCACCGTGGTGACACAAGAGCACCGTGATGACACAAGAGCCCCGTGGTGACACAAGAGCACCGTGGTGACACAAGAGCACCGTGGTGACACAAGAGCACCGTGGTGACACAAGAGCACCGTGGTGACACAAGAGCACCGTGGTGACACAAGAGCACCGTGATGACACAAGAGCACCGTGGTGACACAAGAGCACCGTGGTGGCACAAGAGCACCGTGATGACACAAGAGCACCGTGGTGACACAAGAGCACCGTGATGACACAAGAGCACCGTGATGACACAAGAGCACCGTGGTGACACAAGAGCACCGTGGTGACACAAGAGCACCGTGGTGACACAAGAGCACCGTGGTGACACAAGAGCACCGTGGTGACACAAGAGCACCGTGGTGACACAAGAGCACCGTGGTGACACAAGAGCACCGTGGTGACACAAGAGCACCGTGGTGACACAAGAGCACCGTGGTGACACAAGAGCACCGTGGTGACACAAGAGCACCGTGGTGACACAAGAGCACCGTGGTGACACAAGAGCACCGTGGTGACACAAGAGCACCGTGGTGGCACAAGAGCACCGTGGTGACACAAGAGCACTGTGGTGGCACAAGAGCCCTGCGCCTCGCCAGATATTTCGTTTGGGATAGAACCCTGGAGAAGGAGGCTTGACTGGGTGCCAATCCTTAATCATTGGCACCTGTTCACCGAACAGTAAATGGGGACCTGGTTGTAAACTGATTACCAGGTCGTGTTGTAGGGATAACATATGTAGTAAGGCTTTGCATAAGCTTCAAATCTTTTGACAGAATTCAGAAATCGGCTACTTCACTACACTCATTCCTCGTCCTCCTCCTCCTCCTCCTCCTCCTCCTCCTTCTCCTCCTCCTCGTCCTCCTCCTCCTTCTCCTCCTCCTCGTCCTCCTCCTCCTCCTCCTCCTCCTCGTCCTCGTCCTCCTCCTCGTCCTCGTCCTCCTTCTCCTCCTACTCGTCCTCCTCCTCCTCCTCCTTCTCCTCGTCCTCGTCCTCCTCCTCGTCCCCCTCCTCCAACATGTCCAGCACCAGGTGCTGCTCTTCAAACTCTCCTTCGCTTCATAAATTTGTCTAGAACAAAACACCAATGTGTCGCGAGGCCCAAGTCCTCGATAAAGCACTCAAGGCTTGAACTCGGACTTCTAGGCAACGCACGGGAGAATGTCGTGCCTAATAGCTAGAACCGCAGTATTTGGCCTAGTATGCAAAGTCCGATTTGTCTAAGAGGCCAAGACATTTTCGTTATTTTCAAATATTTCTTTCCAGATTGGTTCTTTTCTAACAATAATAATCTATTTCGTTTGGAACATGAATTACTGGCTTAGTTATGTTAGGTTAGGTTAGGTTAGCTTAGGTTATGTTAGCTTAGGTTATCTTAGCTTAGGTTATATTATGTTAGGTTATGTTAGCTTAGGTTATGTTAGCTTAAGTTATGTTAGCTTAAGTTATGTTAGCTTAAGTTATGTTAGCTTAGGTTATGTTAGCTTAAGTTATGTTAGCTTAGGTTAGGTAGGTTAGGTTTTATTAAATTTGTGTTTGTTTTGATTCAAATAACATCAAATTGTAATCATATATAATACAATCAAAACTTTATCATTTCATAAATTTTGAAAAATTTAATATTTCACAAAAATTCGACTTGTTAGGCAACTGTGGATACGAGGTGCGAGGCGTCTCCGTGTTGCATGTTTACTGACTCTTGAAGCAATTGTCTCTAGTTATATCTTAATGTGCATTTGTACTTCTCTCCCTTGAGTTATCTTCGTGTAGTGACGTGTGTCGAGGCGCCGCCAAGAGTGTCTTTCCCTGCCGTCAACTGCCTTCCCTGCCGTCAACTGCCTTCTCTGTCCGTCAACTGCCTTCCCTGCCGTCAACTGCCTTCCCTGTCCGTCAACTACCTTCCCTGCCCGTCAACTGCCTTCCCTGCCCGTCAACTGCCTTCCCTGCCGTCAACTGCCTTCCCTGTCCGTCAACTACCTTCCCTGCTCGTCAACTGCCTTCCCTGCCCGTCAACTACCTTCCCTGCCCGTCAACTACCTTCCCTGCCCGTCAACTGCCTTCCCTGCCCGTCAACTGCCTTCCCTGCCCGTCAACTACCTTCCCTGCCCGTCAACTACCTTCCCTGCCCGTCAACTACCTTCCCTGCCCGTCAACTGCCTTCCTTGCCCGTCAACTGCCTTCCCTGCCCGTCAACTACCTTCCCTGCCCGTCAACTGCCTTCCCTGCCCGCCAACTACCTTTCCTGCCCGTCAACTACCTTCCCTGCCCGTCAACTGCCTTCCCTGCCCGTCAACTGCCTTCCCTGCCTGTCAACTACCTTCCCTGCCCGTCAACTACCTTCCCTGCCCGTCAACTGCCTTCCCTGCCCGTCAACTACCTTCCCTGCCCGTCAACTGCCTTCCCTGCCCGTCAACTACCTTCCCTGCCCGTCAACTGCCTTCCCTGCCCGTCAACTACCTTCCCTGCCCGTCAACTACCTTCCCTGCTCGTCAACTACCTTCCCTGCCCGTCAACTGCCTTCCCTGCCCGTCAACTACCTTCCCTGCCCGTCAACTACCTTCCCTGCCCGTCAACTACCTTCCCTGCCCGTCAACTACCTTCCCTGCCCGTCAACTGCCTTCCCTGCCCGTCAACTACCTTCCCTGCCCGTCAACTACCTTCCCTGCCCGTCAACTACCTTCCCTGCCCGTCAACTACCTTCCCTGCCCGTCAACTGCCTTCCCTGCCTGTTCCTCTACTGTTCTTAATTCACCCTTGCTGTTGAAGGTCTGAGATGGTCGAAAGACCTCCACAACACCTCACCATCACAACACCTCTCCCTCACAACACCTCACCCTCACAACACCTCACCATCACAACACCTCACCCTCACAACACCTCACCATCACAACACCTCACCCTCACAACACCTCACCATCACAACACCTCACCCTCACAACACCTCACCATCACAACACCTCACCATCACAACACCTCACCCTCACAACACCTCACCATCACAACACCTCACCATCACAACACCTCACCCTCACAACACCTCACCCTCACAACACCTCACCATCACAACACCTCACCATCACAACACCTCACCATCACAACACCTCACCTTCACTATACCAATTGTAAGAGGAGGAATGCCCAAATTTTGTTGTAATGCCCCGCGTGTTGGTTATGTATACATGTATACTCAAGTTTCCAGTGTATCCACGCGAGTACTGGTTATGTATACAAGTATACTCAAGTCTCCAGTGTATCCATGCGAGTACTGGTTATGTATACAAGTATACTCAAGTCTCCAGTGTTTCAACGTGAGTGCTGGCTATGTATACATGTATACCGAGGTCACAAATACACCGAGTGATTTGGCCAGCACATCCGGCCATTACTGGCAGGGATCAGGGTAGTTAGATAGCCGCAATTATGGGTCACAGAGGGGTGGGGGAGACGGGGCTAACGACCCAACCTCCTGTTTGTTGGCTCTCTTGCTAGCTGATTGACAGTGACGGTGTATGGTGACAACAGTGGTGTATGGTGGTGTCTACAGTTGTTGGGTATCACTATTTATCTGTATATCTTTTATCTGTATTCCGTTCCCTCTCGCCTCTCCTCTCTTGCCATCTTCACTGTTTCATTATATTCTCATTATCTCCCTCTTGCTTCCATCTTTACTGTTTCCTCTTTATCCTCTCTTGTTTTAGTCCTCCCTAAGCAGCCCTTCGTCCTCTCTTCCCCCCTCCCTCCCTTCCTCTCCCTTCCTCCCTCCCTCTCCTTCTCCCTCTCCCTCCCTCCCTCTCCCTCCCCCCCCCTGCTAACGAGCTTGTGGGTTTCATTATCTCTGTTAATTGATTTTGCAACTGACATATAGGAGGTATTATGTTATTTATGTGGCAATACTGCAGTCAGTGACGTCACTCCAGACTCCTCACCACCCACAACCCTGGTGATGGGTCACGGGTCATGCTGGTGATGGGTCACGGGTCATGTTGGTGATGGGTCAAGGGTCATGCTGGTGATGGGTCAAGGGTCATGCTGGTGATGGGTCAAGGGTCATGCTGGTGATGGGTCACGGGTCATGTTGGTGATGGGTCATGGGTCATGTTGGTGATGGGTCAAGGGTCATGCTGGTGATGGGTCAAGGGTCATGCTGGTGATGGGTCAAGGGTCATGTTGGTGATGGGTCACGGGTCATGCTGGTGATGGGTCACGGGTCATGTTGGTGATGGGTCACGGGTCATGTTGGTGATGGGTCACGGGTCATATTGGTGATGGGTCACGGGTCATGTTGGTGATGGGTCACGGATCATGTTGGTGATGGGTCACGGGTCATGTTGGTGATGGGTCACGGGTCATGTTGGTGATGGGTCACGGGTCATGCTGGTGATGGGTCACGGGTCATGCTGGTGATGGGTCACGGGTCATGTTGGTGATGGGTCACGGGTCATGTTGGTGATGGGTCACGGGTCATGCTGGTGATGGGTCACGGGTCATGCTGGTGATGGGTCACGGGTCATGTTGGTGATGGGTCACGGGTCATGTTGGTGATGGGTCACGGGTCATGCTGGTGATGGGTCAAGGGTCATGTTGGTGATGGGTCACGGGTCATGTTGGTGATGGGTCACGGGTCATGTTGGTGATGGGTCACGGGTCATGCTGGTGATGGGTCAAGGGTCATGCTGGTGATGGGTCAAGGGTCATGTTGGTGATGGGTCACGGGTCATGCTGGTGATGGGTCACGGGTCATGTTGGTGATGGGTCACGGGTCATGTTGGTGATGGGTCACGGGTCATGTTGGTGATGGGTCACGGGTCATGTTGGTGATGGGTCACGGATCATGTTGGTGATGGGTCAAGGGTCATGCTGGTGATGGGTCAAGGGTCATGTTGGTGATGGGTCACGGGTCATGCTGGTGATGGGTCACGGGTCATGTTGGTGATGGGTCACGGGTCATGTTGGTGATGGGTCACGGGTCATGTTGGTGATGGGTCACGGGTCAAACTGGTGATGGGTCACGGGTCATGCTGGTAATGTGTCACGGGTCATGTTGGTGATGGGTCACGGGTCATGTTGGTGATGGGTCACGGGTCATGTTGGTGATGGGTCACGGGTCATGTTGGTGATGGGTCACGGGTCATACTGGTGGTGGGTCACGGGTCATACTGGTGATGGGTCACGGGTCATGCTGGTGATGGGTCACGGGTCATGCTGGTGATGGGTCACGGGTCATGCTGGTGATGGATCACGGGTCATGTTGGTGATGGGTACGGGTCATACTGGTGATGGGTCACGGGTCATACTGGTGAGGGGTCACGGGTCATACTGGTGATGGGTCACGGGTCATACTGGTGATGGGTCACGGGTCATGTTGGTGATGGGTCACGGGTCATGTTGGTGATGGGTCACGGGTCATGTTGGTGATGGATCACGAGTCATGTTGGTGATGGGTCACGGGTCATACTGGTGATGGGTCACGGGTCATACTGATGATGGGTCACGGGTCATGTTGGTGATGGGTCACGGGTCATGTTGGTGATGGGTCACGGGTCATACTGGTGATGGGTCACGGGTCATGTTGGTGATGGGTCACGGGTCATGTTGGTGATGGGTCACGGGTCATACTGGTGATGGGTCACGGGTCATACTGGTGATGGGTCACGGGTCATACTGGTGATGGGTCACGGGTCATACTGGTGATGGGTCACGGGTCATGTTGGTGATGGGTCACGGGTCATGTTGGTGATGGGTCACGGGTCATGTTGGTGATGGGTCACGGGTCATGTTGGTGATGGGTCACGGGTCATACTGGTGATGGGTCACGGGTCATGCTGGTGATGGGTCACGGGTCATGTTGGTGATGGGTCACGGGTCATACTGGTGATGGGTCACGGGTCATGTTGGTGATGGGTCACGGGTCATGTTGGTGATGGGTCACGGGTCATACTGGTGATGGGTCACGGGTCATGTTGGTGATGGGTCACGGGTCATGTTGGTGATGGGTCACGGGTCATGTTGGTGATGGGTCACGGGTCATACTGGTGATGAGTCACGGGTCATGTTGGTGATGGGTCACGGGTCATGTTGGTGATGGGTCACGGGTCATGTTGGTGATGGGTCACGGGTCATACTGGTGATGGGTCACGGGTCATACTGGTGATGGGTCACGGGTCATGTTGGTGATGGGTCACGGGTCATACTGGTGATGGGTCACGGGTCATGTTGGTGATGGGTCACGGGTCATACTGGTGTTGGGTCACGGGTCATGTTGGTGATGGGTCACGGGTCATGTTGGTGATGGGTCACGGGTCATGTTGGTGATGGGTCACGGGTCATGCTGGCGATGGGTCACGGGTCATGTTGGTGATGGGTCACGGGTCATGTTGGTGATGGGTCACGGGTCATGTTGGTGATGGGTCACGGGTCATGCTGGTGATGGGTCACGGGTCACACCAGGTCCCTGGTGATGAATAACAACAATGTCCCTCCCTCACCTCCTCCCAAACTCTCCCTGTCACTGCCTCACCACCAAGCGGGACTCAGGAAGCAGCTGCCTGCAGGTGAGGCCAGGCTGGCCAGCCACTCACCGCCCGTCTCTCCACCAGCCCAGTGCTTATAATTTCCCCGAGGATGGTCGCCGTTAGTTTCTCAGCCAATTAAGGCTTACCGGTGTGGCAAGTCTGAGCGTAGCCTCACCGGACTGTGGCAGACGTCCAGCCGCCTCACTCGTATCCAGTCTTGAGGACGTCTCAAAGTCTTGGGCACCGGACGTACTCTGCACTAAGACTGGTCTTAACTATTCAGACGCACCTTTCAGATGTGGTCTAGTTTGGAGGAGGTGTGTAGTCTGCGGAGGGTCACGGGGCGAGACACGGAGGGTCACGGGGCGAGACACGTAATGAGACCGGTTGAAGCGGGTAAAAGGTTACAAAACAGGTGTTAAGGGTTCTCGGTATGATATAATACCAGGAAGAAGGCCTCTGGAGGTAACTATACAACCTGCACCGGCCTGCACGGGCCTGCACCTAGGACATCACGGCGGACAATCCTGGGAAAAGATAATTGGAACACGATTAATGACCAAATATTAGGAGAGGCGACGAGCAGGTCAACACAGGTCAGACCAGCGAGGATGTCCTCACACAGTCATGAGCTCCTGTTGTACTCACCTAGTTGTGCTTGCGGGGGTTGAGCTCTGGCTCTTTGGTCCCGCCTCTCAACTGTCAGTCAACAGGTGTACAGGTTCCTGAGCCTACTGGGCTCTATTATATCTACTCAGAACCACCATACTGTATGGTGAATGGGTTCAGAACCACCATACTGTATGGTGAATGGGCTCAGAACCACCATACTGTATGGTGAATGGGCTCAGAACCGACCTATTATCACAAGTACACACCCCACGGAGCCGACAATGACTTACCCTCTCTCTCCTTACTTTCGGATGACCACCTTCTAGTTCTCCTTTATGATATTATGTCTTGTCCACCGACTTCCAATTGTTTATCTTTCTCTTCTAGAAATATCTCACCAGGACAAGTGCAAAACAAGTTGCCTACAGGCAAACATTTATTACGAAAATGAAAAATACAAAGAATGAAAAATAACAGCATAGTATCATCAGGTCCAACAAGCTGGCATCAGGCCTATATAATATTATAATATCAGTGCTCCACCAAATAAATTACACTAGGCTGCTGCTTAATCTTCGCCAGCACCCTCCTGCCCCCTCTCGCCGTCTGGGCTAGGCAACTTGCATATAAATTAACTCAAACAAGAAAATATTAACGTTCTCACCTTACACTGCGGCATTCATAACATGAATTCATGCACTCCCTCAAACAATCATGGCGTCCATATAACTCTGTATTACGTCCTGAGGTCCACCACTAGGACCAGCCATCCATGGGTCCTCAAATTAAGTAATGCCCTGCCAACCCGTCCTCGACTCAAGTCCATTCCATCCAGCGGTCGACCTCACAGACGCATTCACCAATTTTAACATGCTGTTCATTCAAAATAGTAATTTTCTCAAATATAAATTAATATTATAATATATTAGCATATTATGCATATGTAGGCATAGGTTAGGTGTTTCGGTTCTGTTGGCGGTTATTTGTATTTGTAGTACGTAGGTGAACAACCCGTCCTCGACTCAAGTCCATTACATCCAGCGGTCGACCCCACAGACGCATTCATAAATTTTAATATGCTGTTCATTCAAAACGGGAATTTTCTCAAGTATAAATTAATATTATAATATATTAGCATATTGTGCATATATAGGCATAGGTTAGGTTAGGTTAGGTGTTTAGGTTATGTTGGCGATTATTTGTATTTGTAGTACGTAGGTGAAGCATTTATAGCGTTGCGATTCGAACAAAATTCGTCAGTGAAACACTTGTTCCGGATATGTTCGAACGTCAGCAGTTGTGAGTCGTGTGTAAACCGCTTTTCATTCATAAACAGGGGGTTTAGCGGGTGCATGGAATCACTTTTGGATCTTTGTTTGGAGGACGGGCTGAGGTGAAGCATTTACAGCGTTGTGGTTCGAACAAAATTCGTCAGAGAAGCACTTGTTACGGAAGTGTTCGAACGTCAACAGTTGTGAGTCGTGTGTAAACCGTTTTTCATTCATAAACAGCGGGTTTGGCGGGTTCATGGAAACACTTTTGGGTCTTTACACACTACACCGACCCTTTTATTTTTGGGTCTTTGTTTGGAGGACGGGCTGCTTCTGCAGCCTCTTCAATATTACTGCTGCTTCGAACGACGACGAAACACGTCCACCAACTACCACTGCTACTTGAAGTTCTTCATCATGAGCTACAAAGTTCCTTCTTCGTCACGAGGCAACGACGTCCGTCCGTCTCCGTCGACTCTCACAAATTAAGTGAGGTCTGAAGACCTCCACTGCACGTCACATCGTAGCATACTGTTGACATCTTATTTTTCCTCGTTTCCTTAAGATGTTTGCCCTCTGCTTTCCTTCTCCTTAGTCACAGTTACTGACGTTTGCTTGGTTTAATGCATTTACCTGACTCCTGTATCTGGTCAGGTGCGCAATACCTCTCACAAAGGCAGGTCTACCTCATTAGGCTACCTGGAGGTCCATAACATTCAACACTGTATCCCAGATATAGTCTCCAGTAATGTTAATTACCTATTTGCCAATTTTAATTTTTTTATTTTTATTTTTACACGCAAGCATGCGAATAAATACAATAAAATCAAAACAGAACAAAACAGAGCACAAAAGTACAAAATGACAAACTCGCAAGAGCACAAAATTACAAAAGTACAAAACCACAAAACACCGGCCGAAAAGGGCCGACCACAAAACACAATGATAAATACAAACACAGGGGAATACAGTACAGAAACAACTATACAACAAACACCCGAACATAATTAAACAGATTAAGCCTCCCGGCACCGCAACCACACACGGAGAGGCACCAATAAAAAATTATAATATATAACAATAAAGAAAATGTAAATATACAACAAACACAAAAGGAAAGCACAATCGCAATACATAATACATAAATGAGAACAAACCCAGGCCGGGCCACGCTAATAGTCTGAAGGGCAGTCAACACTACCCAAACAAGCGCACAATCAGTACGCAGGCCGCCAAGACGTCCACGGGCCTGGCATCACAGAAGAAGAAGACGACGGTCGACGAGACGGTAACACCTCACCGATACCGCAGGACAAACAGAAGAAGCGGCTGGAGACGGAAGAGGCGACAAGACGGCCGCCGACGAAACAGGGAACGAGGAAGGGGGCACGGACCCCCCAGAGCGAGTAGCCTTTTTCAACACCACCACCAGGTCACCACGCTCACCACGAACCTCAGCAGGGCGAACCACCCCCACGAAGAACCGGAACCATCCGACGCAGGCGACGCACCCGAATCAGGATCCGCAGACACCACACCAGAAGGGGAGGCCGAAACACCGGCACCGACATCCGCAGGCAAATGCACCTCCGCCACCACCGTAGATTGCAACGCAACTGGAGCCACCCCACCTTCGCCGGAAGATCCACAATCGTCGAAATCGCCAACGTCAGCCCATGCAGAAGAAGAACGCCGGGAACGCTTAGGCTCTGGTTGCACATCATCAGATCCGGAGGCCGACTCAGAGACACGCGCACCACAAGCGGGGCGGACCGACGCTCGTCGTAGAACTGCAGCATCCTCAACCACATGGGACACCAGGCCAGGCACAGGAGGCAGCGCTGTATCTACCCCAGCACTCAGGACAGCCGGGACAGACGGCGAGGGTGCAGGGACAGGAACAGACGCAGCAGATGAACTGGAAGACGGGGGATCCAAGTATAAGGCAGTCGGAAGAACCACAGGAACTCCAGGGACAACAGCCGGAGCAGGACGATCACCAGGTGTCGACACAACCTCCGGAGGAGAGGCGACAACAACAGGAGGCGCAACAGTCGACACAGGGGGCACATCCGCAGCCGAAGAAACGTCCACATTCACACCCACCGATGCTTCCTCCACAGGAAGCGGCGAGAAATCCTCATCACTGAAGAGGTTCACGGGCGCAACGGCAGGTGCAGAACACCCAACAGCCTGATGGCCCAAAAGGCCACAACGATAACACGTCAGAGGCTGGCGGGCGTAAAATACCTGAACGTGGTATCCCATGAGTTTCACAGAGGACAGAATGTCTGCCCGAAACCGCATGCCCGGGGTGTAAATGTTCGTCCGCACACCCTTGAGCGGACTCGAGGATATCATGTGCAACCGCATACTAACAACAGCGCCAAACTGGCCGAAGTACCGCCGTAGCAGACCCTCTGCAAACTCCAAGGGTGCCCCATGAACACTGACGTAAGTGAGGGCACCACTCCAATCAGAGAAGGGTCACAGTGCCCGCACCTTCCGGCAGGGGTAAGGTCCGCCCCTCGTAGCGACGGAGAAATTCCCGAAATGCCAGCTTCTCCGTAAACTTGACAATCGCCCAACATGCTGTCACTTACTCGACGCCACAAATGTCCATCACAGGGACATGAAGCATATCACACAACACCAGCGCTTCTCCGAGTACCCAGCTCGGCCAGAAAATTCGAGGCCCGCACTGAGCCCGCACTACAGGGGGAAGAGGGACCCCCATCTTGAATTCCATGTCAGCACTGACCAGGCAGGCAGAGACACACACGCCCCCAACCGGCCAAACTGGCAAACAACCACCAACTGCCAGAGAGGTCAGGCAACACGTCCACACTCCACGGCAGCTAGCAGTCCACTCTGCCAAATTTTATTGGTTACATTAAATTTCTTGTTGAAGATTTCTTTGGGTACATCAGCTCTTGTTTTATTATCATGTGTCTTGCAATCATCCGCTCACTAACCCGTCCTCTTAAAATTACGTCGCTTTTCGCTCGTATGGCTAAAAAATGGACGTAATTTGAAATGAAATCGGCTCACGTACTGTCCCGTTTTCTGTTTTGAGTCGTCCGGCTTACTCGGTTAGTTTAGGAGAGGAAACTTTCAATTAACGGTTTTCATGACGTTTTGAAACCTTAGGAGAACTTCCTGCCCTCCTAATCGACCAGAGAACCCTTAACTTGCTGTTTTGGAAAAAATCCAGCATTTATTTTCAATTATTTTTCATTTTCAAATTACGCTCATTTTCAGCTATACTGGCAATCTGCCAAATTCAGACATAATTTGTAAGAGGACGGGTTATGCGGCTGAAATTATGCAGAATTTAATCTACCAGATGTTTGTTACAGTGACCAAAATATTAGTAGTTAGCATCACTTGGATGGTTGGGTAATTTCTCCCAAATAGTTCTCGATCAATGTACAATCCAAATATTAACTCCGAAGTTGAGAGCAATGCAACGACACACAGATTACAATGATTCATTTACATATCGGTAGTTAGCAGCAACGACCCGTCAGACTAAAAGTTAAAAACAGATCTTGAGTGCCTGGCCTCCGTGTGACCCGACTTAAACAAGACAATGGTAATAATATACAACATGGCTCTGTAATACAACAATAATCTATATAAATAAAAATGTAAATGTTCGTTTTGTTCAAAATCGATATATCTCCGAAAGTTCTTCACCGATTACTTTGAAATTTTAACACAACGTTGCATTCGAATACGCGCGTGTTTTTATATACCTACTATATTGATGCCACACCTGTAACAGGTTAAAACATACTTTTTTGAAGAACAGCGCCATCTGTTGGACGAAAAAGCAACACACACACTGTTGTATTTTGTACGTTATGGCAGATGTTTAGAAGAGGGTGAAGTGAGTTTCACAGTAGCACAACACTCACTGTGACTGATCAGTACAAATCTTAAGACTAAGATGACCTGAAGACAACACTCAACAACCCACAACAACATGCGGTAATAACATTTAGGTCGGATAATTGGAGATTCGAATTTGGGTCAATAATATACGAGGCTTGCTAACCAGGCCAAGGATATCTATCATAAGGAAGGTACTCAGAAGTATCTAACTGGTACTCAACTGGGACCTTAAACCATCCGCAGAGCACCACTAAGGTATCTGGAGGTCATCCACCCCTTCACCCAAGTTGTATAAAATACAATAATACAAAATAAAATACAATATATTTTAGACCCAATTTCGACTCTCCAATGGCACAAGTGAATGAAACAAGGAATACTTTAAACTCTTAAGGTAACAGACAATATAAAGACCATACATATTCACCTGTGATAAATACATATACACAGTTACCTGTGATAAGACTGCCTCCATTAACAGCCGTGTAAGAGAGACAGAAAATGTTGATATAAAAATATCAATATAATATTTTCTTATATAAATGAATACCATACCAAATCAACAAGAATTTTTGACAGAGACTTTTTACACGGGTAATGTTGGCCCCCAAGAACCACTTATCACACGGGTAATATTGGCCCCTAAGAACCACTTATCACCCGGGTAATGTTGGCCCCCAAGAACCACTTAACACACGAGTAATGTTGGCCCCCAAGAACCACTTAACACACGGGGTAATGTTGCCCCCCAAGAACCACTTATCACACGGGGTAATGTTGGCCCCCAAGAACCACTTATCACACGGGTAATATTGGCCCCTAAGAACCACTTAACACACGGGGAAATGTTGGCCCCCAAGAACCACTTATCACACGGGTAATATTGGCCCCTAAGAACCACTTAACACACGGGGTAATGTTGGCCCCCAAGAACCACTTATCACACGGGGTAATGTTGGCCCCCAAGAACCACTTATCACACGGGTAATATTGGCCCCTAAGAACCACTTAACACACGGGGTAATGTTGGCCCCCAAGAACCACTTATCACACGGATAATATTGGCCCCTAAGAACCACTTAACACACGGGGTAATGTTGGCCCCCAAGAACCACTTATCACACGGGTAATATTGGCCCCTAAGAACCACTTATCACACGGGGTAATGTTGGCCCCCAAGAACCACTTATCACACGGATAATATTGGCCCCTAAGAACCACTTAACACACGGGGTAATGTTGGCCCCTAAGAACCACTTAACACACGGGGTAATGTTGGCCCCCAAGAACCACTTATCACACGGGTAATGTTGGCCCCCAAGAACCATTTATCACCCGGGTAATGTTGGCCCCTAAGAACCACTTAACACACGGGGTAATGTTGGCCCCCAAGAACCACTTATCACCCGGGTAATGTTGGCCCCCAAGAACCACTTAACACACGGGGTAATGTTGGCCCCCAAGAACCACTTATCACACGGGTAATGTTGGCCCCCAAGAACCACTTATCACACGGGTAATGTTGGCCCCCAAGAACCACTTATCACACGGGTAATGTTGGCCCCCAAGAACCACTTATCACACGGGTAATGTTGGCCCCCAAGAACCACTTATCACACGGGGTAATGTTGGCCCCCAAGAACCACTTATCACACGGGTAATATTGGCCCCTAAGAACCACTTAACACACGGGGAAATGTTGGCCCCCAAGAACCACTTATCACACGGGTAATATTGGCCCCTAAGAACCACTTAACACACGGGGTAATGTTGGCCCCCAAGAACCACTTATCACACGGATAATATTGGCCCCTAAGAACCACTTAACACACGGGGTAATGTTGGCCCCCAAGAACCACTTATCACCCGGGTAATGTTGGCCCCTAAGAACCACTTAACACACGGGGTAATGTTGGCCCCCAAGAACCACTTATCACCCGGGTAATGTTGGCCCCCAAGAACCACTTAACACACGGGGTAATGTTGGCCCCCAAGAACCACTTATCACACGGGTAATGTTGGCCCCCAAGAACCACTTATCACACGGGTAATGTTGGCCCCCAAGAACCACTTATCACACGGGTAATGTTGGCCCCCAAGAACCACTTATCACACGGGTAATGTTGGCCCCCAAGAACCACTTATCACACGGGTAATGTTGGCCCCCAAGAACCACTTATCACACGGGTAATGTTGGCCCCCAAGAACCACTTATCACACGGGTAATATTGGCCCCTAAGAACCACTTATCACCCGGGTAATGTTGGCCCCCAAGAACCACTTATCACACGAGTAATGTTGGCCCCCAAGAACCACTTATCACACGGGTAATGTTGGCCCCCAAGAACCATTTATCACCCGGGTAATGTTGGCCCCTAAGAACCACTTAACACACGGGGTAATGTTGGCCCCCAAGAACCACTTATCACCCGGGTAATGTTGGCCCCCAAGAACCACTTAACACACGGGGTAATGTTGGCCCCCAAGAACCACTTATCACACGGGTAATATTGGCCCCCAAGAACCACTTAACACACGGGGTAATATTGGCCCCTAAGAACCACTTATCACCCGGGTAATGTTGGCCCCCAAGAACCACTTATCACACGAGTAATGTTGGCCCCCAAGAACCACTTAACACACGAGTAATGTTGGCCCCCAAGAACCACTTAACACCCGGGGTAATGTTGGCCCCTAAGAACCACTTAACACCCGGGGTAATGTTGGCCCCCAAGAACCACTTAACACACGAGTAATGTTGGCCCCCAAGAACCACTTAACACACGGGGTAATGTTGGCCCCCAAGAACCACTTAACACCCGGGGTAATGTTGGCCCCTAAGAACCACTTAACACCCGGGGTAATGTTGGCCCCCAAGAACCACTTAACACACGAGTAATGTTGGCCCCCAAGAACCACTTAACACACGAGTAATGTTGGCCCCCAAGAACCACTTAACACCCGGGGTAATGTTGGCCCCTAAGAACCACTTAACACCCGGGGTAATGTTGGCCCCCAAGAACCACTTAACACCCGGGGTAATGTTGGCCCCCAAGAACCACTTATCACACGAGTAATGTTGGCCCCCAAGAACCACTTAACACCCGGGGTAATGTTGGCCCCTAAGAACCACTTAACACCCGGGGTAATGTTGGCCCCCAAGAACCACTTATCACACGAGTAATGTTGGCCCCCAAGAACCACTTAACACCCGGGGTAATGTTGGCCCCCAAGAACCACTTAACACCCGGGGTAATGTTGGCCCCCAAGAACCACTTAACACCCGGGGTAATGTTGGCCCCTAAGAACCACTTAACACCCGGGGTAATGTTGGCCCCCAAGAACCACTTAACACCCGGGGTAATGTTGGCCCCCAAGAACCACTTAACACCCGGGGTAATGTTGGCCCCCAAGAACCACTTAACACAGGGGTAATGTTGGCCCCCAAGAACCACTTATCCCACGAGTAATGTTGGCCCCCAAGAACCACTTAACACAGGGGTAATGTTGGCCCCCAAGAACCACTTATCCCACGAGTAATGTTGGCCCCCAAGAACCACTTAACACACGGGGTAATGTTGGCCTCCAAGAACCACTTAACACCCGGGGTAATGTTGGCCCCCAAGAACCACTTAACACCCGGGGTAATGTTGGCCCCCAAGAACCACTTAACACCCGGGGTAATGTTGGCCCCCAAGAACCACTTAACACCCGGGGTAATGTTGGCCCCCAAGAACCACTTAACACCCGGGGTAATGTTGGCCCCCAAGAACCACTTAACACAGGGGTAATGTTGGCCCCCAAGAACCACTTATCCCACGAGTAATGTTGGCCCCCAAGAACCACTTAACACAGGGGTAATGTTGGCCCCCAAGAACCACTTATCCCACGAGTAATGTTGGCCCCCAAGAACCACTTATCACACGGGGTAATGTTGGCCTCCAAGAACCACTTATCACACGGGGTAATGTTGGCCTCCAAGAACCACTTATCACACGGGGTAATGTTGGCCTCCAAGAACCACTTATCACACGGGGTAATGTTGGCCCCCAAGAACCACTTATCCCACGAGTAATGTTGGCCCCCAAGAACCACTTAACACACGGGTAATGTTGGCCCCCAAGAACCACTTATCCCACGAGTAATGTTGGCCCCCAAGAACCACTTATCACACGAGTAATGTTGGCCCCCAAGAACCACTTATCACACGAGTAATGTTGGCCCCCAAGAACCACTTAACACCCGGGGTAATGTTGGCCTCCAAGACCATCATACAAATGCGGCCTTAGAAAAATGTTAACAAATATATTTTATCTCAACAGGGAAACCGCATATTGCGTTAGTCTTAATTACATTATGGAAAATTACGTTTGCCTTAATTACCTTGCTCATATTTTTATTATTTTGTTGCAATGTTGACAGAAGTCTTAAAGTGTTTTGTTGTTGCAGTACACCGTGTGTGTTTCATAACTTCTGAAGTACACTGTGTGTGTTTCATAACTTCTGAAGCACACTGTGTGTGTTTCATAACTTCTGAAGTACACTGTGTGTGTTTCATAACTTCTGAAGCACTCTGTGTGTTTCATAACTTCTGAAGTACACTGTGTGTGTTTCATAACTTCTGAAGTACACTGTGTGTGTTTCATAACTTCTGAAGCACACTGTGTGTGTTTCATAACTTCTGAAGTACACTGTGTGTGTTTCATAACTTCTGAAGCACTCTGTGTGTTTCATAACTTCTGAAGTACACTGTGTGTGTTTCATAACTTCTGAAGTACACTGTGTGTGTTTCATAACTTCTGAAGCACACTGTGTGTGTTTCATAACTTCTGAAGTACACTGTGTGTGTTTCATAACTTCTGAAGCACTCTGTGTGTTTCATAACTTCTGAAGTACACTGTGTGTGTTTCATAACTTCTGAAGTACACTGTGTGTGTTTCATAACTTCTGAAGCACACTGTGTGTGTTTCATAACTTCTGAAGCACACTGTGTGTGTTTCATAACTTCTGAAGTACACTGTGTGTGTTTCATAACTTCTGAAGCACACTGTGAGTTTTATAACTTCTGAAGCACACTGTGTGTGTTTCATAACTTCTGAAGCACACTGTGTGTGTTTCATAACTTCTGAAGCACACTGTGTGTGTTTCATAACTTCTGAAGCACACTGTGAGTTTTATAACTTCTGAAGCACACTGTGTGTGTTTCATAACTTCTGAAGCACACTGTGTGTGTTTCATAACTTCTGAAGCACACTGTGTGTGTTTCATAACTTCTGAAGCACACTGTGTGTGTTTCATAACTTCTGAAGCACACTGTGTGTGTTTCATAACTTCTGAAGCACACTGTGTGTGTTTCATAACTTCTGAAGCACACTGTGTCTGTTTTAAATCTTGTATACTACACTGAGTGTTTTAAATCTTCTCCATTGGTTTAAATCTTTTGTACATCAAGTTTAGTGATTGTTTGTGTCATAAACTGTGTCATTTAAATCCTCATTAGTGCACTGTGCGTGATTCAGATCCTCTTCACAGCACAGTGTGTAGTAAACCCACTCAGTGATTGAAATCGTATTTAGTGCTCAGTGATTGGTATATATATTCCCAGTGCAACGCTGAGTGAAGGGACCTCTTTATACAGCATGGGGGATTAGATAATCTGCAGTACACTGGGTTGGATTAGATAATCTGCAGCACACTGAGTGGATTAGATAATCTGTAGTATACTGGGGGGATTAGATAATCTGCAGTACACTGGGGGGATTAGATAATCTGCAGTACACTGGGGGGATTAGATAATCTGCAGTACACTGGGGGGATTAGATAATCTGCAGTACACTGGGGGGATTAGATAATCTCCAGTACACTGGGGGATTAGATAATCTGCAGTACACTGGGGGATTAGATAATCTGCAGTACACTGGGGGATTAGATAATCTGCAGTACACTGGGGGATTAGATAATCTGCAGTACACTGGGGGATTAGATAATCTGCAGTACACCGGGGGGATTAGATAATCTGCAGTACACTGGGGGATTAGATAATCTCCAGTACACCGGGGGATTAGATAATCTGCAGTACACTGGGGGATTAGATAATCTGCAGTACACTGGGGGATTAGATAATCTGCAGTACACTGGGGGATTAGATAATCTCCAGTACACCGGGGGATTAGATAATCTGCAGTACACTGGGGGATTAGATAATCTGCAGTACACCGGGGGATTAGATAATCTGCAGTACACCGGGGGATTAGATAATCTGCAGTACACTGGGGGATTAGATAATCTGCAGTACACCGGGGGATTAGATAATCTGCAGTACACTGGGGGATTAGATAATCTGCAGTACACCGGGGGATTAGATAATCTGCAGTACACCGGGGGATTAGATAATCTGCAGTACACCGGGGGATTAGATAATCTGCAGTACACCGGGGGATTAGATAATCTGCAGTACACTGGGGGATTAGATAATCTGCAGTACACCGGGGGATTAGATAATCTGCAGTACACCGGGGGATTAGATAATCTGCAGTACACCGGGGGATTAGATAATCTGCAGTACACTGGGGGATTAGATAATCTGCAGTACACCGGGGGATTAGATAATCTGCAGTACACCGGGGGATTAGATAATCTGCAGTACACTGGGGGATTAGATAATCTGCAGTACACCGGGGGATTAGATAATCTGCAGTACACTGAGGGATTAGATAATCTGCAGTACACCGGGGGATTAGATAATCTGCAGTACACCGGGGGATTAGATAATCTGCAGTACACTGGGGGATTAGATAATCTGCAGTACACCGGGGGATTAGATAATCTGCAGTACACCGGGGGATTAGATAATCTGCAGTACACTGGGGGATTAGATAATCTGCAGTACACCGGGGGATTAGATAATCTGCAGTACACCGGGGGATTAGATAATCTGCAGTACACTGGGGGATTAGATAATCTGCAGTACACCGGGGGATTAGATAATCTGCAGTACACTGGGGGATTAGATAATCTGCAGTACACCGGGGGATTAGATAATCTGCAGTACACTGGGGGATTAGATAATCTGCAGTACACCGGGGGATTAGATAATCTGCAGTACACTGGGGGATTAGATAATCTGCAGTACACCGGGGGATTAGATAATCTGCAGTACACTGGGGGATTAGATAATCTGCAGTACACCGGGGGATTAGATAATCTGCAGTACACCGGGGGATTAGATAATCTGCAGTACACCGGGGGATTAGATAATCTGCAGTACACTGGGGGATTAACTGAATTATATCATCATGTCAATCAAGGTCTACGGTGAGGAAGTTTTTATTATTATTATTATTATTTTCTACCACAGACGTGGCCACACATTTACAATGCTAACCAGCATATATACATTTTCTTCTGTCCTCCATGGACAGGGTGAGAGATGTGTTAAACATATAGTTCAAGGGTTTATTGAACACTCAACCACAGAAGGTGAGTCGGTGCTTTTAAAATGCTAAGCTAACCTACATACGTAAATACATAGATACGCAGATTTACGTATGCCCTACATAAAGTATTAGATGTGTCTTTTACATAGTGTCATTAGTGTGCATTTACAAAGGTGAAATGTAATTCTGATCAGCTTCCATATATGCTTTATACACATACATATACATGCACACACACATATACGTACATATACATATATACATACATATATACACACATGTATTCGCATACATTTGTCTCATTTACTCTGACAGGGTGAGATAGCTGATAGAGAAACTAGTGTGCAATTAAGTACTTAATCACTTATGGTGATTAAGGTGCTTTTACAAGCTCAGGTTATATAGTTACATCACATACATACATTGTATAATTGATACATTACATGGTTAATCTTGGGTACAAGTCCAATATATCAAGTGTTCCAGTACTCATATAGAAATTACACAGTTCAGCATACCTTAGCCCAGGAGGACGAAAGTCAGTCAATATGGGACATTCTACAATATAATGTTCAAGAGAGTGCATGTTTTCTCTTTCACAAAGTTGACACATTGTGTACTCGACATTTGGGTTTTGAGAAAGCTGCCAGATACGTCTATATCCCAGGCGTATTCTGGCCACTATAACATCACATTGCCGGGTTCTTGTTCTATTAGTCCCATATGTGAATGTCTCCTCACGATATCTATCATAATATTTAATGCTACAACTTTTCAGGTCTTTGTGAAATTATAAGGTCGGTGAGATCTTCATTAGATATTTGTTTAAGTATTCTCTTTGTCACTGCTAATGAAACACCCATATCAATTTCTACCACTGGTTTTCTGCAGGCTGACTTAGCAAGCATATCAACAGTGTCATGCCTTGAGATGCCAACATGTGATGGTATCCATAGGAATTTAATTTCAAATCTGTTTTCTTTAGCAGCTAAAACATTCATTCGAATATCACTGACTATTTTCTGGGTGTCACTACTATGTGCGTTCATTGCCAGGAGTGCACTCTGCGAGTCACAGTATATAAGTCCACTGCCTTTGTCTTTTAAAAATTCAGTGGCAAGGTATATGCCTGCAAGTTCGGTTTGAGTTGTACTTGCCCAGTCATTGACGCGCTTCATTGCTGTATGTACGAGAGAAGATTGTTCAAATATATTGCATGCACATCCGGTACATCGTCCACCTTCTTCTACAGAGCCGTCGGTATAGCACTGATACACATCGTTACCCATACTCTGAGTACTTTCAGTGATGCTTTTCAGTGTTAACTGTTTTAATAATGTAGAGTGCACACTATCTTTCTTCGGCGCATTTACAAAATCAACTGATAGATCCCAGTTATCCCATGGAGTAATTGGTTGATAAATCATTAATTGATATGGGTACATATTTAATATTTTGATGGAGTTGGCTACCTTGTAGAACCAAAATACATAATCAGATTTCGTTCTTCTTCTATAGACCTCAGGTGAGTGCAGCATATTAGAAAGTTTAGCTTGAAACTTCATGTGTTGTCTAGATCTACTCAATGCCTTCACGCCGAAAACTGTGCTAATAGACAAAATTCTCTCACTTATGGTAGGTAATTTTAACTCTGCTCTCATATTAACTATTCTCGTGGACTTTGGAGCCCCAAGGATGAGACGCATAGCTTCATTTTGCAAGGTTTCAAGAGATTTCAGCTCTTTGTCAGTATACAGTGTGAGATGTAGAGCATTGTAGTCAATCACAGAGCGTATAAATGATACATAAAACATTCTAGCAAGTCTCATGTTAATTCCATGATTGACACCAACAAGGACCCGCAAGGGCTTTAATCTCTCCCACAGTCTCCTCTTGAGAGAAGAAAGGTACCCAGGGTCGTTAATGGGGACACCAAGGTATCTGTAAGTCTCGCAGTTCTCAAGTGCTCGCCCATCTATATGATAATTGGGTGGTGGAATACCACATGGAATGAGGGCACGAGTTTTCTGTACAGAGATAAGGAGGCCACATTCCTCAGCTCTAGTAGCAAAAGCGTCGAGCAGAACTTGCATTCTAGGCTCGGTGGCAGCCTGTAAACATATATCATCAGCATAACAAATGACAGTGTCTTCATTATTAGTTGGAAGATCTTTAATAAGTTTATGCATCAGAACGTTGAACAACAAGGGGCTGAGAACCCCTCCTTGTGGAGTTCCCAGTTCAAAGTGTTTGCTCTCTGTGCTTTTAACACCATTAAACAAAACATATGCTGCTCGATTAGACAAATAGCCCTCTATCCATTTCAGTAATTTCCCTTGTATTCCCAGCTCGGCAAGCTGTTCCAGTATGATTTCTCTTTTTGCTGTATCAAAAGCTGCTGCTAGGTCGATGAAGTCTGCTTGAGGGGAAGCTTCAATATGTGCGAAGTACTCAGCAAAACAGTGTTGTGTACTGAGCCCAGGCATAAATCCAAACAGTTGGGGTGACAGGTGCCCCTGTATACGATACATATTGGTGAGGCAGTGGACGACCAGATTCCTAGTAAGTAACACTGGATCGTAATAGGGAGCTTAAAGCCGTGTTTGGAAACCTAGGATCATGCACCGTCAGTCGCAGGCTGCAGTCGGTGTTGAACAAGGGGAGAATCGTTTAGGCTCAGGGAAGACCTGGGTAAATACTGGTTTGGAACTAGGGTGGTAGATATATGGAACAGATCACAAGGTAACATGATGATCGTGGCATCGCTGGATTGTTTCAAGTGTAGGATATATATGAATTGGTTTCGGTTTATATAAATAGGAGCTGCCTCGTATAGGCCAATGGGAGTTGCCTCGTATAGGCCAATGATAGCTGCCTTGTGTGGACCAATGGAAGCTGCCTCGTATGGGCCAATAGGAGCTGCCTCGTATAGGCTAATGGGAGCTGCCTCATATCGGCCCCATCGGGAAGTGATGATCCCATGAAAGACAACTATGAATATGGCTTAAGACAGCCTCGAGGCGTCGTGGTGGCATGAAAGATGCGGCACCACACGAAACTGTGGTAGAATAGTGACAAGTTGCAATCGGGATAAAATATCACTTTTCCTATACGCGCTTTGTTGATTAAAGGGGCCGGGTACTACCGATTATATTCCCAAGATCACATGATGCAAGGTTAATCTTGCGGTCAAGAAGGTCGCAGACTCGACAAGGTACCGTAACGTTGCGAAAATCCTCAGTCGAAGTGCCGTTTGTTTCTGGTCTCTGTGGGGCGGTCTTCTGTGTAGCGCAGTAGTCTACGTTGTGTAATAACACCGCAGTTACCCCTTAACATTCTTCCACCATACAGTATCCCATACATTATTATAAATACCGCACAAATACTTTATTGTACAGGATGGGGGATAACAGATCATCTTGTATTGCATACCATCGGGGCCCGCTGCCACAGAGTGACGAAGGGACGGAGCTAATGGGCAAGAAGTGGCAATCAAGCTCATTTGCAACAATCGTCGGCTGAGCAATAACGGAACTATTAATGTGCTTTACTGGCGCTATATCCAGTGAAAACCTTCTCGCAATTTTACGACTCTTCTTCCAATTAGAATGAGTAGAAGTGTTAATTTTAGCTGTTGAGACAAGATCATCAACTCCCGTTTCGCAGAACGGATGACTTTGTTGACAACTGACTTTGGTTGAGTCTATACGCGCCGTCCTGGACGACAGCGCGGGCCCAGCGGACAACAGGGTCACAACCCCACCTTGGACCAGGGTGGTGGAAGTGTTGTGGTCAATATCTTGGGTGGAGCGGAGGTCACCATCTTGGGTCACGCACTAAGGTTAAGGTCGTAGGCAGCATCCAGTCTGCTCCGTCATGACGTGACTCAGTAAGTCTGCTCCGTCATGACGTGACTCAGTAAGTCTGCTCCGTCATGACGTGACTCAGTAAGTCTGCTCCGTCATGACGTGACTCAGTAAGTCTGCTCCACCATGACGTGACTCAGTAAGTCTGCTCCACCATGACGTGACTCAGTAAGTCTGCTCCGTCATGACGTGACTCAGTAAGTCTGCTCCACCATGACGTGACTCAGTAAGTCTGCTCCACCATGACGTGACTCAGTAAGTCTGCTCCACCATGACGTGACTCAGTAAGTCTGCTCCACCATGACGTGACTCAGTAAGTCTGCACCACCATGACGTGACTCAGTAAGTCTGCTCCACCATGACGTGACGCAGTAAGTCTGCTCCACCATGACGTGACGCAGTAAGTCTGCTCCGTCATGACGTGACTCAGTAAGTCTGCTCCACCATGACGTGACTCAGTAAGTCTGCTCCACCATGACGTGACTCAGTAAGTCTGCTCCGTCATGACGTGACTCAGTAAGTCTGCTCCACCATGACGTGACCCAGTAAGTCTGCTCCACCATGACGTGACTCAGTAAGTCTGCTCCACCATGACGTGACTCAGTAAGTCTGCTCCACCATGACGTGACCCAGTAAGTCTGCTCCACCATCACGTGACCCAGTAAGTCTGCTCCACCATGACGTGACTCAGTAAGTCTGCTCCACCATGACGTGACCCAGTAAGTCTGCTCCACCATGACGTGACGCAGTAAGTCTGCTCCACCATGACGTGACCCAGTAAGTCTGCTCCACCATGACGTGACTCAGTAAGTCTGCTCCACCATGACGTGACGCAGTAAGTCTGCTCCACCATGACGTGACCCAGTAAGTCTACTCCACCATTACGTGACCCAGTAAGTCTACTCCACCATTACGTGACTCAGTAAGTCTGCTCCACCATGACGTGACTCAGTAAGTCTGCTCCACCATGACGTGACTCAGTAAGTCTGCTCCACCATGACGTGACTCAGTAAGTCTGCTCCACCATGACGTGACCCAGTAAGTCTGCTCCACCATGACGTGACCCAGTAAGTCTGCTCCACCATGACGTGACCCAGTAAGTCTGCTCCACCATGACGTGACCCAGTAAGTCTGCTCCACCATGCGGAAGAACAACAGTCAGAAGGATCAACACAAGAAGCTGTTGTTTAATACCATCGCAGTTACCTTAACCGTTGACCGACGATCCATAATGAGTGCCATTAATGACCTTATATAATGACACCTTCGGAGATCTATTGATCCACGGCGCAAGTGAACTTTTACAATGACACGGATGGCCACCATTAATAATGAATGAGCTGGGGACATCCGTCAGAAGCGGTTGGGGATGGCGGCGATATTGACCACACCACGCAGTTATAGTGACCTTCATGACGGGGGTAGTTGACGCTCGTAATGACCATCCGGGTAGTTAGTAACCTCCTGAAACAGTGCAGTAGTTACAGTGCGAGTGGAGGCGCTGGTGGGCGTGGGGCACACAGGGAGCAGTGATGTTGTTATGGTGATGGAACAGTGACGCAAGCGTGACGCGGGGGTGACGTAATCATGACGCAAGTGCTGACGTCATGATTCCATTGACCCGCTCAGGCTGCCAAGCCGAGGAGGCGTTGGATAGGGTGGGGGGGAGGATGGTGGTGGGGAGGCTGGTGGTGGGGAGAGGCTGGTGCTGGGGAGAGGCTGGTGCTGGGGAGGCTGGTGATGGGGAGAAGCTGGTGGTGGGGAGAGGCTGGTGGTGGTGGGGAGGATGCTGGTGGTGGGGAGGATGCTGGTGGGGAGACTGGTGGTGGTGGGGAGGATGGTGGTGGGTAGGATGGTGGTGGAGAGGATGCTGGTGGGGAGGATGGTGGTGGTGGGGAGGATGGTGGTGGGGAGGATGCTGGTGGTGGGGAGGGTGGTGGTGGGGAGGATGGTGGTGGGGAGGATGGTGGTGGGGAGGCTGGTGGTGGGGAGGCTGGTGGTGGGGAGGCTGGTGGTGGGGAGAGGCTGGTGCTGGGGAGGCTGGTGGTGGGGAGAGGCTGGTGGTAGGGAGGATGGTGGTGGGGAGGCTGGTGGTGGGGAGGTTGGTGGTGGGGAGGCTGATGGTGGGGAGAGGCTGGTGCTGGGGAGGCTGGTGGTGGGGAGAGGCTGGTGCTGGGGAGGCTGGTGGTGGGGAGGATGGTGGTGGGGAGGCTGATGGTGGGGAGAGGCTGGTGCTGGGGAGGCTGGTGGTGGGGAGAGGCTGGTGGTGGGGAGGCTGGTGGTGGGGAGAGGCTGGTGCTGGGGAGGCTGGTGGTGGGGAGAAGCTGGTGGTGGGGAGAGGCTGGTGGTGGGGAGGCTGGTGGTGGGGAGAGGCTGGTGGTGGGGAGAGGCTGGTGGTGGGGAGGCTGGTGGTGGGGAGGCTGGTGCTGGGGAGGCTGGTGGTGGGGAGAGGCTGGTGGTGGGGAGGCTGGTGGTGGGGAGGCTGGTGGTGGGGAGAGGCTGGTGGTGGGGAGAGGCTGGTGGTGGGGAGGCTGGTGGTGGGGAGAGGCTGGTGGTGGGGAGGATGGTGGTGGGGAGGCTGGTGGTGGGGAGAAGCTGGTGGTGGGGAGAGGCTGGTGGTGGGGAGGCTGGTGGTGGGGAGAGGCTGGTGGTGGGGAGGCTGGTGGTGGGGAGGGTGGTGGTGGGGAGGGTGGTGGTGGAGAGGTTGGTGGTGGGGAGAGGCTGGTGGTGGGGAGAGGCTGGTGGTGGGGAGGGTGGTGGTGGGAAGAAGCTGGTGGTGGGGAGAGGCTGGTGGTGGGGAGAGGCTGGTGGTGGGGAGAGGCTGGTGGTGGGGAGAGGCTGGTGGTGGGGAGGCTAGTGGTGGGGAGGCTGGTGGTGGGGAGAGGCTGGTGGTGGGGAGAGGCTGGTGGTGGGGAGGCTGGTGGTGGGGAGGGTGGTGGTGGGGAGGCTGGTGGTGGGGAGAGGCTGGTGGTGGGGAGAGGCTGGTGGTGGGGAGGGTGGTGGTGGGGATGGTGGTGGTGGGGAGGCTGGTGGTGGGGAGGGTGGTGGTGGGGAGGGTGGTGGTGGAGAGGCTGGTGGTGGGGAGGCTGGTGGTGGGGAGAGGCTGGTGGTGGGGAGGCTGGTGGTGGGGAGGGTGGTGGTGGGGAGGCTGGTGGTGGGGAGGGTGGTGGTGGAGAGGCTGGTGGTGGTGAGGCTGGTGGTGGGGAGAGGCTGGTGGTGGGGAGGCTGGTGGTGGGGAGGCTGGTGGTGGGGAGGGTGGTGGTGGGGAGGCTGGTGGTGGGGAGGGTGGTGGTGGAGAGGCTGGTGGTGGGGAGGCTGGTGGTGGGGAGAGGCTGGTGGTGGCGAGGGTGGTGGTGGAGAGGCTGGTGGTGGGGAGGCTGGTGGTGGGGAGGCTGGTGGTGGGGAGAGGCTGGTGGTGGGGAGAGGCTGGTGTTTTTTTTATTATTATTTTCTACCACAGATGTGGCCACACATTTACAATGCTAACCAGCATATATACATTTTCTTCTGTCCTCCATGGACAGGGTTAGAAAAGTGTTAAACATATAGTTCAAGGGTTTATTGAACACTCAACCACAGAAGGTGATTCGGTGCTTTTAAAATGCTAAGCTAACCTTCATACGTAAATACATAGATACACAGATTTACGTATACCCTACATAAAGTGTTAGATGTGTCTTTTACATAGTGTCATTAATGTACATTCACAAAGGTGAAATGTAAATCTGATCAGCTTCCATATATACTTTATACCCATACATATACATACACACACACACATATACATACATATATACACACACACACATGCATTCACATACATTTGTCTCATTTACTCTGACAGGGTGAGGTGGCTGATAAAGAAACTAGTGTGCAATTAAGCACATAATCACTGAAGGTGATTAAGGTGCTTTTACAAGCTCAGGTTATATAGTTACATCACATACATACATTGTATAATTGATACATTACATGGTTAATCTTGGGTACAAGTCCAATATATCAAGTGTTCCAGTACTCATATAGAAATTACACAGTTCAGCATACCTTAGCCCAGGAGGACGAAAGTCAGTCAATATGGGACATTCTACAATATAATGTTCAAGAGAGTGCATGTTTTCTCTTTCACAAAGTTGACACATTGTGTACTCGACATTTGGGTTTTGAGAAAGCTGCCAGATACGTCTATATCCCAGGCGTATTCTGGCCACTATAACATCACATTGCCGGGTTCTTGTTCTATTAGTCCCATATGTGAATGTCTCCTCACGATATCTATCATAATATTTAATGCTACAACTTTCAGGTCTTTGAGAATTTGTTAGGTCGGTGAGATTTTCATTAGATATTTGTTTTAGTATTCTCTTTGTCACTGCTAATGAAACACCCATATCAATTTCTACCACTGGTTTTCTACAGGCTGACTTAGCAAGCATATCAACAGTGTCATGCCTTGAGATGCCAACATGTGATGGTATCCATAGGAATTTAATCTCAAATCTGTTTTCTTTGGCAGCTAAAACATTCATTCGAATATCACTGACTATTTTCTGGGTGTCACTACTATGTGCGTTCAATGCCAGGAGTGCACTCTGCGAGTCACAGTATATAAGTCCACTGCCTTTGTCTTTTAAAAATTCAGTGGCAAGGTATATGCCTGCAAGTTCGGTTTGAGTTGTACTTGCCCAGTCATTGACGCGCTTCATTGCTGTATGTACGAGAGAAGATTGTTCAAATATGTTACATGCACATCCGGTACATCGTCCACCTTCTTCTACAGAGCCGTCGGTATAGCACTGATAAACATCGTTACCCATACTCTGAGTACTTTCAGTGATGCTTTTGAGTGTTAACTGTTTTAATAATATAGTGAGCACACTATCTTTCTTGGGCGCATTTACAAAATCAACTGATAGATCCTAGTTATCCCATGGAGTAATTGGCTGATTAATCATTAGTTGAGTTGGGTACATATTTAATATTTTGATGGAGTTGGCTACCTTGTAGAACCAATATACATAATCAAATTTCGTTCTTCTTCTATAGACCTCAGGTGAGTGCAGCATATTAGAAAGTTTAGCTTGAAACTTCATGTGTTGTCTAGATCTACTCAATGCCTTCACGCCGAAAACTGTTCTAAGACACAATTATCTCACTTATGGTAGGTAATTTTAACTCTGCTCTCATATTAACTATTCTCGTGGACTTTGGAGCCCCAAGGATGAGACGCATAGCTTCATTTTGCAAGGTTTCAAGAGATTTCAGCTCTTTGTCAGTATATAGTGTGAGATGTAGAGCATTGTAGTCAATCACAGAGCGTATAAATGATACATAAAACATTCTAGCAAGTCTCACGTTAAGTCCATGATTGACACCAACAAGGACCCGCAAGGGCTTTAATCTCTCCCAAAGTCTCTGGGTACAAAGGTACCCAGGGTCGTTAATCGGGACACCAAGGTATCTGTAAGACTCGCAGTTCTCAAGTGCTCGCCCATCTATATGATAATTGGCTGGTGGAATACCACATGGAATGAGGGCACGAGTTTTCTGTACAGCTGGGCTGGTGCTGGGGAGGCTGGTGGTGGGGAGAGGCTGGTGGTGGGGAGGATGGTGGTGGGGAGGCTGGTGGTGGGGAGAGGCTGGTGATGGGGAGGCTGGTGGTGGGGAGAAGCTGGTGCTGGGGAGAGGCTGATGGTGGGGAGAGACTGATGGTGGGGAGAGACTGGTGGTGGTGGAGAGACTGATGGTGGGGAGAGACTGGTGGTGGGGAGAGGCTGGTGGTGGGGGAGGGTGGTGGTGGGGGAGCAGGGAGGGGGCGCCCACAACACGGGGTGCACCACTTGACAACGTGAACACGGCGACAGTTTGTGTTAACGTTTCTCGGACTCATTCACGTTTGCAACTTCAATTTAACTCATCTTTTATTTTCTCAGTTTCAAGAAGCTTTCCTTGTTCACATTGTCTATTGTTCACTTTATGTGTTCTGTCATGTTGTGTCCACCGTGTTCTGTCTCGTTATGTCCACCGTGTTCTGTCATGTTGTGTCCACCGTGTTCTGTCTCGTTATGTCCACCGTGTTCTGTCATGTTGTGTCCACCGTGTTCTGTCTCGTTATGTCCACCGTGTTCTGTCTCGTTATGTCCACCGTGTTCTGTCTCGTTATGTCCACCGTGTTCTGTCTCGTTATGTCCACCGTGTTCTGTCTCGTTATGTCCACCGTGTTCTGTCATGTTGTGTCCACCGTGTTCTGTCTCGTTATGTCCACCGTGTTCTGTCATGTTGTGTCCACCGTGTTCTGTCTCGTTATGTCCACCGTGTTCTGTCTCGTTATGTCCACCGTGTTCTGTCTCGTTATGTCCACCGTGTTCTGTCTCGTTATGTCCACCGTGTTCTGTCTCGTTATGTCCACCGTGTTCTGTCATGTTGTGTCCACCGTGTTCTGTCTCGTTATGTCCACCGTGTTCTGTCATGTTGTGTCCACCGTGTTCTGTCATGTTGTGTCCACCGTGTTCTGTCATGTTATGTCCACCGTGTTCTGTCATGTTGTGTCCACCGTGTTCTGTCTCGTTATGTCCACCGTGTTCTGTCATGTTGTGTCCACCGTGTTCTGTCATGTTGTGTCCACCGTGTTCTGTCTCGTTATGTCCACCGTGTTCTGTCATGTTGTGTCCACCGTGTTCTGTCATGTTGTGTCCACCGTGTTCTGTCTCGTTATGTCCACCGTGTTCTGTCATGTTGTGTCCACCGTGTTCTGTCATGTTGTGTCCACCGTGTTCTGTCTCGTTATGTCCACCGTGTTCTGTCATGTTGTGTCCACCGTGTTCTGTCTCGTTATGTCCACCGTGTTCTGTCATGTTGTGTCCACCGTGTTCTGTCATGTTGTGTCCACCGTGTTCTGTCTCGTTATGTCCACCGTGTTCTGTCATGTTGTGTCCACCGTGTTCTGTCATGTTGTGTCCACCGTGTTCTGTCATGTTGTGTCCACCGTGTTCTGTCATGTTGTGTCCACCGTGTTCTGTCTCGTTATGTCCACCGTGTTCTGTCATGTTGTGTCCACCGTGTTCTGTCTCGTTATGTCCACCGTGTTCTGTCATGTTGTGTCCACCGTGTTCTGTCATGTTGTGTCCACCGTGTTCTGTCTCGTTATGTCCACCGTGTTCTGTCATGTTGTGTCCACCGTGTTCTGTCTCGTTATGTCCACCGTGTTCTGTCATGTTGTGTCCACCGTGTTCTGTCTCGTTATGTCCACCGTGTTCTGTCATGTTGTGTCCACCGTGTTCTGTCTCGTTATGTCCACCGTGTTCTGTCATGTTGTGTCCACCGTGTTCTGTCTCGTTATGTCCACCGTGTTCTGTCATGTTGTGTCCACCGTGTTCTGTCATGTTGTGTCCACCGTGTTCTGTCTCGTTATGTCCACCGTGTTCTGTCTCGTTATGTCCACCGTGTTCTGTCATGTTATCCCAACTGGTGTCTAGTATGTCACTCTCTTGTGAGCAACTGTATCAAACACTTGTTGACAGTCTAGGAAGATGCAGTTTACCCAGCCGTCTTTCACCTGTCATATTTTGGTGACATTCTCAGAGAAGAGAATTAATGGTTACTAGGCATGAATTTCTTCATCACAACCCACCTTGTCCTCCATAACCACGTCTATGCTTTCCATTATTCTCACCCCTGATTATTTTCTTCATTACTGTGCTAGAAATCCGTGTCAGTGACACTGGTTTATAATTTAGTGCCCCCTGTCGAGCCTCTTTTTTAGAAAACTGGGACTACGGTTGCCATAGAGGACAGAAGAAAATGTATATATGCTGGTTAGCATTGTAAATGTGTGGCCACGTCTGTGGTAGAAAAATAATAATAATGAAAAAAAAAACTACGTTTGCCTTTTCCAGGTTTCCGGAAGAGTTGCAGCCTGGAGTGATTTACTGGACATGTTAGTGAGCGGGTGACAAAGGTCCCGTGCGGCTTCCCTCAACACCCATGATGATATCAGGTGTGGCTCTACTGCTTTCTTACCTCACCTTCCTACAGGTATTTTGTTTGGTTTACTTCTCCAGTGATGTTTATATTATTGTTGCTCGTGGTCACCTGTCGTCCTCCACCTTCGGTCTCCACACTAGTTTTCTATCTTATAGAGAATTGTCTTGTATCTTGTAACCTCTTGTTTGGCTCCCCACACACACACACACACACACACACACACACACACACACACACACACACACACACACACACACACACACACACACACACACACACATCTAGTCAAGGATAAGACTAAACTGGAAAAGGTTCAAAGGTTTGCCACCAGACTAGTACCCGAGCTGAGAGGTATGAGCTACGAGGAGAGACTACGGGAATTAAACCTCACTTCGCTGGAAGACAGAAGAGTTAGGGGGGACATGATCACCACATTTAAGATTCTGAAGGGAATTGATAGGGTAGATAAAGACAGTCTATTTAACACAAGAGGACACAGGTGGAAAAAGAGCGCCCAAATGAGCCACAGAGATATTAGAAAGAACTTTTTTAGTGTCAGAGTGGTTGACAAATGGAATGCATTAGGCAGTGATGTGGTGGAGGCTGACTCCATACACAGTTTCAAGTGTAGATATGATAGAGCCCGATAGGCTCAGGAATCTGTACACCTGTTGATTGACGGTTGAGAGGCGGGACCAAAGAGCCAGAGCTCAACCCCCGCAAACACAACTAGGTGAGTACAACTAGGTGAGTATACACACACACACACACACACACACACACACACACACACACACACACACACACACACACACACACACACACACACACACACACCTCGTCACTGTCTGTGAGACAAATCTATCGTCTCCTCAGCCAGATCACACCATCTTCTTCCTTATGTGGCTTTACAACAGCCACCGCTGGTCCATAATTTGTGACTGTTGCGCCCAAATTGCTGTTCTCTTGGCCCCTATTTACCTACCTTCAGTGGCTCTCCAGAGTGCTCCACGCTCAGTTGTAAGGGCTGCTTCCATGCTGTTTAGAGGGCTGGGCTGTTTAAATTTTTTGTCATTGGCAATTTAACCTGACGTCCCTTAAAGTCTCATGCCAATATATCGTTTTTTTACAGTATTTGGTTTGACGGGATTTATACATTAGGCTGCATTTCTCATCTCTTCATTACTATAGTGAATGAGAGCAGCCAGGTAGTCGTAGGCTTCTACAGCCATCTCGTGAATCCTAATAACTTTAAAGTCTTTGTTGATATATGCTCATAGCTTAGTAACTTACTGTTGTAAGCGATCTTTATCAAAATATTGTATTTATACAGAAAGATACATTTCAGTCTCGATACTACCCTATTGTTACCTTCTTACAACTTCTTAGCAAGTTGTTGCATCTTATTATAAGAGTTTTATGACGTGTTAGAACGTTGTTACAACTTGTTAGGTGTAACAACGTCGTAATGTCTTCGTGTGTTTGGCTGGCGATCAATGTAAAGACACGACCATTTATAAATACACAAAAGTATGGATATATCCATATAGATACATCTAAGAATGGGGAAATCCATGTAGAGATGCCTCTAATAATGAATACACCCATGTATGAATACACGTAAGAACGTATACATCCATGTATGAGTTAACGCCACAACCCGAGGCGTCTGAGCGCCAGAACACACCCCAGAATAATGCCTTCTTGTAGCACCTTAACTAACAATCCACACTTCCTCATCCTGCCCCCTGACCGCTGGCTCTTCTAGTGCTGCCTTGGCTGCACTTGACTTCAATATATTAACATTCACTTGATAACTGCATCCTTAACACAGCATGAGAGAGAGAGAGAGAGAGAGAGAGAGAAGAGAGAGAGAGAGAGAGAGTGAGAGAGAGAGAGAGAGAGAGAGAGAGAGAGAGTGGAGAGAAGAGATGGCGCCAGTGGTGAGAACGTTAAACAAGAGGATATAATTAATTAAGGAATAATAACGCTTTCACACGTGGAAGGAGAGAGGAGAGGGGTGATAAAGGATGATAAGGAGATGTGAGAGAATGGTAGAGATAATGAACAATAGACACGAGAACACGACAAGAACAAGAGGAAGATGCAAACAACAAAAATGTATTACAAACAAACGAATAAAAAATGAAAATTGTGAGGGTGTGAAAAATACGAATTTCTCAATGCAGCTTCTCCCCTAAGGTCCACTGTGGCCCCAGGTCCACTGTGGCCCCAGGTCCACTGTGGCCCCAGGTCCACTGTGGCCCCAGGTCCACTGTGACACCAGGTCCACTGTGGCCCCAGGTCCACTGTGGCCCCAGGTCCACTGTGGCCCCAGGTCCACTGTGGCCCCAGGTCCACTGTGGCCCCAGGTCCACTGTGGCCCCAGGTCCACTGTGACACCAGATCCACTGTGGCCCCAGGTCCACTGTGGCCCCAGGTCCACTGTGGCCCCAGGTCCACTGTGACACCAGGTCCACTGTGGCCCCAGGTCCACTGTGGCCCCAGGTCCACTGTGGCCCCAGGTCCACTGTGGCCCCAGGTCCACTGTGGCCCCAGGTCCACTGTGACACCAGGTCCACTGTGGCCCCAGGTCCACTGTGGCCCCAGGTCCACTGTGGCCCCAGGTCCACTGTGGCCCCAGGTCCACTGTGGTCCCAGGTCCACTGTGGCCCCAGGTCCACTGTGGCCCCAGGTCCACTGTGGCACCAGGTCCACTGTGGCCCCAGGTCCACTGTGGCCCTCGGTCCACTGTGGCCCTCGGTCCACTGTTGGACAGTGGTCTTCGTCTTCGGCTCAATCTCCGGTCTTGGCAGAAACGATTGGGTACGTTTCCTTTGACCTGATGTTCCTGTTCACCTATCAGTAACGTAAGTACCCGGGACTTAGGCAACTGTTGTGGGTTGCAGCCTCGGGAAGGTCACTAGTTTCTGCGAACCAGGACAAGATCGTATCTATGTCCTCTCTTCTTCCTCTCCCCGTGTCTCTGTTTCCTCTCCGTGAGGTATTCCCTTGTCCCTTCGTAAATAAGAATGTGAGAGTATTGTTGGTGGTTGGAGGAAAGTGGTTAATGTATCATATTGTGAGAGTGTTGAGGCGTGTGTGACCACCTTAATTGTGGGCGTCTGGAAGTGTGGGGGAGAGGGGGGAGGGTGGGGGTGGTGGTGGGGGTGAGGGGGTGGTGGTGGGGGTGAGAGGGTAGTGGTGGGGGTGATGAGGGTGGTGGTAGTGGTAAGGGTGGTGGTAGTGGTACTTACCTATCCGTGACAAAAGGAAGTGAGGGCTATAGGTCTTCATGCCCCGCCCAGTAGGGAACCTTGTGCCTGTTGAGTTATGATTGAATTACTCTGACGTTCGAATTGTTGGTTGAACCTGGTCTTAAAGTTGTGGATGGAGGTGGCTTCCACAACTTACTTGAGTGCATTCTACTTTACTGGTGTGAGAATTTCATTACATTTCATCGATTAATTTTAGTTGCCAACGTCCACTTATTTCCTCTCCACCTGCTTTCTCTCACTTTGAAGATGCTGTCCTTGTTCACCTTTTAAATTCCCCCTCAGTACCTTCTATGTTGCGATCATGTCACTCTCTGTATCCTCTCTCCTTCAGGCTCGTAAGGTCTAGTTCCCTTAGCCTATCCTTACGCTTATCTCTCTTAGCTCTAGCAACAATAATCGTATCGCAAACTTTTGTACTTTTGAAATTGTGTTTATGGTTCACACGGTGCGGGTTCCAGGCTGGTGCTGCATATCCCAGTATTGGTCTAACAATGATGCTGTAGAGCGCTTTGAGAGAGCCCGGGTTTAGGTTTCTAAACGACGTTCCAATGTTTCCCAGCGTCCCGTATGCTGCCGATGTTACTCTGTTTATGTGTACCTCTGGAGACAGTGTTGGAATTATGTACCACTTCCAAATCCTTGTCTCCTTCCAACTCGTGATGCTGCCGTTACCTTATGGTGCGGACACCTCTTGGTCTCTTTTGTCATTTAACTTCTTCATTACCTTACACTTGTTGGGATTGAATTCTAGCAATCATTTGTTGGGGACTTCTGGAGTATATCGAGGTCAACCAGCAACCTTCTGCAGGCATCATTGGTTTTTACATTCCTCACTAGCTTTGGTGAGTGGGTGGTGAGGGCGGGCGGCTGGGCGGGTTGGGTGGTGAGGGCGGGCGGCTGGTCGAGTTGGGTGGTGAGGGCGGACGGCTGGGCGGGTTGGGTGGTGAGGGCGGGCGGCTGGGCGGGTTGGGCGGTGAGGGCGGGCGGCTGGGCGAGTTGGGTGGTGAGGGCGGGCGGCTGGGCGGTGAGGGGCGGGCGGCTGGGCGGTTTGGGTGGTGAAGGCGGGCGGCTTGGCGGGTTGGGCGGTGAGGGCGGGCGGCTGGTCGGGTTGGGTGGTGAGGGCGGGCGGCTGGTCGGGTTGGGTGGTGAGGGCGGGCGGCTGGTCGGGTTGGGTGGTGAGGGCGGGCGGCTGGGCGGGTTGGGCGGCGAGGGCGGGCGGCTGGGCGGGTTGGGTGGTGAGGGCGGGCGGCTGGGCGGGTTGGGCGGTGAGGACGGGCGGCTGGTCGGGTTGGGTGGTGAGGGCGGGCGGCTGGTCGGGTTGGGTGGTGAGGGCGGGCGGCTGGGCGGGTTGGGCGGTGAGGGCGGGCGGCTGGGCGGGTTGGGTGATGAGGGCGGGCGGCTGGGCGGTGAGGGCGGGCGGCTTGGGCGGGTTGGGTGGTGAGGGCGGGCGGCTGGGCGGTGAGGGCGGGCGGCTGGGCGGGTTGGGTGGTGAGGGCGGGCGGCTGGTCCAGCCTCGACTCCACCAGAGGGAGCTACTGAGTTGTCTACTTCAATATCGATGTGCCGCAGCTGGTGTTACCTGGCCTAGCTGGTGTTACCTGGCCTAGCTGGTGTTACCTGGCCTAGCTGGTATTACCTGGCCTAGCTGGTGTTACCTGGCCTAGCTGGTGTTACCTGGCCTAGCTGGTGTTACCTGGCCTAGCTGGTGTTACCTGGCCTAGCTGGTGTTACCTGGCCTAGCTGGTGTTACCTGGCCTAGCTGGTGTTACGTGGCCTAGCTGATGTTACCTGACCTAGCTGATGTTACCTGACCTAGCTGGTGTTACCTGGCCTAGCTGGTGTTACCTGGCCTAGCTGATGTTACCTGACCTAGCTGATGTTACCTGACCTAGCTGGTGTTACCTGGCCTAGCTGGTGTTACCTGACCTAGCTGATGTTACCTGGCCTAGCTGGTGTTACCTGGCCTAGCTGGTGTTACCTGGCCTAGCTGATGTTACCTGGCCTAGCTGGTGTTACCTGGCCTAGCTGGTGTTACCTGGCCTAGCTGATGTTACCTGGCCTAGCTGGTGTTACCTGGCCTAGCTGGTGTTACCTGGCCTAGCTGATGTTACCTGGCCTAGCTGGTGTTACCTGGCCTAGCTGATGTTACCTGGCCTAGAAAGAGAGAGAGAGAGAGAGAGAGAGAGAGAGAGAGAGAGAGAGAGAGAGAGAGAGAGAGAGAGAGAGAGAGAGAGAGAGAGAGAGAGAGAGAGAGAGAGAGAGAGAGAGAGGGCTGACTTCTACCCTTTACCACCCAGACAATGTGAGAGAACAGGGTGTTTCCCGGAGCGGAGGTGAGCCTCCAACTGCCTCCATCACCACCTCCCTCCCACACTCCGCCCACGCGCACCTCCCGCCCACAAGCCGCCCACGAGCCGCCCACGCGCACCCGGGCCACGCCTCAACACATACGACACCCACACACACACACACATACCTTCCTCTAAATGACATACATACTCTGCCTCTAACACACACACACACACACACACACACACACACACACACACACACACACACACACACACACACACACACACACACACACACACACAGGGAAGAAAGGAGAAAGGGAAGTAAACCAGGCGGCCTTGGAAGAGTTCGAAATTACGAGAGAGGAGGTCAAGAGACACCTGCTGGATCTGGATGTTAGAAAGGCTGTTGATCCAGATGGGATCTTCCCATGGGTACTGAAAGAGTGTGCAGGAGCACTTTGCTTGCCACTCTCCATAGTGGCAAGCAAAGTACTCTACTCCAAAGTACTCCATACTCTCCATATTTCTGGTAGGTCATTGGAGACCTACCAGAAATATGGAAGACGGCGAATGTGGTCCCAAAATACAAAAAGGGCGACAGGCAAGAGGCACTGAACTACAGGCCAGTGTCCTTGACTTGTATACCATGCAAGGTGATGGAGAAAATCGTGAGAAAAAACCTGGTAGCACATCTGGAGAGAAGGGACTTCGTGACAAATCGCCAACATGGGTTCAGGGAGGGAAAATCTTGCCTGACTGGCTTAATAGATTTCTACGACCAGGTGACAAAGATTAACCAAGAAAGAGAAGGATGGGCGGACTGCATTTTCTTGGATTGTCGGAAAGCCTTTGACACAGTACCGCATAAGAGGCTGGTACATAAGCTGGAGAGACAGGCAGGTGTAGCTGGCAAGGTGCTCTAGTGGATAAGGGAGTACCTAAGCAATAGGAAACAGAGTTACGGTGAGGGGTGTGACCTCAGATTGGCGTGAAGTCACCAGAGGAGTCCCACAGGGCTCTGTACTCGGTCCTATCTTGTTTCTGATATATGTAAATGATCTCCCAGAGGGTATAGATTCATTTCTCTCAATGTTTGCTGACGATGTCAAAATTATGAGAAGGATTAAGATAGAGGAGGACTGCTTGAGGCTTCAAGAAGACCTAGACAAGCTGAAGGAATGATCGAACAAATGGTTGTTAGAGTCTAACCCAAGCAAATGTAATGTAATGAAGATAGGAGTAGGGAGCAGGAGGCCAGATACTAGGTGATTCTGGGAGATGAAATTCTTCAAGAGTTAGAGAGAGAAAAAGACTTGGGGTTGACATCACGCCAGACCTGTCCCCTGCAGCCCATATCAAGAAGATAACATCAGCGGCATATGCCAGGCTGGCCAACATAAGAACGGCATTCAGAGACTTGTGTAAGGAATCATTCAGAACTTTGTATACCACATATGTCAGGCCAACCCTGGAGTATGCAGCCCCAGCATGGAGTTCATATCTAATCAAGGATAAGACTAAACTGGAAAAGGTTCAAAGGTTTGCCACCAGACTAGTACCCGATCTGAGAGGTATGAGCTACGAGGAGAGACTACGGGAATTAAACCTCTCTTCGCTGGAAGACAGAAGAGTTAGGGGAGACATGATCACCACATTCAAGATTCTCAAGGGAATTGATAGGGTAGATAAAGACAGGCTATTTAACACAAGGGGCACACGCACTAGGGGACACAGGTAGAAACTGAGTGCCCAAATGAGCCACAGAGATGTTAGAAAGAACTTTTTTAGTGTCAGAGTGTTTGACAAATGGAATGCATTAGGCAGTGATGTGGTGGAGGCTGACTCCATACACAGTTTCAAGTGTAGATATGATAGAGCCCAATAGGCTCAGGAATCTGTACACCTGTTGATTGACGGTTGAGAGGCGGGACCAAAGAGCTAAAGCTCAACCCCCGCAAGCACAACTAGGTGAGTACGCACACACACACACACACACACACACACACACACACACACACACACACACACACACACACACACACACACACACACACACACATCTTGTATATTATAAACTTTGCTAGGAACTGTAGTCCATTACTGACCTGATGAGGACAGACTATTAAGTCTCGTGGAACACAGTGGAGAGTGTAAGTCAGAGGCGAGGATCGGGGCACTATCGACTCTACCTTACCAGTTACCACTCAGAGTTACTCATAGAATACTGGAAAAGTAATGACATGTATATATAATGTGTGTGAACACGTCACAATAGTTAGGTTGAACACAGGGCACCCAACTCTCGCGTTTGAATGAAAGTGACAATGTTTTAAGGCTATGGTAGTGAATGGACAACCGTTGATGTCGTAACCAGTACTAGGCTATAGTAGTACTCTTATTATATTAGTTCTACTATTGCAGAAATATTATTTCATTTTGCAATAAAGGTATTATTTAATTTATTAATTTTATTTATTTAAATATTTACGACAAAGTCTATTTTTTTTTTTTACAATTCTGTTGTGTAAATGGTATAGAGCCTTCCTAGGCCTAATCTGTAACATAATTTTGCAATACAGTTATTTTGTATTACTGCCATGTCCTCAAATAATAAATTGATTGCAATTATGTCTCAATATTTCTTTTAAAGACATGCAAAATTTTCAAAATAAATTATTAAAATGAATTAATCGGAGGTTGACTGTCCTCCTCACTGTCTCGAATGTACAGTTCCACGGGTATATATATATATATATATATATATATATATATATATATATATATATATATATATATATATATATATATATATATATATATATTATATATATATATGGGGGAACTGGGAGCTAATCTCTGGCTGTCTACCAGTACCGCCCCTGGAGCTAACCAGTACCGCCCTGGGTCTAGATTCACGAATCAGTTACGCAAACACTTACGAACCTGTACATCTTTTCTCAATCTTTGGCGGGTTTGTTTACAATTATTAAACAGTTAATGAGCTCCGAAGTACCAGGAGGCTGTTTATAACAATAACAACAGTTGAATGGGAAGTTTTCATGCTTGTAAACTGTTTAATAAATGTAACCAAAGCCGTCAAAGATTGAGGAAAGATGTACACGTTCCTAAGTGCTTGCGTAAGTGCTTTCGTGAATTTGGCCGCAGCTGGACACCGGGGCTTGTCAATGATCTCCTCACAACAGCTGGTCCATTGACAACTATTAATTCACATTTTTAACTGAAATATTAACATGTATCTCACATCATTCGTCTAATGTTGTCCTGGGGTAACTAGCCATAGTTTTTCGAGTCCTGTGAATGTAAACATTTATGTCGGATAGTGTTCAGTATACCCTGAGGTGACTGGTGCCTGACAGGAAGAGAGAGGGAGAGGGAGAGAGAGAGAGAGAGAGAGAGACACAGAGAAAGAGAGAGAGAGAGAGAGAGAGAGAGAGAGAGAGAGAGAGAGAGAGAGAGAGAGAGAGAGAGGAGAGAGAGAGAGAGAGAGAAGGGGGGGGGGGGGAGGGGCAGACAAGTAAGAGAGTATAAATTTAATTAAATTGCAGAGAGAGACAGCCTAAACTACAGAAGCTGGAAGACAGAGGTGGAGGCTGGGGTGTGGGTGGGGAGGCTGGGGTGTGGGTGGGGAGGCTGGGGTGTGGGTAGGGAGGCTGGGGTGTGGGTGGGGAGGCTGGGGTGTGGGTGGGGAGGCTGGGGTGTGGGTGGGGGAGGCTGGGGTGTGGGGTGGGGAGGCTGGGGTGTGGGTGGGGGAGGCTGGGGTGTGGGTGGGGGAGGCTGGGGTGTGGGTGGGGGAGGCTGGGGTATGTGAGGGGAGGCTGGGGTGTGGGTGGGGAGGCTGGTGTGTGTGAGGGGAGGCTGGGGTGTGGGTGGGGAGGCTGGTGTGTGTGAGGGGAGGCTGGGGTGTGGGTGGGGAGGCTGGGGTGTGGGTGGGGAGGCTGGGGTGTGTGAGGGGAGGCTGGGGTGTGGGTGGGGGAGGCTGGGGTGTGGGTGGGGGAGGCTGGGGTGTGTGTGGGGAGGCTGGGGTGTGTGAGGGGAGGCTGGGGTGTGGGTGGGGGAGGCTGGGGTGTGGGTGGGGAGGCTGGGGTGTGTGAGGGGAGACTGGGGTGTGGGTGGGGAGGCTGGGATGTGGGTGGGGGAGGCTGGGGTGTGGGTGGGGGAGGCTGGGGTGTGGGTGGGGAGGCTGGGGTGTAGGTGGGGAGGCTGGGGTGTGGGTGGGGAGGCTGGGATGTGGGTGGGGAGGCTGGGGTGTGTGTGGGGAGGCTGGGGTGTGGGTGGGGGAGGCTGGGGTGTGGGTGAGGAGGCTGGGGTGCGGGGTGGGGAAGCTGGGGTGTGGGTGGGGAGGCTGGGGTGTGGGTAGGGAGGCTGGGGTGTGGGTGGGGAGGCTGGGGTGTGGGTGGGGGAGGCTGGGGTGTGGGTGGGGGAGGCTGGGGTGTGGGTGGGGAGGCTGGGGTGTGGGTGGGGAGGCTGGGGTGTGGGTGGGGAGGCTGGGGTGTGGGTGGGGAGGCTGGGGTGTGGTTGGGGAGACTGGGGTATGTGAGGGGAGGCTGGGGTGTGGGGTGGGGTGTGGGTGGGGAGGCTGGTGTGTGTGAGGGGAGGCTGGGGTGTGGGTGGGGAGGCTGGGGTGTGGGTGGGGAGGCTGGGGTGTGGTTGGGGAGACTGGGGTATGTGAGGGGAGGCTGGGGTGTGGGGTGGGGTGTGGGTGGGGAGGCTGGTGTGTGTGAGGGGAGGCTGGGGTGTGGGTGGGGAGGCTGGGGTGTGGGTGGGGAGGCTGGGGTGTGTGAGGGGAGGCTGGGGTGTGGGTGGGAGAGGCTGGGGTGTGGGTGGGGGAGGCTGGGGTGCGTGTGTGGAGGCTGGGGTGTGTGAGGGGAGGCTGGGGTGTGGGTGGGGGAGGCTGGGGTGTGGGTGGGGAGGCTGGGGTGTGTGAGGGGAGGCTGGGGTGTGGGGTGGGGTGTGGGTGGGAAGGCTGGGGTGTGTGAGGGGAGGCTGGGGTGTGGGTGGGGGAGGCTGGGGTGTGGGTGGGGAGGCTGGGGTGTGGGTGGGGAGGCTGGGGTGTGGGTGGTGAGGCTGGGATGTGGGTGGGGAGGCTGGGGTGTGGGTGGTGAGGCTGGGGTGTGGGTGGGGAGGCTGGGGTGTGGGTGGTGAGGCTGGGGTGTGGGTGGGGAGGCTGGGGTGTGGGTGGGGAGGGAGCTGGAAGGCGCCAATGTGGTCTGGAAGCCGCCAGTCTGGTCGTCAGCTAGCGGCCGCCGTCTGCAGCCCAAATCTCCTTTATTTTCTGTACTGATGTGGCGGGCTCTCTCTCCCCCTTGACCTCCCTTCCTCCCCCGCCCATTCATACACGCTCGTGTGTACGTACGTACATACACTCTAATACAGTGTGTACGTACGTACAGACACTCTAATACAGTGTGTAAGTACGTACAGGCACTCTAATACAGTGTGTACGTACGTACATACACTCTAATACAGTGTGTTCGTACGTACAGACACACTCACCTCGTCATTAAATCATTGTGGTTATAACACAATAAGGAAATGATAAGGTAATCATCAAAAGGTAACTGTAAGCCATTACTGCCATATGGCAACTGGGAGAGATATGAGAATAAGGTATTGGCATCGGTCGGAGAGAAGGAATGGTGTCCCACCACCTGGCGGGTGGAGGTAAGTGTTGGAGGTAAGTGCTGCCCTCTGCTGTCAGTTGGTAAGTGTCACGGAGGCCAGAACCCAGTCACCCACGACAAGAACGCTCCAGAACAGAATTATTAAACAAAAAAAGACTAGCATTTATGGCAAAATACTTGGACGTAAATTCTTCCGGCACTGGAGACGAGTCCTTAATGTGGCCGTTCCCTCCCCCCCCCCCCACGTCCACTGTCCTGAAGCTGCTGTTTAGTGATACTAAGTACTTTGCGTTACACGGTTCGGTGGGCCATGGTGGTCTTGGCGCTGAGAGAGACTTGCTTTCTAACTTGTTACTCGCAACTCGCGTCTGCAATGCGGGTAATATGCCTTATTAACATTAACTTGTTTCGTTGGTAATGTTGCGAAGAGTTTCAGTTGGTGGGGAAGCGGGCGGGGAGGGAGAGAGGGAGGGCGGGCGGGGTGGAGGCTGTGTTATTGACATGCCGCCAGAGGGCTCCCTGTGGCCAAGTCTATGAGTTCAGTATTTTCTTCTGGTTGGATTGTCAGTGGGACGGCGTCTCGTGTTGGGGGTTTTATCGTATTGGTGCTCTCTTTATTGGACTTTAATGGTATCGTATCTCTCTGTCTCTCTGTCTGTCTGTCTGTCTGTCTCTCTCTCTCTCTCTCTCTCTCTCTCTCTCTCTCTCTCTCTCTCTCTCTCTCTCTCTCTCTCTCTCTCTCTCTCTCTCTCTCTCTCTCTCTCTCTTCCCCCTCTCTCTCTCTCTCTTCCCCCCCTCTCTCTCTTCCCCCCTCTCTCTCTTCCTCCGCCCCCCTCTCTCTCTCTCTCTCTCTCTCTCTCTCTCTCTCTCTCTCTCTCTCTCTCTCTCTCTCTCTCTCTCTCTCTCTCTCTCTCTCTCTCTCTCTCTCTCTCTCTCATAAAACTTCAAGCTAGCAGCTATTATCGTTCATCAGCTCATCTGCAGCCTGTCCCCAGGAACTCACTGGATGAGCATATTATATGTATCCATTACGAATAAACTAAAATTTAATGCTACATAAATCAAGAGTGATTAAGCCTCCACGGGGTTGGTTGATCTGACGTCACATGTCTCTTCATTTTTGACAAACGTGTTCAAAATGTGAGTCAGTCTAGGAATGAATGAATACTCATGGTGTAAAGTTCTTGATAAATACAGTCTCCACGAGGCTGTTGATTGCTGAGCGCATTGTCGTATGACTGCTAATTTCTGGTTCTCCAAGAAGTGGAGTCAAATGGGCAGTCTTGAGAATCTCTGCTTATGCACAACAATAGGTCTCCCGACATCTGTGAAGTGTTCACACCAGTCCATCCAGAATGGGTAAGAGTGTAGAGGAATCTTCTGGCACACAGTTCTCCACCTTGTCCAGAATTCTGATAAATGAGGGGAAGCAGGCCCCAGGAGAGGGGTGCATACTCAAGATGTGACCGAACTTGCAAGGTTTTGCAATCCTTCCTATCAAGAAGGTGTGAGATTCGCTGCAAGTCAGCAGGTTTTTTCGCTGTCTTGCTTACCTAGCTTGAGCACGTGAGTTTTCATTGTCACTGAAGAGTCAAACATTCCGAAGATGTCAGTTTTGTTAATGAATAATAGGTCTCTGTCACTCATTTATATACCTGTTCCAGTTGCAATATCATGTTGTCTGGCGATCATTGCTTGTGTTTTTTTTCTGTCGCAAATGTTATTTACCATCTCCTTCCCCATGTAGATATTGCTGCGAGTTGGTGATTAATGAGCCTCATAGCAGTTGGCTTTTATAAAGGGTAGAGTGCAGTCATCAACATAGACCTGACCTTCGGGGATAAGGTGCAGGAGGTCGGTGAAGTACACTTTCAACAACAAAGGGATTAGCACACGACCCTGCAGCTGTGCTGGCCCCAACTGAGTAGTTTAAGATACTGCTCCATTGAGGACTACCCTTCAGAGTAATCCGTTCTTGAAGACAGTCCTACCTATATTCAAGTTCAAACACGTTTATAGAGACAATAAGATACATCTCAAAAGCATAGAGTAGCTTAGGCTATTTCTACCCTCCTGTCCTCTGTTGACAGTAAAATGGAGCCTCAGATATCAAGTGCCTGAAGCTTTGCTACAAGTCCAGAGTGCCATACCCGGTCACAGACACCTGCAGTGTCCAATGCAACAACACAGTTTATTTTGAAATCATGCAGTGACTGATGCCACTCAGTGAAGAGGTTTAACAAGAGGTCAGCATTAGAGCGACCTTTCCTAAAACTAAATTGTCGACTGATGATGATAACAAAATGCTGTCATTTGCTGAGAGATTAATGTCAAGAATTATTTAAGTAATAGAAAGCATTGACACTGGTCTATATTTACCGACCACTGAACAACTCTTCATTTTGTGAACTACATATGTGCCTTTTTTCCACCAGGAGGACCAAACTCTCTGAGCTTGGCAGTGTTGCTAAAGGCGTGTGAGAAGTAAAGTTCTTGTTTCTGATTCCCATCCGGAGATATCCCACTTTTGAACTTCTTGCATTTGGCATCCTTATGTATGAATATTCCTGTAGCGAGAAGGATATCTTTTATATCTTGCTCCAGGCCTTGTTTGTGACATCGGCCACGCCTGGCATTAACAGTCAAACCACAGCTGACCAGAGGGCTAGGGTGACATGCAGCCTTGGGGTGTGTACTGGAGCTCCAGCATGCACAAAGTGAAGACATTTGTTTGTCTGTTTACATTACCCCTGAAGTAAGGCATTCCCGTCACTTGCTCCTAGCTTAGTGGGCAGACTGAGGTCAGTTTGCTCCGTCGCTGAACCAGACTGAACGAGTTGATTCATCACCACGATCTGTCGGGACAGCTAGTGTAGAAGACAGTCTGGTGGGCTGATGAGTAAACATATCCCAGGAGTCTGGAGTGGACTATGCTTGCAGGTAAATCGGTTCTGAAAGGATCCGGGGAAGACCCTGAGATACGAGGTGAGACGGTCACAACACTTTCTAGGGAGTATACTACTAAGAGGCCATAAAAATCTCCCTGTAAGAGATACTGGTTGAGGTCCCCCACTATTATAATGTGCTGATAGTTATGGTGCAGCAGTAGGGAGTCACGATTGTCCACAAGTGAGTTGATTGAGGACGTTGTCTAACATTCTTAACTCAACAACTCACGTTGTGGATCGTTGATAATCCCCAATCACCCCCAACTCATGTTAATCGTTCCCAATCATCTCACAACTCACATTGTGAATTAATTAGGGACGTTGCCTAACGTTGAGGCCTGTACCTTGCACACACCAGGGGGGTTATCTTGAGAGGTTATCTTGAGATGATTTCGGGGCTTTTTTTAGTGTCCCCGCGGCCCGGTCCGCGACCTGGCCTCCACCCCCAGGAAGCAGCCCGTGACAGCTGACTAACTCCCAGGTACCTATTTTACTGCTAGGTAACAGGGGCATTCAGGGTGAAAGAAACTTTGCCCATTTGTTTCTGCCTCGTGCGGGAATCGAACCCGCGCCACAGAATTACGAGTCCTGCGCGCTATCCACCAGGCTACGAGGCCCTGGGGGGGGGGGGATCTTCTGGCATTTATACACAGCTTGATGAACATAATTTCTAAATGGAAAGGTATAACAACGTCAATGGGATGTGTATGTACATATTTACTGAAGCAAACTGTGACGTTCTCTCGTGGTGCCGTCTGTCACCAAGTATCCACGAGGTGTAGCCAGACAGGTAGAACACGTTCTCAAGAGTTCTGCCATCCACAAATATTTCCAGCACAACAACCATATCTTACTCCCTCCCTTCTTCTCTACCTCCCCCCCCCCTTCTCTCTCTCTCTCTCTCTCTCTCTCTCTCTCTCTCTCTCATATGTACGCACGCATGTACACACACTCACATACATTGACGGTTGAGAGGCGGAACCAAAGCGCCAAAGCTCAACCCCCGCAGGCACAACTAGGTGAGTACACACACACACACACACACACACACATACACACACACACACACACACACACACACACACACACACACACAGAGGTTTTATATATATATATATATATATATATATATATATATATATATATATATATATATATATATATATATATATATAATATATAATATGTATATACAGTATACGCGTCAAGCTTGAATGGTCCACACGCTAACATACCCATTATGGTCAATAAGAGCTGTCGGGAATTCGATTAGGTGTCAGACGACTTCCAATTCTTTTTACAGTCAGTATAGCTGAACTGTTACAGTACTGGACACGCCAAGGGGCATGGAGGCCCTGGCTGGCCCTGGCTGGCCCTGGCTGGCCCTGGCTGGCCCTGGCTGGCCCTGGCTGGCCTTGGCTGGCCCTGGCTGGCCCTGGCTGGCCCTGGCTGGCCTTGGCTGGCCCTGGCTGGCCCTGGCTGGCCCTGGCTGGCCTTGGCTGGCCCTGGCTGGCCCTGGCTGGCCCTGGCTGGCCCTGGCTGGCACACACACACATAAGGAAACTAGAAAAGATTCAGTAGTTTGCAAGGAGACTCGTCCCAGAGTTACGAGGGATGGGATATGAAGAGCGCCCTGAAGGAACTGTGCCTTACGAAACAAGAAAAAAAAGAAGGGAGAGGAGGGTATATAACAGGAACGTATAAAATACTCAGGGTGATTGCCAGAGTGAAAATAGAAGAAATGTTCACACGGAATACTAACAGAACGAAGAGACATGGGTGGAAGCAGGAAAGTCAGATGAGTCACAGAGATGTTAGGAAATTTTCTTTTAGCGTGAGAGTAGTGGAAAAATGGAATGTACTTAAGGAGCAGGTTGTGGAAGCAAATTATATTCATAATTTTGAAACCAGGTGTGATAAGGAAATGGGACAGGAGTCATTGCTGTAAACAACCGATGGCTCGAAGGACGGGATCCAAGAGTCAATGCTCGATCCTGCAGACACAACTAGGTGAGTACAAACAGTGAGTACAAATCGCCACCAAACCAGTGGTGGCGAGTGGGGGGGGGGGTGGAAAGTGGGGGTAGGTGGTGGTAGTAGGAAGTGTGTGAAAGTGGGTGGTCGAGAGCGGGGGAGGGGAAGGGGGGGAAGAAAGGGGAGGAGAAGGGGGAGGAAGGGGTAGGGGATGGGGGAGGGTGTGATGGTAGAACAGTACCAACTTGACGTTGATATTGAGGTGGTGGGAGAAGGCTGGACACGGTGAGAAGTGTGAACGGAAAGAGAGAAGTAGAGGTGTGGCGGGCAACCCCAGCTTGATGTAGTATTTCAGGGGAGGCCTTGTTAAGCTGGCCAGAGTGGCTTATAAGCTTCAGCCTGAAGTAAAGTTTAATTATGGGGAAGTAAAACAAGATCAAATTTACGTGCAATTGGAGATTTGTAGGGAGAATGATGAACAACTTTATGCGAAGGGTGATGCAACAAGACTTGACGTGGCCTTGACGCGTGAGCTTGACGTTGCGTCGAAGAGACGTCTTGACGTGGCATTGACGGGTGTAGAAGAGCAGCAAGGGGCAGGCAAAACCGCACCATTCACTTTGCTGGGGTGTTATGAATGACTGGAACTAAAGCTTGGAGTAGTCTGGAAGTCAACGTGATCAACTTGTGGTGGTGGCAGGTGGGGGAGTGAGGGGGAGGAGGTGTGAGCCAGGGGGTGGGTGGTGTGGTGGGCGGTGGTGCCGCCAGCCCCACCACCCACACACCCACACACCACACACTCGCCCGGAATACTAATGGCGATAAACTATATTTGCTCGTTCCAAAACAGCCCAAAATTTAAGCCGATTTGTGGAATAAATTGTATGATATCTCCCAGTAATGATTTACGGTCATATATATATATATATATATATATATATATATATATATATATATATATATATATATATATATATATATATATATATATATATATATATATTATATATATATATATATATATATATATATATATATATATATATATATATATATATATATATATATATGTATATATATATGTATATGTGTGTGTGTGTGTGCGCTCACCTAGTTGTGCTTAGAAGCCTCGCCTTTTCTTACCATATTTACCGTATATATAAAATTGTGTATGTAATAGGCTTCGATAACTTGTTCATCTAGCTCGTTCCGCTTATTTGCGAATCTGAGTCGGCAAATTACTTCTGACATCTTTCTGGTTCTTGTGTGTTTTAAGTGTCCAATTATGTCCTCTCTTTCCTTCCAGTGAAGTGAGCTCCAGTTCCCTCTATGTTTCTTCACAGATTAGTCCCCTTACCTCATGAACGAGCTTTGTTGCATTTTTTTTACCTATTCAGGTTTGGTTTTGTTCTTCTTTAGGTAGGGGTTCCATGCTGGGCCAGCATACTCACCAATGGGTCTCACAAAGGATGTATACAACGCTCGGAAGGTATCTTTTTTTTTTTTGAGATATATACAAGAGTTGTTACATTCTTGTACAGCCACTATAGTACGCGAAGCGTTTCGGGCAAGTCCCTGGAATACAATCCCCTGCCGCGAAGAATCGTTGTTACAACCAAGTACACATTTTACTGTTGCTTTAAACAGAGGCTACAGTTAAGGATTTGCGCCCAGTAAATCCTCCCCGGCCAGGATACGAACACATGACAAAGCGCTCGCGGAACGCCAGGCGAGTGTCTTACCACTACACCACGGAGACTGTAACTCTATCTCAAATAATGTAAATTATTTGTAAATGTAAATCTCAAATATAAATCTTAACTTAGGCAGACTATCTTTGTCTAAGTTGCTGAAGGATAACCGGAGATTTGTTAGTATGGTGTATGTAGTCGTCGATATTCTGCTGATGTGTGGCTCTGGTGTTGAGATCTGGAGTTATGTCCACTCATAAGGCTTTCTCTTTTTAATATAAGTTGGAAGTTGTCTTCCCTTCATACTGTATTGCATTTGAGATCTTCTCGCTCCAGTTTTAACCTCATAACCTGGCATTTGTCAGGGTTAAAGTCTGGTAGCCGTTTCTCAGACTATCTCAGAAGATTGTCTAGTTCATCGTGTAAAGTATTGCACTCCTCCTCAGTTCTGATTCGCCTCACTAGTTTAGCATCGTCAGCAAACATTGACAAGAATGAGCTTACTTCCTCTGTTAGACTGCTTACTTATATTAAGAACGGGATGGGCCGACCCTTGAGGTGCTCCACTCGTTACCGCTCTTCATTCTGATAGCTCTCCTCTTACTATGACTCTTTACCTTCTTCCTCAAAGGTACTCTCCTTCACCCACTTTAGTACTCGTCTCGATACACCGCTGTGGTGACGACTAAGGTGGAATAGAAGGATCTATAAGATAAGGCGGCGAGAGGAGGTATGAGCAGAGGCAGGATAGGAAGAAAGAAGATGCAGGTGAAAGTGGAGCACTCGGTACGGGGAGAGAGAGAGAGAGAGAGAGACAGACAGACAGACAGACAGACGGGGAGAAGCAACAGTGCAGCCAGATACACAGACAAAATCCCACATAAAGTAACGGAGGCAGAGAGAGAGAGACACAGACACCCAGGAGGCTGGGGTGGGTGATTGAGATGGGCGCTGGCCGCCTGCAGGAAATTGCCCTCTTAGTTTCAGCTTCTCCTCTCCTGACCAGACTCCTTAAGACAGTTTCTGGCCAAAGTGTTCAACTACTCCTCCCAGGATGATACTGGACAGAGTGCTACATGGAATGAACAAGCTGCATCTCTTAAGAGCGGTAGTTCTTAATCTGGGGGCTGTTAGAGGCTCTTCTCTGGGGAGGTATTAGAGGCTCTCTCTCTCTCTCTCTTGGGTGCTAGAGACTTTCTCTAGAATACTAGAGGTACTCTCTGCGGGTGGTAGACATGCTAGAGTTATAGTAATGGAACGTTTATTCCCACGGAAGTGTGGCTGACAGTTTATGGTAATGTTGGTTAATAATTGTAAGAACAAATTAAGAACAAATTAAGAACAAATTAAGAACAGGTACTTGAAAACAACTTGCGTGTTGTCATATCTATGTCTGAATTAACATTACTAGATATGTCAATATGTTCTCTTGTATGTGAGAGAAGGTCTCCATCATGTGTCTCCACATGAAGACCCGGTGCCTTGAGTGCTAGGGAACCACTCATCACAGGGATGGTAGTGAGCATGTAGTGACAATGGTGGTGGTGGTTTAATGGCAATAATGGAAATCATTAGTGGTTAAGTAACAGTAATATAGGTTTATGGGTGTCTATTTACAATGATGGGATCAAGGGCAGTTTACTAACAATAATGAATCAAAAGATGTCCAGGACAGTAATAGCAGCCAGTAAGTGCTTAGCAATAATAATAGGACTAATAGCAACTTAGTAATAGCAATGGAAATCAATCATGCTTGTATGGCTTTACTGGACTTAATGGCTGTTATGTGACAATAGTGGAGACGGGTCAGTGATATTTTAGCAACCAATATGGGTTAATGGGTGTTTTGTGACAATAGTGGAGACGGGTCAGTGAGATTTTAGCAACCAATATGGGTTAATGGGTGTTTTGTGACAATAACATTAGCCTGTCAGGCAGCGCATTAACGAGGCTAGTAAGTCTGACGTCACAAGGCTAGGCTTGAGCGCGTGCGCAACATTTGAATCCGTCAGTCGAGTCCGAGCCGCGGGAGAGGCGAGACCTGGCGAGAGAGAGTGAGAGAGAGAGAGCAGCTGGGAGTACCTTGCACATACTTCAGATATCACACGCTTGTTGGTCAGAGTACCCTACAGCCCTCGCTCGCCACCACCTTGGCCACAACCACACAACCAGTAGCCAAGGTAACAAGCAGCTAGTAGTTGTGTTCGCTATAATCGTTTGTTGTTGTTTAAGATTCGCTTCCTGGAACAAAAAGTTCCAAGTAGCACGGGCTATGGTGAGCCCGTAGTCGCTATACCCATATTTCCAGCAAGGATGGGTCACCCACACAACATTAGTGAGGAGTCATTGGGATGTCTGTGACTAGTGTGGGTTAATGGTGTTTCGTTATCATAATAGTGCTTATAATGGTTTTTTTACGGACACTAATAGGTGTAGTGTTGATAATTGGTTTAGTGAATTGTTTCTAGTTGCAGCAATAAAAGTCAATATATGTTGCAACACTGGCGGAGAGTAGATGTCTATTGCAATAATGGGGGGGGAGGGGATTATCAGGGGAGAGCGCCAAGCCATTACGACTATATAGAACTTAACAATAATGGGCGGGAATGAATGATAATTATTCTTAATTGACCAAAACGAGGAATAATGGCGGTTTACAAGGTATAATTGGGAAGTCATAACCTCTTTAACGTCAATAATTGGCCGCTGATCAAGCGTTATTGACAGCAATGAGGTCAATAGTTATTTAGGGTAAATAATGGTTCACTGTTCATTGACAATAATGGGGTTAACAGCTGTTATACCTAACTAATGGGTCAATGTTTAGTGACGGTAATAATGGGTCAGTGGTTAGTGAGAGTAATGGGTGTTAATAAACACTTGGTGATAATAGTGGTAGTTAGTAGTTGTTGAGCGTGGGTAACGGTTGTGTAGCACTTTCGTAACGAAAATAAATGAGAAATAAATTTAACTATATAAAACTTGTCTACTCTATTGTTTACTCATGTACGGTATGATAACTTTTTGTTTTTCACTTCTTTCGATCAGCTTGCCATATGTTATCACTCGATTAAAGAAAGTTTTTTGGATTTGTTGAACTATTGTGGTTCGTCTGTAGTTTTGTTTTTATTATTTCCTCATTACATTTGTAAGCTGAGCGTTGGTGAGTTAATGTGTATAAATGTAAGTTTGGTTGTACAGCGTCGGGCAGCTGTACAGTAGAGCGTCGGGCAGCTGTACAGTAGAGCGTCGGGCAGCTGTACAGTAGAGCGTCGGGCAGCTGTACAGTAGAGCGTCGGGCAGCTGTACAGTAGAGCGTCGGGCAGCTGTACAGTAGAGCGTCGGGCAGCTGTACAGTAGAGCGTCGGGCAGCTGTACAGTAGAGCGTCGGGCAGCTGTACAGTAGAGCGTCGGGCAGCTGTACAGTAGAGCGTCGGGCAGCTGTACAGTAGAGCGTCGGGCAGCTGTAACCTTTGGTACACACTGCTGGGTAAAAAGCTTCTGATTATTACGTTTATATTCTGAAATTTATATTGATTTATAACTAAGATTGTCACACAGCTGTCTTCCTCAATGCTTCTGTTTTATCCGTCCAAGTAACTTTAGCTCTTCTGAAGAGGTTTATATCTTTTACCATGTTTGGGTGTAGCACCTTGCCATCTGTCAATACCCCGCACCAGTTGGGTGTAGCACCTTGCCACCTGTCAATACCCCGCACCAGTTGGGTGTAGCACCTTGCCATCTGTCAATACCCCGCACCAGTTGGGTGTAGCACCTTGCCATCTGTCAATACCCCGCACCAGTTGGGTGTAGCACCTTGCCACCTGTCAATACCCCGCACCAGTTGGGTGTAGCACCTTGCCATCTGTCAATACCCCGCACCAGTTGGGTGTAGCACCTTGCCACCTGTCAATACCCCACACCAGTTGGGTGTAGCACCTTGCCATCTGTCAATACCCCACACCAGTTGGGTGTAGCACCTTGCCACCTGTCAATACCCCGCACCAGTTGGGTGTAGCACCTTGCCACCTGTCAATACCCCGCACCAGTTGGGTGTAGCACCTTGCCACCTGTCAATACCCCACACCAGTTGGGTGTAGCACCTTGCCACCTGTCAATACCCCACACCAGTTGGGTGTAGCACCTTGCCATCTGTCAATACCCCACACCAGTTGGGTGTAGCACCTTGCCACCTGTCAATACCCCGCACCAGTTGGGTGTAGCACCTTGCCACCTGTCAATACCCCACACCAGTTGGGTGTAGCACCTTGCCACCTGTCAATACCCCACACCAGTTGGGTGTAGCACCTTGCCATCTGTCAATACCCCGCACCAGTTGGGTGTAGCACCTTGCCACCTGTCAATACCCCACACCAGTTGGGTGTAGCACCTTGCCATCTGTCAATACCCCGCACCAGTTGGGTGTAGCACCTTGCCATCTGTCAATACCCCGCACCAGTTGGGTGTAGCACCTTGCCACCTGTCAATACCCCGCACCAGTTGGGTGTAGCACCTTGCCATCTGTCAATACCCCGCACCAGTTGGGAGTAGCACCTTGCCATCTGTCAATACCCCGCACCAGTTGGGTGTAGCACCTTGCCATCTGTCAATACCCCACACCAGTTGGGAGTAGCACCTTGCCATCTGTCAATACCCCACACCAGTTGGGTGTAGCACCTTGCCACCTGTCAATACCCCACACCAGTTGGGTGTAGCACCTTGCCATCTGTCAATACCCCACACCAGTTGGGTGTAGCACCTTGTCATCTGTCAATACCCGGCACCAAATATGGTGAGCACTGCACTACACACTAGTGTCGTGGTGGTGTGCTGTCATACTCACCTAGTGGTAGTTGACCGCAAGAACAACCAGATGAATACAACAGGACACTAACCAGCTGTTCAGTAAGGATGTCTCTTAAGTGTCGTGTAGATGTACCAAGTACTCCGTCCTCACCACTTGACGAGTGTTACAACTGAAGTAGTTGTGCGTCATCACAAGGGTCAGTAACTACCCAACCCACCTGAACTAGCCATGCTGACGGTCATTAGTCTCGGGAAGCGTCTGTATTTCGGTGCTTTTAAGTTTACTAAATTTGAGCAAGGTTTACACTCTGCACCTCAGTTCATACGCTGTCGACCTAAAGTGTGAGGACAGGTTGACTAATGACTCCGTAACTTGTATGGTGATAGTTCACTGTCTCCGCTGACTGCCTATTGGGCGCCATGTTGACGGCTGGTCATACTCTCTCTCTCTTTTATCGTTATACTCGTCAAGATTTATTGAACTTGGTAAAATATATTCATTCATATGATAAGGATTTGTTCTCGACACATTTTATTCTTTATACTCAATTAGTATCTGTATTAAGTTTTAGTCATTAATGTTTTTCCTGCCCGAAACGCTTTGCGTAATAGTGGCTTTAGGCATTGTATGTACTAGCTCCATCTATATATCGATCAAATTATGTAAAATCTCTTGTATATATGTACCTTACCTGAATAAACATTTTATTTTATTTTTATTTTTACTAGCCTTTCCTGATATTTGTTTGGTCTATCAGGCTGTTTGGTTTCGTAGCCCGCAGGCCTACATAACCAAAACGATGTTAGTAAAGGTGTCTCATACAGTGAGGAAACACAAATGAACTGCAAAGAGCCTCAAGAACAATGAAGGCACCTTTGCCAAGCCGCCGGCTTCCTGTCCCGTCGAGGCCACTACACATGGTGGTGTTCAGGTAAATTCCAGTAAACCTTAACCCAGCCACCGTTGGGGGTGAAGTACGGAGCTTCCTCTACCGTAATGCTTGGCGACCTTCCTACCCTATCACCGGCGGCTCTCGCCTCCACCCGGCCTCCTAGTACCACCTCGTATTTTGACCTATACTCCACCTAAGGCCAAAAATTGTCGAACTAGAAAATGGTAGCGACTCGCGAAATTGACACAGTTCCGTTTTTTGTTTTGGGTCCTCTGGTAGGTTAGGAGAGGGCACTTTAGTACGACAGTTTGTTGACGTTGGGAAATGTTAAGTGGACGGGCTGCTCACATACAACACTGCTATTCACCTCACTATCAAAAAATTCCTTGAAGTTATAATCTGCTTATCAACACCTGTTTCATGTAAGCACTTTCACGACCAAAGATCACATTCACTCCAAAGCTACCACTTACGGGCTATTCATGCCCGTGCCACCTCTTGGGTGGCTTAATCTTGAAAAAAACCTCTGCAGGTGTGTGGGGGCGGGGGGGGGGGGACCACCACGGGGTCCATACCCAGTGTTGAGCCTCAGGTGCCAGTGATGAGGACGATGCCCTTGCGTGAGACCATCCACCAGTCTCCTCCACACACTTTACAACACTCTGCAGTGGATCATCCCCGAGCCACAGTGTGAGGAAGCACCAGGTGGAGGGCGGGGGGCGTGATCCACAGTGGACACTCCCGTGCAGTCTGCACTCATCACTATGTTCACCAGACCACACACTAGAAGGTGAAGGGACGATGACGTTTCGGTCCGTCCTGGACCATTCTCAAGTCGATCTTCAACATTAGCCACGTTATTGTGACTCATCGCCTGCACTCATCAGTATATTTGAGTTTATGAAGGCGGTAAGGTGATAGATGAGGGGAGAGAGGGGGGTGTATAGCGATGAAAATATTTTTTAAGTAATGGAAGGACTTGAACCCTGGACCTGGTGATTCCTAGACAAGTTCCTATATTGCCTCAAAAATGATTTTCATTGATGTACCCCGTCATTGTGACATTCCTCGTGGTGTGTAGCAGGTGTGGGCGGGGATGGGGTGCATCAGCTCGTCCTCTAGATGGGCCACAACGGACACAAAATGATCTACTAAAATACCCGAGCAAACTCACACCTGACTTAACCACATACAGAAAACGTGAATGTTTGTGAGCCGCTTTGATTTATAGCACATCATATTTTGTCCGTTGGGGATTGGAACGTCAAAATGCGATGTATATATATATATATATATATATATATATATATATATATATATATATATATATATATATATATATATATAATGTGTGTGTGTATATCACGAAAATAAACACGTGATTAAAAATGTGACAATGTCAGACCACGGAGGAAAAATGAAACAGGAATTTCCTTAAGTACTTTCGTATATTAATACATCTTCAGAAGGAGTCATTAATATACGTGTATTAATATACTAATAATTAATTAATAATATACTTTACTTAAATATTAATAATATAATAATGTATTAATTAATATACGTGTAATATACTGGAGTGTATTAATATACGAAAGTACTTAAGGAAATTCCTGTTTCATTTTTCCTCCGTGGTCTGACATTGTCACATTTTTAATCACGTGTTTATTTTCGTGATATATACACACACACACACACACACACACATATATATATATATATATATATATATATATATATATATATATATATATATATATATATATATATATATATATATATATATATATATATATATACTTCGGAAGCACGGGTTGATTGGCCGTGCTCTCCGATTCCGTACTCTCAGATAGAACATCGTATTTTTTTACATATAAAACCCGTAAGGTCAAGAACTGATGTACTAAAAATCACAGCGTGATTTTCACCTCAGAAAATTGACGTGATTTCCCGTTTTCTATTCGTGGGTCCTCGGTTAGGTAAGGTTCAAGGTTCAGTGTATTTAGTACGTCATTTTAGTGACGTTGTGGACGCTGGAGAGGATGGGCTGGGGTGGTGGATGGGGATATTAGTGGACGTTGTGGGTGTTGTATGGTAGTGAGTGTGGTGGGGGGGTGGTGGTAGTAGTGTACTTGCCTAACACTAACTAGGAGGATGTAAGGTCTAACTACTTATGCCCCGCCAACTAGCCTTGTATCTGCTGTGTTTTATTACATTAAGTCGATCGAATTCTTTGTCGAGTGTGATCTAAAGGTTGTGGCTGGAGGTGGCTTTTACGATTTCTTCATTCAGTACAGTCCACTTGTTGAGCAGCCATACAGGATGTGACAATTTCCTTACATTTCTTTGTCTCATTTCGTTTCCTGTGTCTAACTATGCCCTCTAATCCAACTTTGTTTCAGGTTGAAGTGACTGTCTTTTCCCACCTTCTATATTTTCCTCATTATCTTGTATGTAATGATCATGTCCCCCTCTGTTCCTTCTCTCACTTAAATTATAAGACTTAGTTACCTCAACCTGTGCTCGTAGCTTAGCAGTATCTCGTGTGCTAAACTCAACTTCTGGGTTTGTGTTCCGTGTTAGTGACTTGCAGGAGTGGCACTGGTCCATCTTGACCTCTGAAGATGCTAGTGGCGGCCACATCTCACTCCTCCCTGCGCGCACTCCACGGGTTTTCACTCAGTATAACTATTACTTGTTGAAAGGATCGTAGCATTTCAGACTTCCTGAACTCCTTCAAACATTGAACTACCCTCTTCGTAGGATGCCAGTATGATTCACGTTGTCGGGGTCAGGAAGTGTGTACTTAGGCTTATATTAAGACTCCCCTCCCCATCTCCCCAATCCAATTACTGACCTTCACTAGGATGCACCCCACAACAGTTGCTTAACTCCCGGGTACCTATTTACTGCTACGTGAACAGAGGCAAGTGGAAAAAAGTGTCCTAACATTTTTGTCGGACTCGAGGATCGAACTCGGGAACCCCTCTTGTGAGTGGAGAATGTAGAGGTGATATTCCGTTGCAGCAGGTAACTGAGGGGAGGGTCCTACAAGGCCAGCCTGACTTACCGGCTTGCTGGTACCTCGCTGTCAGGGACCGTTCAGTACAATGTGTTTATTGGCTTATTGATTTATTTCTCGCCTATTGGTCACTGCAACGCTCAATAAATGTGATTGGTTCCTACTTATTCTGTACAAAATTTAATACAACGGCGTTAACTCAAAAGCACAGTCTGATGTATAACAAAATAGTTAATTAGGCGCACAAAACACACGTTTTAAAACAATTATATCCATACTGTTGTATGATGAAGTAAATGATTACCTGGATAACAAGAGCTGGGGCGCGTGTTAGACGCTGTAAGACACGCGGACGGAGGTGGACGGCACTAAACTACCCACCAAGACGCCACACACAATAATAGACTAAACTATCACCTTAAGAATATAAAGTTGTGTCCAAGCACCAACATGAGTTTAGTGGAGGAAAGTGTTACTGGACAACCTTCCCCGCACCAGTGACGACACCCGTCAGTATGGACTAGGATGGCCTGACTCCATCATCATAGATAATTGGAAGGTTTTGACCACGTTTCTTACACGTGATAGTTACAGTGAGGAAGACTGGAGAATATTGACGAGTACACTGCTACAGGTCACAGCGCTGCGTCGCCTCCTCCTCCTGACATCTCAACAACAGGATGAGGAGAGTGGAGTCTTGCGCACATGACGCACATCTCTTGAAACAAATAAGAAAAATATAGTTTTGCTGAATACTTAAGGATGACCTAAAGAAACTGCAGAGATGGTTCAAGAATGGGTTATTGATGTTAAAACTACATAACAGTAAAATGGTGAGAATATGGAGAGAAGAGAGCAACGCGAGACAGCTCCCTGAATTAAAGAAAAAATATCCGTGGAGGTACCAGGTCAATACCACACGAGAGTATTGACTAAATATTGACCATACGTCAGAGTAGTATCAAGGGGAATAAGGGCCCATGTTCGATTCTAAGTAGGGGCAGAAACAACTGGGCAGTTTATTTCAGTTGATGCCTCTGTTCACCTAGCAGTAAATAGGTATTTATAGAAATAGGCAGTAGAGGAAAATAGGTAAGCAGTCTGTATATTAGACAATCTACGGTTAGAAAGGCGGGGTCAAAGAGCTAAGAGCTTGATCCTACAGGCACAGGTAGTATATACACATTGTGAGTCAATCCTAAGTGGGAGTGAACAATAACAACACACTTGGAGTCGGCACTCTCGACACTCTAACTTCTATAAATATTTAATCCAAGGTGTTGCCAGGTCCCCGGAGGGTGTCCTCAGGCTGAAGTTACCCAAGCTCTTCCTCTCACTCCCCTCTGGCCTCGTTCACGGGCTGAGCATCTCCACCAACTGCCTCGTTCAGAGGCTGGAACACCGAAACAAAACTGCCCACTCATAACACATCTATCGCCCCAGCCGACCACTAAGAACTCGGGGCCAAATAACCCACTTAATTCAACTGGGTAACCACCTATCTTTTCATCACACTTTCATGCCCACTTGTATTCACTTTCCCTCTACCTCTGAACATGCTAAGCGTTACCTTAGTGAAACACGACACACCAATTAAAAGTAAAAAAAAAATATTTTTGGGAGTTGAGTTTGCAACTTAATTCCCAAATAAAGAAGCTAAGAACAATAGAGATGATTTTATTGCAGGATAAATTATCTAACCCTTTCAATTATGTTCAGTCTTTACCTATAAAAAGGAATGTATGTCAGTCTCTCTCTTAAACTTGGAGGCAAGATATTTTGGTGTTAGCCTCAATCAACTTTACACCGTGATTGCTGTGGGGTACATGCCGAACATGGTCTTGTCAGGGTTGACACAATTCAAGATAAAGCACTGTGGCACGTCACACACTGAAACCCACGACCGTTTTGGCACCGGGCTCCAGCTACTTCCTGGCTAAATACTATGAAAACAAAAATTTCAAAGCTGTTATTTTTCTTACAGCATCATAAAACATTAATCACTGTTCTTCGAAAAATAAAAAATATTTGTTTTTACTCGTCATACTTTGTCAACAGCAGCAAAAAGACGTAACTTTGGAGGAGGTGATGAGCGCCCCAGCGTCTCCCCACAGCCCTCTCCTCCCCTGGGCTGACTACAGCCATCAACTAGTACCTACGGGCTCACCATAGCCCGTGCTACTTGGAACTGCTTGTTCCAAGTAGCGACTCTTTAACAACAACAACCACCACCATCAACTGGAATATTCTCCCACCAACCTCCCATTGCCTCATAGCTCTTACACATGCCAACTGTGAGTCTCAAATCCTGGTTTTCTTTTCCCGATAGATTTTTTTAGCAGTTTTTCAGCATTTTTGTAACATGTTCTGGGGGAGGGGTTAGAGGGGGGGGGGGGCCGCTGTGTATATGTTGTATTAGTTTACGAATATTACAAACTAAAAGTGTGTTAACAGCAGGAGGAAGGTGAGCCGGATGTGATGAGTTAGAGGAACGTGGTCAACGCCATGAGCCAGGCGCAAGTTTACCACGCAATATTAAGTAGTTTCAGTTAAGAACTGAGTTAACCCAAGTTAACTTCACGAACTCCAGGCAGTTGACTAGTTAGTCCCTGGTAATTTCCTGTTCCTGGAATACTCGCGCGCGCGCGCGCGCGCACACACACACACACACACACACACACACACACACACACACACACACACACACACACACACACATGAGGATTGCAGGATCCTCCAAGAGGACCTGAACAGATTGCAGAGATGGTCAGAGAAATGGCTACTAGAATTCAACACGAGCAAATGTAAAGTTATGGAAATGGGACTAGGAGATAGGAGACCAAAGGGACAGTACACAATGAAGGGGAACAGCCTACCTGTAACGACGCGTGAAAGAGACCTGGGGGTGGACGTAACACCTAATCTATCTCCTGAGGCACATATTAATAGGATAACGACAGCAGCGTACTCTACACTGGCAAAAGTTAGAACATCATTCAGAAACCTAAGTAAGGAGGCATTTAGGGCGCTTTACACTGCCTACGTAAGGCCAGTCTTAGAGTATGCCGCCTCATCATGGAGTCCCCATCTGAAGAAACATATAATGAAACTGGAAAAGGTTCAGAGGTTTGCAACGAGACTCGTCCCAGAGCTACGAGGGATGGGGTATGAAGAGCGCCTGAGGGAATTGTGCCTTACGACACTAGAAAGAAGAAGGGAGAGGGGGGACATGATAGGAACGTATAAGATACTCAGAGGAATTGACAGAGTGGACATAGACGAAATGTTCACACGGAATAGTAACAGAACGAGAGGACATGGATGGAAGCTTGAAACTCAGATGAGTCACAGAGATGTTAGGAAGTTTTCTTTTAGCGTGAGAGTAGTGGGGAAATGGAATGCACTTCAGGAACAGGTTGTGGAAGCAAATATTATTCATAATTTTAAAACCAGGTATGATAGGGAAATAGGACAGGAGTCATTGCTGTAAACAACCGATGCTCGAAAGGCGGGATCCAAGAGTCAATGCTCGATCCTGCAGACACAACTAGGTGAGTACAACTAGGTGAGTACACACACACACACACACACACACACACACACACACACACACACACACACACACACACACACACACACACATATATTTTGAAGGGTTCATTCTCAGGTAAGTGATGATCAGTCACGAGGAAACATGTGAGTTATAACACTGGGAAGTCGGTTCTATACTGTCTTCATCTACATGTGAAATGTCTTCTGTGTCTCTCTGTGCCATGGATAGAATGCTTTCCATTCTCTTGTGGAAGGTGAATGGCGGAAAAAAAATAGAGGGAAATGAGGTGATAGGCCCATAAACCAAGCACACAGTTAAGTCAGGTAACAAGAGTAATTAGAACTCTAGTGACTATAGTGGGCATGGCGTTTAGTCCATGTAATATGGAGAGATGTATGATAAATATGCAGTGAGAGCAAAGATAACTATGCATCTAAGGGGCTGGGGTATTGGATTAAATAAGTAATGGGAAGGGTATTTAATATAACAGGCATGTAGTTGGTTGTAATTGGAAAAAAACGTGTAATTGGGGGGAAGGATTTAATAGACATGTAATAAGGGAGGGAAAAAACAGACCTGTAAAAGGGAAATGGTATGTAATAATGTAATTGGAAATTCCCCTTAAAATGTAATGTGGGAGTGAAACTGGGGAAGTTGAATATATGTTAAAGAAGATGATTAAGAAACTCGATGTTCAGGCTCAAACCGAAGAATTGTAAAGAATACGGAGAAGGGAAGACGTTACCTCCCACCTCACATGGAAGTAAAGGTGCTCACAGCTGGTGTGTATGTGTGTGTGTGGATTACGGGCTCACCATAGCCCGTGCTACTTGGAACTTTCTTCCAGGTAGCGAATCTTAAACAACAACATCAATGGTGTGTGGAGACACCTGCCATGGCCACCTGTGTGTCATCTGTTGCCTGCAAGGTAATATTAAATACAATTTCATAATGAAACTGCTAACATCAGTAACGAGGCTATTCAGTATTCTCACACTTGGCGGATGTTGCGTCAGACATCACGTCACAGCTCTATAATTACACACGTATTCAATATCTTTATAGTCAACGTTCACACGCTCTAATGTCACACTGCTGGCTCAAGGAAATGTTCTCTCTCTCTGTGTCTGTCTGTCCCTCCCTCTCTCCCTCTCTGTCTGTCTGTCTTTGTCTGTCTGTCTCTCTCCGTTATTACAAATATAGAAAATAATTTTAATTAGGAATACAAGAACAATAAAGTACAAAAGTGAGTGTGTAGAACATTAAGAGGAGTCGGAGGAGGGAGGCAAGAGGATGACGAAGGATGGGAGGAGAAAATGGGTGGTGACCAGAAGCACTAGTGGTTATAAGGGAGGTGATAACGGAGCGATAATGGAGGGTGACGAGGTGTGACGACGGGCACGGATATCAGGAACGAGGGAGGAGTGCCAGGAGTGCCAGGAGAGGTGAGGGGGGTGCCGGAGGGGTGAGAGGGGGGTGCCGGAGGGGGGGGGGGAGAGACCAGTTTATGGGTATGGGACGAGGGTAACCACTTGACTGGAGTAGTGGCAGTGATAACCACCAAGGTTACAAGGGGCGGGTGGAGGGACCCTGGTCATGACTGGTGAAGGGCAGGAGCAGCTACCTGCCTGAGGGCGACACGCGCGCACTCTCCCAGGCAGCCTGCTTTAGCCGCCACACCAGGAAAAAAAGTGAAATGGGGTGGTTAGAGGAAATTGGTGTAACCAAGGAGCTGCTCCTTCTGGCAGGGAACACACACACACACACACACACACACACACACACACACACACACACACACACACACACACACACACACACACACACACACACACACCCCTATATATGTGCGTGTATATATATATATATATATGTTGTACCTAGTAGCCAGAACGTCGTACTTGGCCTACTATGCAAGGTCCAATTTGCCTAATAAGTAAAGTTTTCCTGAATTTATATATTTTTCTATTTTTTTCTTATGAAATGATAACTCTGTCCATTTCATTATGCATAAGTTAATTTGTTTAAATTTGAGTTAAAACTAACGAAGATATTTGACCGAACCTAACCAATCCAACCTAACCTATCTTAACCTAACCAAAAATAACACAACTAGGTCAATAAATTATGATCTTAATATAATATAATAATAATAATAATTCAAATAAACTAATTGGAAACAATTTATTGAAAATAAAGAAAATCACTCGACCTATTATGAAAATCGGGCCCTGCATAGTATGCCGAGCAGTGCGTTCTCGCTACTAGGCACGACATTATATATATATACACACACACACACAAGAAGGGCATAGACAGGAGGCGCTGAACTACAGGCCAGTGTCCCTAACCTGCATACCATGCAAGCTGATGGAGAAGATTGTGCGAAAAAAGTTAGTGGAACACCTGGAGCGAAGGAACTTTGTGACACAATGTCAACATGGGGTCAGGGATGGCAAGTTCTGCCTCACAGGATTAATTGAATTCTACGACCAGGCAACAAAAATCGGGTAAGAAAGAGAGTGGTGGACGGACTGCATATTTTTGGATTGCCAGACAGCCTTTGACACAGTACCAGACAAGAGGCTAATGCAAAAGCTGGAGATGCAGGCAGGAGTGAAAGGGAAGGTTCTCCATTGGATAAGGGAGTACTTAAGCAACAGAAGACAGCGAGTCACTGTGAGGGGTGAGGTCTCAGATTGGCGAGACGTCACCAGTGGAGTCCCGCAGGGTTCAGTCCTTGGACCTATACAGTTTCTGATATATGTAAATGATCTCCCAGAGGGTACAGAATCGTTTGTTTGTTTGCTGATGATGCAAAAATTATGAATAGGATTAAAGCAGAGGAAGATAGTATGAGGCTTCAAGATGACCTAGACAGACTGAATGAATGGTCCAACAAATGGCTATTAAAGTTCAACCAAATTAAAAGTAAGGTAATGAAACTAGGCGGTGGAAACAGGAGGCCAGACGCAGACTACAGAATGGGAGATGAAGTACTTCATGAAACGGACAGAGAGAAAGATCTTGGAGTTGATTTCACACCAACCTATCTCCTGAAGCCCACATAAAAAGAATTACATCTGCAGCATCCGCGAGGCTGGTTAACATTAGAACAGCGTTCAGGAACCTGTGTAAGGAATCATTCAGAATCTTGTATATCACATGTGTAAGACCAATCCTGGAGTATGCGGCCCCAGCATGGAGCCCGTACCTTGTCACGCACAAGACGAAGCTGGAAAAAGTTGAGGTATGCCACTAGACTAGTCCCAGAACTATGAGGCACGAGTTACGAGGAAAGACTGCGGGAATCGCACCTCACAACATTGGAAGACAAAAGAGTAAGGGGAGACATCACTACCTACAAAATTCTCAGAGAAATTGACAGGGTTGAAAAGGAAAATTGTTAAGCAAGGGTGGGTACGCGAACAAGGGGACGCAGGTGGAAACAGAGAACCCAAAATAGCCACAGGGACGTTAGAAAAAACTTTTTCAGTGCCAGAGTAGTTAACAGAGGGAATTTCTTAGGCAGTGATGTGGTGGAGGCTGACTCCATACACAGTTTCAAATGTAGATAATAGAGCCCAGTAGGCTCAGGAATCTGTATACCAGTTGATTAACAGTTGAAAGGTGGGACCAAAGAGCCAGAGCTCAACCCCCACAAGCAGAACTAGGTGAGTACACACCTCCAGCAGTAGTATACTGATCTCTCAGTATATCTGATCAGATACTGATCTCTCAGATCTGAGTGGACCTCTAACCTGCCTCCAGCTCCCACCCCACCGTCTCCATTACTGACATGTCCACCATAAATAAAGACCAGTAAGTAAAGAACCTTGAACAAAGAGCTTCAGAGTTTGGTAAGTAATGCAGACAGTGATTATTATTATTATCTCAAAGAGAATAGTAGTAAAATTTGAAACTAAACAGATTCAGTACTTCCAAGGGAGTATCAGATACGAAAATCGAAAGCCAAAAAAGAAAGTGGGAATATTACTATTGATCAAAAGACACGTACATTTTGAGGAACTATATATAAGCATTTTCACGCCGTGGGTCGTGTTAATCATTTGCACTTTCACCCCGCAACGAAGGAGCCATGTCCCTAGACATGGCAGGGCTTGGGAGTACCAATATTACTCTGGTCAGCTACCTTTCTTGGCTGGTAGTGTTCATTCATATCTCCGTGGTGTCGTCCGTCACCTCTGTCTTCAAAGAGTAACTAAACTGTGGGTACGTTTTTCCGTAGATTTATCTTCTCGGGATGAATCGCCTAGCTGTACATAAAAAAAAAACTAGCTGTATTGTTATGATCATGATTCTTCGAACGCTTGCTCAAGACCTCCGTTACCTGTGGCAGGTGGCTACAGGTGACGGATGTCCCGATCCTGAGCACTCCAGGTGCAAACTCTGTGAGCAGGAACTGCGGCATGATCTCCCGCACTAAATCACCAAATGCCCAGTTATCAGACCATTCAGACTCGTTGGCATGAGGTACCTGGAGCTTTGCAATTACTTTATTCACTCTCGTGTTCTTGAAGATATCCTCATAGTGCACCCAAAGTTTACCAGTGCAGACTACTGAACATATGGCCCTGTATGACTAACCATCCTGCGAGATGGGGACTTTTAATATCACTGCTGCCTTATTCACTCTTGTGTTGATAATATCCTCATAATGCACCCAGAGTCTGCCAGTGCAGACTACTCATCACATGCCTCTGTATGACTAACCATCCTGTGTGATGGGGATTTTTAGCATCACGTAGCTACCTTTTTGACACACTGTACTTCCCTTCATATAGTCTAGGGCAGCTGCACAAATGTACATGTACCTAAATGTTAATAACAAAAACTAAATTGTTAGTCACCTTTTGTTGCTACTCACTGATATCCACACTCATCAACAATACACCCACCCCACCCAAATTATACATCCACCCACCCAGCAACATTCGATACATAGATTATAACATTCATAACATTGTTTCAAACTCCACTTCAGTGTTTCTATTACGTATTTTCCCTGATGCTGATGAACACATGTGTGTCTGGGAGGCTGAGGAAGCTTCGTGCTGCTTGTTATTGCTGTTGAGTGTTGTGGTGGGGGGTGGGGGGTGTCCGGAGGGTGGGGGGGGGGGTGTCTGGAGGGTGGGGGGGGTGTCTGGAGGGTGGAGGGGGGGGGGGTGTCACTTCTCGCACACAATATGCGCTTGCTCCTCCAGCGCTGAAATGTTGTTAGCACTGTCATCCACTCATGAAGTGATGATGTTAGCACTGTCATCCACTCCTGAAGTGATGTTGTTAGCACTGCCATTCACTGCTAGAACTTTATTGTTAACCTCGTCATCCACCGCAAGAGTAGCATCCACCTTGGGTAGGTGGATGGTCCGGCCGCAGGTTATTGGTTCAAATATATTCTCATTTTATGACAGTGAAAAAGATGCAAATTAGAGAGTTTTCCAGATAGAAAACTAGGGAGGCCATTGTAACGAGGCAGTCAGAGGCCGTAAACAGCCAGCACGCCAATACACTCTTATATCTTCACAATACATGGACCAATTTTGAACGAATTTTCCCTGGTGTGTGGCGTTGTAGGAATGTGTAGTGTGTTCCTCCTGGCATGGTTTAGGGGTGTACCTCCCCTGCTGGGGTTCTGGGTATACTTCCCCTGCTGGGGTTCTGGGTGTACCTCCCCTGCTGGGGTTCTGGGTGTACCTCCCCTGCTGGGGTTCTGGGTGTACCTCCCCTGCTGGGGTTCTGGCTGTACCTCCCCTGCCGGGGGTCTGGGTGTACCTCCCCTGCCGGGGGTCTGGGTGTACCTCCCATGCCGGGGTTCTGGGTATACCTCCCCTGCTGGGGTTCTGGCTGTACCTCCCCTGCTGGGGTTCTGGGTGTACCTCCCTTGCCGGGGTTCTGGGTATACCTCCCCTGCTGGGGTTCTGGCTGTACCTCCCCTGCTGGGGTTCTGGGTGTACCTCCCCTGCCGGGGTTCTGGGTATACCTCCCCTGCTGGGGTTCTGGGTGTACCTCCCCTGCCGGGGTTCTGGGTATACCTCCCCTGCCGGGGTTCTGGCTGTACCTCCCCTGCCGGGGTTCTGGGTGTACCTCCCCTGCTGGGGTTCTGGGTGTACCTCCCCTGCTGGGGTTCTGGGTATACCTCCCCTGCCGGGGTTCTGGGTATACCTCCCCTGCTGGGGTTCTGGGTATACCTCCCCTGCTGGGGTTCTGGGTATACCTCCCCTGCCGGGGTTCTGGGTATACCTCCCCTGCTGGGGTTCTGGGTGTACCTCCCCTGCCGGGGTTCTGGCTGTACCTCCCCTGCTGGGGTTTAACAATTTGTGTGTGTCTTGTCTCATTAACAACAATCATTTACTACAGTCAGGGGTTGTGTTGGAAGCTTCGCTATAGCTAAATGTCCTAATGAAGAAACTACAAGTATCGGGAGAGCCAGTTAACCCTTGTCGTGCGCGCCCTTGAGGGCTGGCACAGTGACGAGGGACACCCCCTCTCCCTTGTCTGTGTCCTGGACGGTCACGCTGTCATGCTGGACCACCGCACAGGTTAAGCTGAAACATTGCTCGTCTGCAAGATCACAGTGGTAGTTTAGTTACTACACCCCCCTTCCCCCTCCCCCCACCCCGCCACCATACCCTCCCCCACTACTCCCCCCCCCCCACAAAAGTCCTCCCCACCCTCCCCACAACCACTACCTTCACTTAATCTATGTGATCGACCTAACAAGGGGATATATTCCTTCATCTCAATGTTCGCTAAAGATTCAATAATTATGAGGAGGATCAGTACAATGGAAGACTGCAGGAAACTACAGGATGACCTGGAGAAGAAAGTATGATCTTCAGAGAGGCTTTTAGAGTTCAAGTGAAGCAAATGTAAAGAACTCAAGCGGCGTATAGGGAACCGGAGGCCGGACACAATGTACCACTTGCGGGAAATCCGTTTAAAATTGGATAGAGAAAAAGATTTGGGGTTAAGATTTAACCGAACCTGTCACCAGAAGTCCGCTTCAGACGAATATAACCAACTTCTTACGAAAGGCTGGCTAATATAAGAACCGCCTTTGAGAATCAGAACAAAGTGTCGTTTAAGAGCTTGCATACAATTTATGTCAGACCAATTGTGGAATATGCGACACCATCGCGGAGGCCTTGTCTCGTTAAACACCAAACGAAGTTGGAGAAAGTTTAAAGATATGCCACCAGACCAGTCCCGGAGCTGAGAGATAAGAGTTACGAAGAATGACAAAGTTAAACCACACGTAACTGTATGACAAAAATTAGAGTAGATATGATCACCACATACAGAGTTCTCATGGGAATACACAGGGCAGACAAGGATAAATTAATTACCATGGAGCCGGTATTAGGGAGCCGGTCGGCCGAGCGGACAGCACACACTGGACTTGTGATCCTGTGGTCCCGGGTTCGATCCCGGGCGCCGGCGAGAAACAGTGGGCAGAGTTTCTTTCACCCTATGCCCCCTGTTACCTAGCAGTAAAATAGGTACCTAGGTGTTAGTCAACTGTCACGGGCTGCTTCCTGGGGGTGGAGGCCTGGTCGAGGATCGGGCCGCGGGGACACTAAAAAAAACCTGAAATCATCTCAAGATAACCTCAAGATGGATCGTACACAAACACGGAGGCACAGATATAAACTAAGCGGCCAAATGAGCCACAGATACATTAGGGCCAAGTTGTGAGGTCAGGTCAGGCGGGACATATTGTCATCGACAATCTGGCAGCAGTTTGAGTTAACGAGGTAATATTTCTCACATTATTTCACAAAAAATTTGAATTTTTACCTAATACATAATTGATTCAATAATCATTAATTAATTCAGTAAAAGTCAATATGTAATTGGTAATTATGAAATTATATTGGTAAAATATGATTTCAATATAGATGCTTTTTCATTCAAGTGGAGGAGGACGTGGGTAGTTGAGGGGCTGGGGTGTAGCCCTGAGATACGGGAGGAGGTCCCTCTGGCCTCAGGTGCCCCCCGTAACACCCACTTGGGCAACCATATGGCTGAGGAGCCCAGAAAGACACCCTCAGCACCTGGATATGGCTGAGGAGGCCCAGCAACACCTGGATATGGCTGAGGAGGCCCAGCAAGACACCCTCAGCACCTGGATATGGCTGAGGAGGCCCAGCAAGACACCAGCAACACCTGGATATGGCTGAGGAGGCCCAGCAAGACACCAGCAACACCTGGATATGGCTGAGGAGGCCCAGCAAGACACCAGCAACACCTGGATATGGCTGAGGAGGCCCAGCAAGACACCAGAAACACCTGGATATGGCTGAGGAGGCCCAGCAAGACACCAGAAAAACCTGGATATGGCTGAGGAGGCCCAGCAAGACACCCTCAGCACCTGGATATGGCTGAGGAGGCCCAGCAAGACACCAGCAACACCTGGATATGGCTGAGGAGGCCCAGCAAGACACCCGCAACACCTGGATATGGCTGAGGAGGCCCAACAAGACACCCTCAGCACCTGGATATGGCTGAGGAGGCCCAGCAAGACACCCTCAGCACCTGGATATGGCTGAGGAGGCCCAGCAAGACACCAGCAACACCTGGATATGGCTGAGGAGGCCCAGCAAGACACCAGCAACACCTGGATATGGCTGAGGAGGCCCAGCAAGACACCCGCAACACCTGGATATGGCTGAGGAGGCCCAACAAGACACCCTCAGCACCTGGATATGGCTGAGGAGGCCCAGCAAGACACCCTCAGCACCTGGATATGGCTGAGGAGATCTACTGTCATGGGGGGGGAGGGGGATGAGGTAAATGGAGGATTGTAGGAGTGAAGAAGTAAAACAAAGTATAGAGGGAGGAGCTAGAGAGGGAAGGAAGGTGAGTGGGAGGAGTAGGGGGTAATAGGGAAGAAGGAGAGAGGGGGAGGGAGAGTAGGGAAGCGAGAGTGGATGGGAAAAGAAAGTGTCAAAAAATGAGAGAATAAGAGAATTAGAAGAGAGGGAGGAGGAGAGGAGTTAGGTGAAAGGGAGATTGGAGATAAAGCTAGAAGTGAAGGGTAGAATTAGTAAGAGAAAGAGAGCTGCCGCCATCCATGTCACATACTGCAAAGTCTTGGTCTTCACCAGGTGTTGATCAGAGATCACTCTTCACTCTATCTTCCTCTGTATGAGTTAGAATACATCCAAGATCTTAGTATATCAGCTTCAAAGACAATCAAAACAGAAGCAGACGGTTTTTTGTATGTTTTCTTGATTGAATAATATACATCGACATTAATTTCACCATTTACTTAACAATACCAACACTAACAAGCAGAGCTACTGACAGATAATTGAGAAGATTAATCAACTGACTGTTCCTAAAATTTTACAAGACTTATAATACAGGGATACAAAATAATTCACTTCACACATAACTCACTAAGATCTGATTATAAGATGGTTGAAGAAGGAGCGGAGGGTTCAGGAGTCATTCAGGGCCCTGGCCACTCAGGAGAGCCTCTGGCCACTCAGGACAATCCCTGGCCCCTCAGGAGAGCCCCAGGCCACTCAGGAGAGCCCCAGGCCACTCAGGAGAGCCCCTGGCTACTCAGGAGAGCCCCTGGCCACTCAGGAGAGCCCCAGGCCACTCAGGAGAGCCCCAGGCCACTCAGGAGAGCCCCTGGCCACTCAGGAGAGCCCCTGGCCACTCAGGAGAGCCCCAGGCCACTCAGGAGAGCCCCAGGCCACTCAGGAGAGCTCCAGGCCACTCAGGAGAGCCCCAGGCCACTCAGGAGAGCCCCTGGCCACTCAGGAGAGCCACAGGCCACTCAGGAGAGCCCCAGGCCACTCAGGAGAGTCCCTGGCCACTCAGGAGGGCCCTGGCCACCATCTGGCCTCCAGTGCGGTAGAGCCCTCAACGTTGAGTGAGGATCCTCCATCTTCAATATGAAACTGCTCGCCTTTTATCCGGGGGCCAGGAGCTAAACCCTGCCTGCCAGAGATAGTCCAAGACTATCTCACTGTCACAGCAGACAGGCGGCTCGTTTGGTGTGGGGGGGGGGAGAATTATGAACAACCGTCTGCAGTTATCAGCTTAGCACAGATTCCAGAGGTGACGAGGTCAGAGGTCACATACACTGACCTCTGGTGAACATTAGCGCCGTAAGAGTGAGTTTCCTTACTGATGACACAGGCTAGTCATACAATTTCCTGTGTGACTTCACTCTACTTCTTTACGAGAATTTATTCAATAAAACCCCTTTGTGTTAAATTCAGAGGGTGTTGTGGTGGTGGGGAGGGTGTTGTGGTAGTGAGGAGGGTGTTGTGGTGGTGGGGAGGGTGTTGTGGTGGTGGGGGAGGGTGTTGTGGTGGTGGGGAGGGTGTTGGGGTAGTGGGGGAGGGTGTTGTGGTGGTGGGGAGGGTGTTGGGGTGGTGGGGAGGGTGTTGTGGTGGTGGGGAGGGTGTTGTGGTAGTAGGGAGGGTGTTGTGGTAGTGAGGAGGGTGTTGTGGTAGTAGGGAGGGTGTTGTGGTAGTGAGGAGGGTGTTGTGGTAGTGGGGGAGGGTGTTGTGGTGGTGGGGAAGGTGTTGTGGTGGTGGGGAAGGTGTTGTGGTAGTGGGGAGGGTGTTGTGGTAGTGGGGAGGGTGTTGTGGCAGTGGGGAGGGTGTTGTGGTGGTGGGGAGGGTGTTGTGGTAGTAGGGAGGGTGTTGTGGTAGTGAGGAGGGTGTTGTGGTAGTAGGGAGGGTGTTGTGGTAGTGAGGAGGGTGTTGTGGTAGTGGGGGAGGGTGTTGTGGTGGTGGGGAAGGTGTTGTGGTAGTGGGGAGGGTGTTGTGGTAGTGGGGAGGGTGTTGTGGCAGTGGGGAGGGTGTTGTGGTGGTGGGGAGGGTGTTGTGGTAGTAGGGAGGGTGTTGTGGTAGTGAGGAGGGTGTTGTGGTAGTAGGGAGGGTGTTGTGGTAGTAGGGAGGGTGTTGTGGTAGTGAGGAGGGTGTTGTGGTGGTGGGGGAGGGTGTTGTGGTGGTGGGGAAGGTGTTGTGGTAGTGGGGAGGGTGTTGTGGTAGTGGGGAGGGTGTTGTGGCAGTGGGGAGGGTGTTGTGGTGGTGGGGAGGGTGTTGTGGTAGTGGGGAGGGTGTTGTGGTAGTGGGGAGGGTGTTGTGGCAGTGGGGAGGGTGTTGTGGCGGTGGGGAGGGTGTTGTGGTGGTGGGGAGGGTGTTGTGGTGGTGGGGAAGGTGTTGTGGTAGTGGGGAGGGTGTTGTGGTGGTGGGGAGGGTGTTGTGGTGGTGGGGAGGGTGTTGTGGTGGTGGGGAAGGTGTTGTGGTAGTGGGGAGGGTGTTGTGGTAGTGGGGAGGGTGTTGTGGCAGTGGGGAGGGTGTTGTGGTGGTGGGGAGGGTGTTGTGGTGGTGGGGAGGGTGTTGTGGTGGTGGGGAGGGTGTTGTGGTGGTGGGGAGGGTGTTGTGGTAGTGGGGAGGGTGTTGTGGCATTGGGGAGGGTGTTGTGGTGGTGGGGAGGGTGTTGTGGTAGTGGTGAGGGTGTTGTGGCAGTGGTGAGGGTGTTGTGGTAGTGGGGAGGGTGTTGTGGCATTGGGGAGGATGTTGTGGTGGTGGGGAGGGTGTTGTGGTGGTGGGGAGGGTGTTGTGGTAGTGGGGAAGGTGTTGTGGTGGTGGGGAGGGTGTTGTGGCAGTGGGGAGGGTGTTGTGGTGGTGGGGAGGGTGTTGTGGTAGTGGGGAGGGTGTTGTGGTGGTGGGGAGGATGTTGTGGTGGTGGGGAGGGTGTTGTGGTAGTGGGGAGGGTGTTGTGGCATTGGGGAGGATGTTGTGGTAGTGGGGAGGGTGTTGTGGTGGTGGGGAGGGTGTTGTGGTGGTGGGGAGGGTGGTGGGGAGGGTGTTGTGGTGGTGGGGAGGGTGTTGTGGTAGTGGGGAGGGTGTTGTGGTAGTGGGGAGGGTGTTGTGGTGGTGGGGAGGGTGTTGTAGTGGTGGGGAGGGTGTTGTGGTGGTGGGGAGGGTGTTGTGGTGGTGGGGAGGGTGTTGTGGTGGTGGGAAGGGTGTTGTGGTGGTGGGAAGGGTGTTGTGGTGGTGGGGAAGGTGTTGTGGTAGTGGGGAGGGTGTTGTGGTAGTGGGGAGGGTGTTGTGGCGGTGGGGAGGGTGTTGTGGTGGTGGGGAGGGTGTTGTGGTAGTGGGGTGGGTGTTGTGGCATTGGGGAGGGTGTTGTGGTGGTGGGGAGGGTGTTGTGGTGGTGGGGAGGGTGTTGTGGCATTGGGGAGGATGTTGTGGTGGTGGGGAGGGTGTTGTGGTGGTGGGGAGGGTGTTGTGGGGGTGGGGAGGGTGTTGTGGTGGTGGGGAGGGTGTTGTGGTAGTGGGGACGGTGTTGTGGTGGTGGGGAGGGTGTTGTGGTGGTGGGGAGGGTGTTGTGGTGGTGGGGGAGGGTGTTGTGGTGGTGGGGAAGGTGTTGTGGTAGTGGGGAGGGTGTTGTGGTAGTGGGGAGGGTGTTGTGGCGGTGGGGAGGGTGTTGTGGTGGTGGGGAGGGTGTTGTGGGAGTGGGGAGGGTGTTGTGGTAGTGGGGGAGGGTGTTGTGGTGGTGGGGGAGGGTGTTGTGGTGGTGGGGAAGGTGTTGTGGTAGTGGGGAGGGTGTTGTGGCAGTGGGGAGGGTGTTGTGGTGGTGGGGAGGGTGTTGTGGTAGTGGTGAGGGTGTTGTGGTAGTGGGGAGGGTGTTGTGGCATTGTGGAGGATGATGTGGTGGTGGGGAGGGTGTTGTGGTGGTGGGGAGGGTGTTGTAGTGGTGGGGAGGGTGTTGTGGTGGTGGGGAGGGTGTTGTGGTGGTGGGGATGGTGTTGTGGTGGTGGGGAGGGTGTTGTGGCATTGTGGAGGATGTTGTGGTGGTGGGGAGGGTGTTGTGGTGGTGGGGAGGGTGTTGTGGTGGTGGGGAGGGTGTTGTGGCGGTGGGGAGGGTGTTGTGGTAGTGGGGAGGGTGTTGTGGCATTGTGGAGGATGTTGTGGTGGTGGGGAGGGTGTTGTGGTGGTGGGGAGGGTGTTGTGGTGGTGGGGAGGGTGTTGTGGTGGTGGGGAGGGTGTTGTGGTAGTGGGGAGGGTGTTGTGGTGGTGGGGAGGGTGTTGTGGTGGTAGGGAGGGTGTTGTGGTAGTGGGGAGGATGTTGTGGTGGTGGGGAGGGTGTTGTGGTGGTGGGGAGGGTGTTGTGGTGGTGGGGAGGGTGTTGTGGTGGTGGGGAGGGTGTTGTGGTGGTGGGGAGGGTGTTGTGGTGGTGGGGAGGGTGTTGTGGTGGTGGGGAGGGTGTTGTGGTGGTGGGGAGGGTGTTGTGGTGGTGGGGAGGGTGTTGTGGTGGGGAGGGTGTTGTGGTAGTGGGGAGGGTGTTGTGGTGGTGGGGAGGGTGTTGTGGTGGTGGGGAGGGTGTTGTGGTGGTGGGGAGGGTGTTGTGGCGGTGGGGAGGGTGTTGTGGTAGTGCGGAGGGTGTTGTGGCGGTGGGGAGGGTGTTGTGGCGGTGGGGAGGGTGTTGTGGTGGTGGGGAGGGTGTTGTGGTAGTGCGGAGGGTGTTGTGGCGGTGGGGAGGGTGTTGTGGCGGTGGGGAGGGTGTTGTGGCGGTGGGGAGGGTGTTGTGGTGGTGGGGAGGGTGTTGTGGCGGTGGGGAGGGTGTTGTGGCGGTGGGGAGGGTGTTGTGGCGGTGGGGAGGGTGTTGTGGCGGTGGGGAGGGTGTTGTGGCGGTGGGGAGGGTGTTGTGGTAGTGCGGAGGGTGTTGTGGCGGTGGGGAGGGTGTTGTGGCGGTGGGGAGGGTGTTGTGGCGGTGGGGAGGGTGTTGTGGTGGTGGGGAGGGTGTTGTGGTGGTGGGGAGGGTGTTGTGGTGGTGGGGAGGGTGTTGTGGTAGTGGGGGAGGGTGTTGTGGTAGTGGGGGAGGGTGTTGTGGTAGTGGGGGAGGGTGTTGTGGTAGTGGGGGAGGGTGTTGTGGTAGTGGGGAGGGTGTTGTGGTGGTGGGGAGGGTGTTGTGGTAGTGGGGGAGGGTGTTGTGGTAGTGGGGAGGGTGTTGTGGTGGTGGGGGAGGGTGTTGTGGTAGTGGGGAGGGTGTTGTGGTAGTGGGGAGGGTGTTGTGGTGGTGGGGAAGGTGTTGTGGTAGTGGGGAGGGTGTTGTGGTGGTGGGGGAGGGTGTTGGGGTAAACTGACATCCTTGCATATTTATGTAATCATCCAACAAGTGTTTCTTCTTCCTAACAACTTCGCTAAACTCAGCGACGGTGCTGCTACTTCCCTCACTGCCTCGAGCTCCTTGAAGCTCCCTTTTAAGTAACGCTTGAAACCCATTTATTGCTTGCTGTGCAGCCTCCACGTTTCTCATCTCTCACCACACTCAACCTCACACTTAAGTGCCGAGTCTCTCATCCTCACTAATTCTCAGTTAACATTCTCCAAAACGTCTCAGTTCCCTCACTTAAGGTGCCAGCTGCTAAGTCTTGTTCCCTCACCTTGCCGAGCCTCGCCGCCGCCACCAGCCTCATACTTTATTACACCTGCGTCCTCGGTGTTAGTGTGACCCCGGATGGTGGTGTGGCAGCAGGTGTGACCCCAGGTGGTGGTGTGGCAGCAGGTGTGACCCCTGGTGGTGGTGTGGCAGCAGGTGTGACCCCGGATGGTGGTGTGGCAGCAGGTGTGACCCCAGGTGGTGGTGTGGCAGCAGGTGTGACCCCTGGTGGTGGTGTGGCAGCAGGTGTGTGACCCCTGGTGGTTGTGTGGCAGCAGGTGTGACCCCAGGTGGTGGTGTGGCAGCAGGTGTGACCCCTGGTGGTGGTGTGGCAGCAGGTGTGACCCCAGGTGGTGGTGTGGCAGCAGGTGTGACCCCTGGTGGTGGTGTGGCAGCAGGTGTGGCCCCAGGTGGTGGTGTGGCAGCAGGTGTGACCCCTGGTGGTGGTGTGGCAGCAGGTGTGACCCCTGGTGGTGGTGTGGCAGCAGGTGTGGCCCCAGGTGGTGGTGTGGCAGCAGGTGTGACCCCTGGTGGTGGTGTGGCAGCAGGTGTGACCCCAGGTGGTGGTGTGGCAGCAGGTGTGACCCCTGGTGGTGGTGTGGCAGCAGGTGTGACCCCAGGTGGTGGTGTGGCAGCAGGTGTGACCCCAGGTGGTGGTGTGGCAGCAGGTGTGGCCCCAGGTGGTGATGGGGCAGCAGGTGTGACCCCAGGTGGTGGTGTGGCAGCAGGTGTGACCCCGGGTGGTGGTGTGGCAGCAGGTGTGACCCCAGGTGGTGGTGTGGCAGCAGGTGTGACCCCAGGGGGTGGTGTGGCAGCAGGTGTGACCCCGGGTGGTGGTGTGGCAGCAGGTGTGACCCCAGGTGGTGGTGTGGCAACAGGTGTGATCCCAGGTGGTGGTGTGGCAGCAGGTGTGACCCCAGGTGGTGGTGTGGCAACAGGTGTGACCCCAGGTGGTGGTGTGGCAACAGGTGTGATCCCAGGTGGTGGTGTGGCAGCAGGTGTGTGACCCCAGGTGGTGGTGTGGCAACAGGTGTGACCCCAGGTAATGGTGTGGCAACAGATGTGACCCCGGGTGGTGGTGTGGCAGCAGGTGTGACCCCAGGTGGTGGTGTGGCAGCAGGTGTGACCCCGGGTGGTGGTGTGGCAGCAGGTGTGACCCCGGGTGGTGGTGTGGCAGCAGGTGTGACCCCAGGGGGGGGTGTGGCAGCAGGTGTGACCCCTGGTGGTGGTGTGGCAGCAGGTGAGACCCCAGGGGGTGGTGTGGCAGTAGGTGTGACCCCAGGTGGTGGTGTGGCAGCAGGTGTGACCCCTGGTGGTGGTGTGGCAGCAGGTGTGACCCCAGGTGGTGGTGTGGCAGCAGGTGTGACCCCAGGTGGTGGTGTGGCAGCAGGTGTGACCCCTGGTGGTGGTGTGGCAGCAGGTGTGACCCCTCTAGGGGATCTGGCCAGGTCACAGCCATCGGGCCAGCCGTAACTCACTGGTAAATGGCTTTCCAATGTTCAGCGTTACGGTCTACACTCTATTCAATTTATTCACGACTTTAATGAGTTTTTTCTGTCTCTCGGTTACGGTAGAGAAGTGTGTGTGTGTGTGTGTGTGTGTGTGTGTGTGTGTGTGTGTGTGTGTGTGTGTGTTCCTGTATCCTGTGCTTATGTATCCTTATGTAACTGTGTTATGTACCATTATGTACCTGTATGTTGGGCTCCAGCTCCAGTTTAACTTGTATATAAGGCTTCTGGGTCACTGTAGCGGCCTAGGGAAGGGAGTGTTGTTGTCTTGGAGATTATAATACTATATATATAGAGGTACCACCACTGCTGTAATTAAAGGGACCCACATCCTCGAAGAAGAAAATAAAGAGTGTTCAGAGAAGACCTTGTGGATTCTCACTGAACACTTTAATCATTTCCTCTCCTACCACCCCTATTATTTTTTACTAATTTTGTTTTATTTGATTTTATTGCAATGTTACAGTTTACAGAGAAGACACACTTATATAACAATATAACAATCAGTGTTCGAAGACCTCGTCCAGTTCTTCGGGGGTCGGGTGCGGACCCAGGATACAGCACGCATTTCCCCTCTGAACTGCGACACTGAAGCGCTGGAACATGAAATTGGCCGCTTTTGGGTCTCTAGTTTTCCCAATGAGGTCCTATCCCACCTCCTTCAGGAACTTAAGTGCACATTTACCCCAGGTGCCCAGAGTCTCAGAGCCTATCGGCACGAACCTGTAACAACGTTCTAGGTCCCTGTACTTGTTGATTTTCTGGGTCTCCCTGAAGGTGGCCGCCTCGCCTCCCTCAGCTGTGCTGTGAGGTAGATAGGTATCAGCCAATGTAGATGCACACGTGTAGCCCCATACGACCTGTTTACCTTCCCTCCACGGCTGCAGGGTGACTCCATCTGGGCGTTTTTGGCTGTTGTCAGGCCTGCACAACTGAGGTTCCCTTTGTGCTGGGCACCCAGCTGTAGCCAAACTTCTCTTAATGATGTCACTGACTGCTTCATGTCTGGCAATCTTTCCCTGTGTCTTACGACAGATGAGACCATGCCGGCCGTATTGGTCTGCCCGTGCAGGACCTCAAATACACCGGTGTTCGCTGGAGATAGAAGCGGCAAGGCGCAGGGCAACACCAATACTTAGGGTCCGATGGTCCAGGCGGGTGCCCAAGGCGGAATTAGAGACAATATATATATATATATATATATATATATATATATATATATATATATATATATATATATATATATATATATATATATATATATATATATATATATAATATTATATATATAATATTGTGTGTGTGTAAATCACGAAGAAATTAACACGTAAGTGGCAATGTGACAGTGTCAGACCACGAAGGAAAGATTAAGACAGGAATCTCCTTAAGTACTTTCGTATCTAATAATACTTCTTCCGAAGGATGGACTTACTGTTCAGTGTGTGTTGATGTATTGGCAGGGAAGATATGAGGTGAGGTACAATGTCTTTAATGAGATAATGGGATACTAATAAGTTATTAGCGAGATAAATGTGTGATTGATCTTACTCGAATCACCCTTTAAGTGATCCATCAAAAATGGATCTCAATTATACAAACCACTGCTAATGTTCACTTTACACGACTTTGTAATCGGAATAAAGTAGATTTAATAATATTCCTATTGAAAATGCTTTTACAATGCGTTATTGAGAAAGCCATCTCCCAATCAATTTGGCGAGAACTTTCTGACAAATGAACAAACAAAGCATTTGGCAATTGGTTATGTCTTAGAGTATTTATGTTGCGACATTCTAAATTTAAAAATCTTTGGTCGTTTGTCCAACATAGAATCTATTAGTCTTTACAAACTATTTTGTAAATGGCACAATTATCACTACGAGAACTCTTTCTAACTAACAGTTTTCTAACAGTATTTTCGTAATTAAACATTTCATGTACTGTATACAAAAAGTTTCAAGGCCTTGACAATATTTTCGAACCCAGAAAAATATAGTAAACATAACACATTTTTTGGCCGAATTTTCTCACTGCATATATTATTATAATATGTACGACGAGCTTTGCAACGGCAGACTTCCAAAAAACTCAGTGGGTAACAAAGCTTGAGACCAATAGAATCAATATTCTTAAACTCTTCATCCAGGAATTCTGAACTATCAACCAGAAGAGCTCTTAGATACACGGAGAAAAATTGATTGTTTCACATCGTATCTATGCCCTGAGAAATAATGAACATAAGATGAATTATTCGTAGGCTTTCTGTAAACATTAAATTTTAGTGAAAAATCTTCCCCATGAATAAGTATTCTAAAAATAGCAAACATTTATCATTTTCAGTCTCTTTAGTAAATTTTATGGAGGTGATTTCATCATTAAGTTTAGTTTAAAAACTCGTCTGAATTTACGTTTGTAGGCCATATACACAAAAATATCTTCAACATAAACCATGGAATGATTATATTGTTGTGTATATATAATATTGGTGTATACTGGCAGTATGTTTACATTTAGATATGTTTCACTGAATATGACTGCATATTCTGTATTAATTATTTTCTTGTTTATGGCTTCTATTCCTGACTAGTGCTCTTACATCTTGGATTAATTGGAAGAGGATTTTTCTAAATGTCATCTTTGTTCGAGGTAAATTAAAATAAATAGCTGTAGAATATTTTACACTTATTACAAATTTCACAACGTTTCGACCCCATATGGTTCATTCTCATGTGAATGGAACAGTACTGGGCGTATTGGATTTATACCATTAGGGAGGTCAGGTATATACAAATAGGTGAAGAGAAAGGCATAAAAGGGTGTAGAATAAGGCGGAAAAAAATGGGGCAAGCACATTCATAGATTAAACAAAAAAACACTGGAGGGGTTTTTGTTTCCACAACAATGCAGGTTTATCTATTCTCATTGCTGTGTTCTGTTTAGCTTTCCTAATTATATTTGTATAGATTATTGGACTCTATATAGACTCTTAGGGTCAAGTTAGGGAGATCACACTGACAGCTTGAGTCTTGTGGTGGCACCTCATCTCTCCGTCTCACCCCCCCCCCTTCCTCTCCACACGGGAGAGCGTTAATCCTCCTCCTTCCTCCCCGCACGGGAGAGCGTTAATCCTCCTCCTTCCTCCCCACACGGGAGAGCGTTAATCCTCCTCCTTCCTCCCCACACGGGAGAGCGTTAATCCTCCTCCTTCCTCCCCACACGGGAGAGCGTTAATCCTCCTCCTTCCTCCCCACACGGGAGAGCGTTAATCCTCCTCCTTCCTCCCCACACGGGAGAGCGTTAATCCTCCTCCTTCCTCCCCACACGGGAGAGCGTTAATCCTCCTCCTTCCTCCCCACACGGGACAGCGTTAATCCTCCTCCTTCCTCCCCGCACGGGAGAGCGTTAATCCTCCACCTTCCTCCCCACACGGGAGAGCGTTAATCCTCCTCCTTCCTCCCCGCACGGGAGAGCGTTAATCCTCCACCTTCCTCCCCACACGGGAGAGTGTTAATCCTCCTCCTTCCTCCCCGCACGGGAGAGCGTTAATCCTCCACCTTCCTCCCCACACGGGAGAGCGTTAATCCTCCTCCTTCCTCCCCGCATGGGAGAGTGTTAATCCTCCACCTTCCTCCCCACACGGGAGAACGTTAATCCTCCACCTTCCTCCCCACACGGGAGAGCGTTAATCCTCCTCCTTCCTCCCCACACGGGAGAGCGTTAATCCTCCACCTTCCTCCCCACACGGGAGAGCGTTAATCCTCCTCCTTCCTCCCCGCACGGGAGAGTGTTAATCCTCCACCTTCCTCCCCACACGGGAGAGTGTTAATCCTCCACCTTCCTCCCCACACGGGAGAACGTTAATCCTCCACCTTCCTCCCTGCACGGGAGAGCGTTAATCCTCCACCTTCCTCCCTGCACGGGAGAGCGTTAATCCTCCTCCTTCCCCACCGAGTCCCTGGTAATCCCCGCCTTCATCTGCAACACAATCTGTTCTTCCTCACCATGATCTACGAGTCGGCTTTCCTAGGCTTCTCTAATCATCCTTTTCCGTGCCTGGGAGTTATCTCGTTACCTTCTTGTTATACAGGGGGGGAGGGTGAAGGCAGGGGGGGAGGGTGAAGGCAGGGGGGGAGGGTGAAGGCAGGGGGGGAGGGTGAAGGCAGGGGGGGAGGGTGAAGGCAGGGGGGGAGGGTGAAGGCAGGGGGGGGAGAGTGATGGCAGGGGGGGGGAGAGTGAAGGCAGGGGGGGAGAGTGAAGGCAGGGGGGGAGGGTGAAGGCAGGGGGGGAGGGTGAAGGCAGGGGGGAGGGTGAAAGCAGGGGGGAGGGTGAAGGCAGGGGGGGGAGAGTGAAGGCAGGGGGGAGGGTGAAGGCAGGGGGGGAGGGTGAAGGCAGGGGGGGAGGGTGAAGGCAGGGGGGGGGAGCGTAACGAGGAGGAGGGTAATTAAGGGGGATGGGAAGTATGAGGATAGAGAGGAGGATAGGAAGAATAAGGAGGAAAAGGAGGATGGGGGATAAAAGCAGAGATAGATATCATGACGGTTGACGGTAGGAGTTGGGCATGGAGGGAACACAGAGGAAGGGGTTGAAGGACAGGAAAGACGCCAGAAGGCTGAGAGTGTAGAGGGAAGAAGAGAAGCAAGGGAGAAAGGGAAGAGGCAAGAGTGTGGGAGGCAGAGGTTGTGGGGGGGGGGTTGTGATAGTGGGAAGATGGGGGTGTGATTCTCAGATGTGTGGGAGGCCGGGGGAGGGGGGGGGGACTACGGCCGGGGCAGCAGGGAGGCGGCAGCTTAGTGATGGGAGGGAGTCCCCAGCCAAGTTGGTCTTCATTATACTTCACCTTTTAAGGGTCTCACATCATCACTTTCCTACACGACTGCTACGAAATATTTTACTTCATTTAGAGTATGATTTATTATCATTAAATGCTTTATTTATCTCTTTATATATATTTGTTTTTCTGATGCGTGTAAAAGGAAGCTTTACCGCCATTCCCGGTATAAGCCAGAGGAGGCAGTAAGGAGAGCTGTGATTGGTTGACAAGTGAATAATGGACCGAGGAGGAAAGTTCTCACATGATATATTCCAGTAGCCCATCCACCAGATTGGTTGGGGAGAGTTAATTCTTTGCCTAACTGCTTTTATGGCACCTAAACCCCGGAGTCACTGATGGTGCAAAGGTCCGCAGCCAGAACTGATACAGCGACACTATTGTCTGGAAGACACTAGGCACCCTTGTTAGCCCATTTGATTACAGAAAGAAATTCAGATTTCATGAGAAGAGCTAACACTGTGGAGCTGGCAAGATGGCCGTGAGAGGAGGGGTAATTAGTAGTCATCGGAAGCCGTCAATCATAGGGTGTTGATTGGTGTTCTCGCTGGCTACATTTCCACCGTTAAGTGTACTGGTCAAGTAAGGTCTCCTTGGAAAGGCGGGTGAAGAAATACTACCCCAAGCAAATTGTCATTATCACGAGAAAAGACACATTGTGGCAAACCTTTGTAAAGTTGACTCCCTCTGCCACTCCTGCTGTGGGAGAGGAGGAACCCACAGCCTTGATAAGGCTCCAGGACGCAGCGAAACATCGGCATTTATTTCATACTGGATGGAGTACCGGGGGGGGGGGTGTCTGTTTCTCCCTCTCCCCTCTTCCCTTGTTTCACACACAGGTGGGTACAGAAACATGCTAACTTCTGTCAGCATGTCGAGAGCTTTTCCTTCCTTTATCTCATGGTAAGACTACCTACTAGTTTTCCTTGGAATACAACCCACCAATCGGTTAACGACCAACGACCATGTATTCAATTACTGCTGGGTGAACAGACACTAACAATTACGAATTGGCACCAATCCTCCCTGGGCCAGGTCTCAAACCTGTAAAAAAGTGCTCGCAGAGTACAGGGCGATTGTATTACCACTGCACCACTTCCCCCGTCTCTCTGGCTTTCTCCTACGCTCTCTTTCCCTCAAAATTTCTCCTCTCCTTCCCTTTCCCTCTTTCCCGCTCTTTCTGCCTCCCCCCCCCCCCCCCGTTTCCAGCGCTATATAGTTGCAAAGGCTTGGCGCTGTCTCCTGATAGTTCCCTTTCTTTCCCCCACCGCCCCTCCCTCTGTTTCAGTAAATGTAATATTATGAATTTTTAACACAAACAAATTTATGGAAAACAAATAAATATTTCAGATTACTTCACAATTACAGGGGTCGATATTTCTTAGTATGACATTGTGGCTGACCCCGACCAGCCTATGACAGTCCCATACCAAATATGTATCGTCTTTAAAAGTTGAATGAAGCTAGCCCTAAGCCTCTGGCATCTAACCATGGAAAGCAAATGATACAAACATTATATTTTTTTATAAATATAGATATGTGATTGATTTCTTTGTTTTCAGCCACAGTATTGTGACATTCTCTGCAGGAAAGAAACACTTTCCGGTTTTACAATATTCGGACCAAACGACCACCAGAGGTAGAGTTTCAGCATATCTCAGTGGCACGACATCTTCACCTTAACACTGATGACGCAGCCGTGTCATTATCCTCGGAACACACACGATTCGGTGATAGAGAATCTCACCACGACATAAGTATTGATATGTAATCTGAGCCCCAGTAGATATATATACGACCCTCATCCATGCTCAGAACTCAGAGATGCGGGAATGAACACGTGTAGACCCGTGGAAACTTACAGCTCACATGGTGGCACATGGTGACCTTTATATCCATCTTGATTGTATTATTACCCACTGTTTTAAATCAGTTTCTTTCATGCCGCGCGTATTGCTTATGTTTTAGTATAAAGATTAGTGATGCTCGCAAATAAGTAATTTATTTCGTGAGACAGATGAACGCGTGTTTATTATTAATTTGTCTTTACTTATATTTATAAGGTTTTATATCATTATTTTAATATTTTTTAAATTTACTAAAAATAATCTGTTATTACCCCTTTCTTAATCAGTCGAAACTGGAGATGATTAAAGGTGTGATCATTCTAGCAGCTGCCATTTTGTTATTAATTTATATCAGGAGAGTAGCTGAGATCCTTGTGCTTATTTTAACACGAGTTATAGCAGGGGTGAGTAACTTGACCTGTGTAGTGCTGTAATATGTATACAATGTATATAAATAATCCCCGGGCGCTAGTAATGTGCAGCTGCTCCTTCTATATCCCACAGTGTTAGTCACCTTAGAGTAATTAAATATTTCACTCCGCAGAAACCACATATTTCAGCACTACATTGTTACCTCACCTCGAGGTGGTTCCGAGGATTAGTGTTCACTATAATCAACATATAATGACTCAAGTCTCCAAAGCACCCGTGTCCTTGTCACAAACTTTAACCTCCCCCAGGCCTTCTATGTTGACAGCCGAGTACAAACTCTTGACATCTCCCTACTTAAAAGTAGAATGTTGTCCTGATCCACATCGTGCACTGTGGAGGTGCACCCACGTTCGAAAACACTCCCTGCTTATATAACCTCACTCGGTCTTGTAATGCCGGGCAGCTGGGACTCGTCCTCCAGCGCCATGGTATTCTTGCTTGAACCTCAGATCTCGTCATTGCATGACCTTTCTAAGCTATCACATAGGGGGACGTGTTCACGTATTTCATATACAAGTCTGTCTAGCTCGAGTTATGTAACCTTTAGAGACGTGATACATGTGAGTGGGATCACAAACTTCGGAAGAGACTGGTATTGGTGGAGGAACAAGGAGACAGTCCATAGCGACACCCACGTTCACACCCACACGACTCCCACACGACACCCACACCCACACGACACCCACACCCACACGACACCCACGTTCACACCCACACGACACTCACGTTTACACCCACACGACACTCACGTTTACACCCACACGACACTCACGTTCACACCCACACGACACCCACGTCCACACCCACACGACACCCACCGCCACACCCACCTCCTCACCCACCTCCACACCCACACGACACCCACCTCCACACCCACACGACACCCACCTCCACACCCACACGACACGCACCTCCACACCCACACGACACCCACCTCCACACCCACACGACACCCACCTCCACACCCACACGACACCCACCTCCACACCCACACGACACCCACCTCCACACCCACACGACACCCACCTCCACACCCACACGACACCCACCTCCACACCCACACGACACCCACTTCCACACCCACACGACACCCACGTCCACACCCACATGACACCCACGTCCACACCCACACGACACCCACGTCCACACCCACACGACACCCACGTCCACACCCACACGACACCCACGTCCACACCCACACGACACCCACGTCCACAACCACACGACACCCACGTCCACAACCACACGACACCCACGTCCACAACCACACGACACCCACGTCCACAACCACACGACACCCACGTCCACAACCACACGACACCCACGTCCACAACCACACGACACCCACGTCCACAACCACACGACACCCACGTCCACAACCACACGACACCCACGTCCACAACCACACGACACCCACGTCCACAACCACACGACACCCACGTCCACAACCACACGACACCCACGTCCACAACCACACGACACCCACGTCCACAACCACACGACACCCACGTCCACAACCACACGACACCCACGTCCACAACCACACGACACCCACGTCCACAACCACACGACACCCACGTCCACAACCACACGACACCCACGTCCACAACCACACGACACCCACGTCCACAACCACACGACACCCACGTCCACAACCACACGACACCCACGTCCACAACCACACGACACCCACGTCCACAACCACACGACACCCACGTCCACAACCACACGACACCCACGTCCACAACCACACGACACCCACGTCCACAACCACACGACACCCACGTCCACAACCACACGACACCCACGTCCACAACCACACGACACCCACGTCCACAACCACACGACACCCACGTCCACAACCACACGACACCCACGACCACAACCACACGACACCCACGTCCACAACCACACGACACCCACGTCCACAACCACACGACACCCACCTCCACACCCACACGACACCCACCTCCACACCCACACGACACCCACCTCCACACCCACACGACACCCACCTCCACAACCACACGACACCCACGTCCACAACCACACGACACCCACGTCCACACCCACACGACACCCACGTCCACAAACACACGACACCCACGTCCACACCCACACGACACCCACACGACACCCACGTCCACACCCACACGACACCCACGTCCACACCCACACGACACCCACGTCCACACCCACACGACACCCACGTCCACACCCACACGACACCCACGTCCACACCCACACGACACCCACGTCCACACCCACACGACACCCACGTCCACACCCACACGACACCCACCTCCACACCCACACGACACCCACCTCCACACCCACACGACACCCACCTCCACACCCACACGACACCCACGTTCACACCCACACGACACCCACCTCCACACCCACACGACACCCACATCCACACCCATGCCAACACCAACACCCACACCCAAGCCTGGATATACTATACTGCTCCCCGGCTTTGAGACAGGCACATTGATAACCATGAAATATGCTCCAAGGCTATTGTTGGTGGTGAGGGAAGTGGGTGAGGGGGAGAAGGTGAGGGGGCGACAGGGTGATGTAAGGGAGGCCAGGGACGATGGTGTGTGGAACGTGAAAAGCTTTCTTGTTGGAAAAATGAGGGATATTGGTGGGGAAAATGAGATGGATCCAACTAATGAGAACAAGAGAGGGTCGGTGGTGTGAAATGTTTGGAAAATAAGGGAAATGAGATACAACGTATATGAGTGGACAGAGAAAGTAGGAAAGGGGACGGGGTTGTGGGAGGGGGGGCGAGGGGAAGAGTCACAAGTACGGAACACTGGTGAGGGAAGCGAGGTGTTCTGCCCTCGGCTTAGCACAGGGGCTCCAGACCTTCCTGTGAAGGTGCTGTGCAGCGTTCTTGAGGCCTCGGTACCGACCTTACCTCTAGGGTAAAATTCGGGGTTACTTCAAACAATAGGTCATTTTCTTCAGTTGGTTCAGGGAGATGGTTCCCCTTCATTGTTTACCGTCCTTCTGGTCCCCTGGCCTCATCTTCACCTTACACTTACTAGTATTGAATTCCAGTAGCCGTTTCTCAGACCATCTCTGCAGTTTGTCATGGTCAACAGATTTGGTGGTTCACTGATGGTAATTGTTTAAAAAAACAGTAGTAGTTCTCGTCCTTATAGTATTAGTTGCATTATTGTTAGTGTCAGTAGTAGCAATAGCAGCAGGAGCGCAAATAGCAGCACGAGCAATGCTAGCTGTAGTATTACTAATACGCTAGTTCCAATCCATCCTCCAAAAATGATATTACAGCAACTATTTTCTCAAACGTACAAAAATGGACTGTTGCAAGCAACAATGTTCACGTTTTGTACTATTCATTTTGTAGAGGACACAGAAAACCTAAGAATTCCCCGGCCTATTAAAGCACATGCGTACTATTTTAGGTCTAGGATTGCTTATTTTCACCTGGGACAGGATAGGTTAGGTTCTATTGTTCCCTTTCCACTTTTAGTAGGCTATTTGGGCTAATTCACTAATAACGAAAACTTTTTGGTCCCATTTTTGTACACTTGGCAAACAGTTACTATAAGTACTACCATTATCGGAGGATGGGCTGTTCTAGTATGCTTATTTATTGATTTACAAGAAGGTACATTGGGGTTGAGAGTATCATAACGTTGGTGATCGTGCATTCTTGCAAAGCCACTAACACGCATAGCGTTTCGGGCAGGTCCTTAACCTAGCAGATCATGTAAGATGAATAGGTACATTGTAGCAACATTTGGTTTAAATATATAACTACAATTAAAATTTATGGATGTGAAGACTTTACTGGTGAAGACACATGTCTTAAGTACTGATATTGGGGGAGTGGGTTGTACAAGATAGTGTGAGTTTGAAGCATAAGGTAGGAAACTATGAGGACGAATTTAGATACTTTTTTATTTTACTTTTGAATAAGGCATGAGTTGGACAATTTGATTAATTCATTAAGGAATGAGTTGCTGTAACTAAGCGAATAACTTCTGACCAAGAAGAATTAAGAAATAGCCAAAGACCTGAATGTTGTAGTATTAAAAGCTATGGCAACTCTGTAATAACCGGTCTTTATGGTCAGCACAGTAACCGGACCAGGCAGTGTGATGTAGTCAGAGCGGTAATTTGCCTTTTCCATAGGCACATCTGGCAGGTTAGCGAGGCTGAGCCACTACCAGACTATTCAGCTGAAGGTTGTGCTCTAGCTGCCGTGAGGTGTAGACGTGTCGCCTGGCCTCTCTGGTAGTTGGAGTGTTTGCCACTTTCGCCAGCAGGGGGTGTGGGTGTCTCTACCCTCCCTGCTGTTCCCTCCTGATTGGTGTGGACGTGGCGTGTTTGCGATGGATGGCCATCTTCCCCCTGTAGTGAGGGTGAACTCAGTGGGATTGGAGTTTACTGGTCGTGCGGGGTACCCTGTAGCGGAGCTGGTCATGTGTGACATGCTCCGTATACCGGTAATAGACATCTATGGTGTTGAGCTGGTAACTGCTCACCGTGTAGTTATCAAGTTTGTGGGTGAAGCGATATACCGTGACTTTCTCTGGCGGTACGAGGGACGTACCTTGCAGCTGCAAGATGGCACCGGATCTGTGTCCATTACAGATCGTAGTGGTGCCATGACGTATGAGTGTCCATGGGGGCCCCCATGGAGTTTCCCGAGACCCTCCTCCGGCGAATATTCCAGCGGTTTGGAGCTGTCGTTAGTGTGCGGATGCACACGCTGTCTTCTGGCAAGTTTACGGGTATGAGGACCAACATTCGTTCCCTAGGGATGCGCCTGAGGTCGGACATTCCATCATCTGCCTGGCTTTTGGGTACTATGTACGGGTGTACTATGCCTGGCAACCGCGGACATGTTTTCGTTGTGGCCTGTTGGGGCATCAGGCTGCCGGGTGCACTGAGCCTGCTGCGACTGTTCCCGTGAACCTGTTCAAGGAAGAGGATTTCCCGCCGCTCCTTGTGGAGAAGGACTCTGGGGGTGAGGAGGTGGACGTCTCGATCGCTGCTGAGATTCCCCCTGCGTCTCCTTGTACGCTTCCGGATGTTGAGGGATCCTCCTCTGGATGTTGCGGCGCCGACGGTTCTGCTTGCTCAGGTCGATGTTCCGGCTGGTCCCGTGGGTCTTCCAGGCAATCTCTGTGCATCGTCGGCGCCCTCCGCTTCCTCGTCTCCTGCTACTGCGCATGGCCCTGCGCCATCGGATTGTGTCCCGAATGTGATGGTGGGGTGGGGGACGCGCCTCATGCTGTGTGCGGCCCGGTTCCCCCTGTGGTTGAGGCTGCTGCCGTCTTGCATCGTGCGTCGGTCCGCCCGGCTTGTGGGGCCAGTGTTTCTGGGTCCGCCTCCGGCTCTGATGATGTACGGCCGGAGCCCAAGCGTTCCCGTCGTTCTTCTGCTACGTGGGCTGATGTGGGCGAGTTCGTCGGCTCTGGTTCTTCCGACGACGGCGAGGTGGCTCTGGTTCTTCCGACGACGGTGAGGTGGCTCTGGTTCTTCCGACGACGGCGAGGTGGCTCTGGTTCTTCCGACGACGGCGAGGTGGCTCTGGTTCTTCCGACGACGGCGAGGTGGCTCTGGTTCTTCCGACGACGGCGAGGTGGCTCTGGTTCTTCCGACGACGGCGAGGTGGTTCTGGTTCTTCCGACGACGGCGAGGTGGCTCTGGTTCTTCCGACGATGGCGAGGTGGCTCTGGTTGCGTTGCAATCTACGGTGGAGGTGCATTTGCCTGCGGATGCCGGTGCCGGTGTTTCGGCCTCACCTTCTGGTGGAGTGTTTGAGGGTACTGCTTTGGGCGCGTTGCCTGTATCAGATGGTTCCGGTTCTTCGTGGAGGGTGGTTCCCCCTGCTGAGGTTCGTAGTGACCTAGTGGTGGTCTTGAAAATGGCTGCTCGCTCTTGGGGGTCCGTGTCCCCTTCCTCGCTCCCTGTTTCGTCGGCGGCGGTCTTGTCGCCTCTTCCATCTCACGCCGTCTCTTCTGTAACTCCTGCAGTACCGGTGGAGGTGTTACAGTCACGTCAACCGTCACCTCCTGTGTGTTCGGCGGCCTACGTACGCTTCTAAGGTGTCCTCTGCTTCCAAGGAGGGGGTGTTTCATGCTTCCCAGCCTCGTTATGCGACTTGCGCCAGTGAACTTCGGAAGTGGCCGTTTCCGCCTGATTTGGTGGTTCCTGAGTTTATGCAGGCCCCACAGCGGGAGGGGGATCGACTCCCTACTGACATGGAATATTTGATTTGGGAGGCCTATAAGAAAAGGTATCCTTGGGATAAGTTCCCTGAGAAGTATGCTCCTGGCTCTGGGACTTAGTTTTCCCGGTTCCTGCTTGCTCCGGTGTTTGTATTATGTATTGCATATGTTTTCTATATTGCGATTATGCTGTCCTTTTGTTTCTATTGAGTATTTGTTATTTCCTTTAGTGTTGTTTTTCTTATCATTTTGTCTTGGTACCTCTCCGTGTGTGGTTACGGTGCCGGTGGACTTGTTTTGTATAAGTTTGTTCTGGTCTTTGGGTTGTTGGGTGCGGGTTTGGGTACCGTGTGTTGTATTGATGTCGTTTATGTGCTGTATTCCCCTGAGTTTGTATGTATTGTTATTATGGTCGGTCCTTCAGGCCGGTGTTTTGTGATTGAATACCTTTGTTCTTTTGTACTTTGTGAGTTTATGATTTGTCATTTTGTGTTTTGTGCTCTGTTTTATTCTAGTTTGCTTTTATTGATTTTCTTGTATTTATTGTATTTCTTCGCATACTTGCATGTAAAAATAAAAAATAAAAAATAAAACAGACTATTCAGCTTGTAAACTGTCACAAACCGTTAATGTATTCGCTTGAACAATACATTATTGAATCTGAAACTAGAAGATTTTAGACCTGGCCTAAGAACCTAAGTCTGGCTATAGTTATTGTACAATCAACTATGCAAATATTTTATTGAATGTGCTATTGGAAGACATCCTAACCATTTATCCTACATTTGCTTGTCTATATTAAAGAATGAACTTTTTTTTTTAGCCGCATGTCTTATGACTCCATACGTACCTTGAGTGGTTGCATGCCACATCCGTAAATTGAATAATTTATAATGTCTGATGTAGTAGACTGTAACTTATGGAAATATGTGCTTCTATCTATAATTTAGACCTATTGTCTTGCGCATGATAATCTGTCCTGTGTGACAGTGACTTCCAGCAGTATTTCACTGTAATGAGATCTAATTGTATTACTCAAATTAGGTATAATTTTTAATTTTGTTATTAAATATGTTTGTAATAATGAACATATAATACATTGCTTTATCTTGAACCTATATCCTTAAATAAGTATTATCGGTATCTGTGATATTAATCGGGGTAGTTGTAGACTTACGAAGATGCCACCGAGTCCTTGGTGCTCTTCGTAAGTAAAGCGGTAGAAGACAACAGGTGTAAGTGAGGCTTTTATTGTTTGTGTCTGATGCTCTCTGGCTGCCCTCCACCCACGGTGAGGCCTCGCTCATAATATCAAGGAGATGATAACCCCTTCCATTGCTCTCTACACATCCTATCAGGCTGGGCGCACCAGTGCCACCCAGGCAATAGATGCGCTGTTTCCTGCTCACATTTGCATTATTACCACCATTAGGCTGCGGTGGTGTGGAAGGCGACGCGAGTCAAGAAACACTCACACCCGCTGGCTTGCCACCTCCTCCCCACCACCCGCCGATGAGCCAATCATAAGCCGGTTTCACAAGCTGTGAAAACAATCTTCCAATCACCGGGAGCGTTTGATTTTTAAAATAATGCTCCCCCTTCCTTCTCCCGTGCGATAGGAGAGCAATCCGCAGATATTTTCAGACGAAACAGCCGCCCACAAACGAGTTTTAAAGATTGTCTCGGCTGCCACTGCCAGGCAGCAGAAACCCGCCACCAGCTGTTTAAGAGTTTACGGGATGGTTGGCCATTAAGAGAAGTATATAGAGGTCGCCAGTGTAGTAAGAGATTTTCACGTCATTGAAATTACACATGACAGGAGCAGAACTGGGTTTACCACAGTTCTCAGAGTTCAAGGGCACCTCTCTTACTCAAGGTGCTCAGGGCTCAAGAGTACCTCTCACACACTTAGGGTTCAAGGGCACCTCTCGCTCACAAGATGCTCAGGGTTCAAGGGGCACCTCTTGCACAGTCAGGGTTGAAGGACGCCTCTTACACTGGGAGGAGTTGTAGCTGTGTTCCAGTTGCCGCTCAAGTGACTCACGCCGCCAGCAGCCTCACTGCAAAATAAAACTATTTTAATACACTTTTGGGTTTTCTTTGTGACCTATCAACGTTGGTTGCAATAGTTGGTCATATTTAGAACAAAGTCAACAATGCTCCAGCATCATGAGGCCTTTATTATACTTTTACTATATGATATAGTTTTCAATCGCTTTTTATCATTTATAAAAAAAAATCGTTAGGAAAAGTTAATAAATATGTAGTTTATCCAAGCACTCAGACAACTAATGTAAAGAACTTGATATTGTGGTCCTGCTCTTTTTTTTCCAACCCGTCCTCGACTCAAGTCCATTACATTCAGCGGTCAACCCCACAGACGCATTCATATGTTTTAACATGCTGTTCATTCAAAACGGGAATTTTCTCAAGTATAAATTAATATTATAATATATTAGCATATTGTGTATATATAGGCATAGGTTAGGTTAGGTTAGGTGTTTAGGTTCTGTTGGTGATTATTTGTATTTGTAGTACGTGGGTGAAGCATTTACAGCGTCGTGGTTCGAACAAAATTCGTCAGTGAAGCACTTGTTCCGGAAATGTTCGAACGTCAGCAGTTGTGAGTCGTGTGTAAACTGCTTTTCATTCATAAACAGGGAGTTTGGCGGGTGCATGGAATCATTTTTAGATCTTTGTTTGGAGGACGGGCTGACTGATGACGTCCGAACACTTTCGGAACTAGTACTTCGCTGATGACTTCTGTTCGAACTACAACGCTGTAAATGCTTCACCCTTGTACTACAAATAATCCAGCCCGTACTCCAAACAAAGATCCACAAGTGATTCCATGCACCCGCCAAACCCCCTGTTTATAAATGAAAAGCGGTTTACACACGACTCACAACTGCTGACGTTCGAACATATCCGGAACAAGTGTTTCACTGACGACTTGTGTTCGAACCACAACGCTGTAAATGCTTCACCCACGTACTACAAATACAAATAATCGCCAACAGAACCTAAACACCTAACCTAACCTAATCTATGCCTATATATACACAATATGCCAATATATTATAATATTAATTTATACTTGAGAAAATTCCCGTTTTGAATGAACAGCATGTAAAAATTTATGAATGCGTCTGTGGGGTCGACCGCTGGATGTAATGGACTTGAGTCGAGGACGGGTTGAATAATCGCCAACAGAACCTAAACATCTAACCTAACCAATGTCTAAGTATGCACAATATTCTAATTTATAATATTAATTTTATATTTGAGAAAATTTCTATTTAGAATGAAGAGAATGTTAAAATTGATGAATGCGTCTTTAGGGTCGACCGCTGGATGCAATGGACTTATTCCGAGGACGGGTTGCTAGGGCCGCCCTCGCCGCCCCTGCCACCCACAGAATTCAATCCATCCTCCTGTTCAGAATGTAATTTTGCGTAACTATGTAGTATATCTCTCATATACTGACGTAATGGACAATTACATAATAGAATTTGGTATTAACTTTATAGAATCCGGAATAAAAAAATAAAAAATATACCCAAACTAATATAACACATATGTGCCTAGTATAGCACATATGTGTTATATTAGGTCTCGGATAGCGTGTATTAGGCCTAGGATGGTTAGGTTAGGTTTTATTAGCAACATAAATACAAAACCTTTTCCGATTTGTCCAAATTTAAATAGTACCCAGTTCTACTTTCTAATTGTCCATTACGTCAATGTACAATGGTACACATCGTTACTATAAGAACTATCTAAATGGGAGGAGGGGATGCGCTGCAGAATTATATTTATATAAGGTGCCACCCACAGCATGAGGTCTTCAGTGATGCCATCCACAGCATGAACCCTACAGTGCCGTCCACCTCCACCCACAGCATGAAGCCTACAGAGTCACCCTCTGCCACCCACAGCATGAAGCCTACAGAGTCACCCTCTGCCACCCACAGCATGAAGCCTACAGAGTCACCCAAAGCATGAAGCCTACTGTGCCGTCCACAGCCACCCACAGCATGAAACCTACAGTGCCACCCACAGCATGAAGCCTACGGTGCCACCCACAGCATGAAGCCTACGGTGCCACCCACAGCATGAAGCCTACGGTGCCACCCACAGCATGAAGCCTACGGTGCCACACAGAATGAATCCTACAGTGCTGCCCACTGCCACCCCCAACATGAAGCCTACTGTGCCGCACACAGCATGAAGCCTACAGTGCCGCCCACAGCATGAAGCCTACAGTGCCGTTCACAGCATGAAGCCTATAGTGCCACCCACAGCATGAAGCCTACAGTGCCGCCCATAGCATGAAGCCTACGGTGCTACCAGTGATGCCACAAATGCTGGTGGGTGGTGTTAGCCGGTATATTAAGGTATGCCCCGTAGTGATGCTTTAATATTATATCGACTCCAAGTATCTGCGAATTGTATACAGCATTGCTAAGCGTTTGCATCATTTATACAAATTATTAGTATGAGTGAGCATAATTTAGGGTTGGTGCTAATTAATATGTGCTGATAGCAAACAAAATATAATTGTGGCTCTGGTCTATTGTACTCTTAGTGTCGCGGCATCGAATGCAGTTACCGAAATTAGAATTAGACTCAAGATGGGTTGAAGTTTATTTTTTTAATAAACGATATTTATACAAGAGAATGTTTATTTGTCCGAGATAGGCGGCCAGACGCTTCGTGACAGTGACAAGAGTGGTTTGTGATTCTCATAGACTCATCGGAGTCGGCCACAGTGCTTCTCTTTAAGAAATATCGGCCCCTGCAGCTACCCCCCCCCCCCTTTCCCTGCTATTTTTTCCTTTCACATAATGCCTTTGTTCACCTAACAGTAAATAGGAATCTGGTAGTTAGTTTCTGGGGCTGTAGCCTACGAGTAAACCGATTGGCGGGTCGTGTTCTAGGGGAACTAGTAAGGTAAGGCTTACCATGAGCTATGGAAAAGGAGAGCTCTTAGCCTACTAACAGGAATTAGAAGGCGCCTACTCCTGTATAGAGAGAGAAAGGAGAAAGGAAGAGGAGGGGAGATGGAGAAAGGGAGGTAGAGGGGGGAGACAAAGGATGGGAAGAGGGAAGAGAGAGATGGAGGGGGGGTACGTTGCCAAAGAAGGGTAGAGGGTGAAAGTGGAAAACAATGAGTGATAGGGAAAGAGAGGGGAGCGGGGTGAGGGGGCAGGGGTTAGTGAGACCCGGGCACCGCCGTGTACTCGATCTAGTCTAAAATTCCGTTCGATGTAGAACGAAGGCTTTGATTAACTTGTACTTCCCATGAGAAGATTTTGACCCCGAAAGTCAGGTAGGACTTCTAGTTGATGGAGCTCATCATGGTCCAGTCGGAAGTGTGTGTGTCTGGGGAGTTCAGGGACACGAGTTTGATCCCATCGTATGGCCGCAAATTTGTCTCACTGATATATCATGTTCTTGTGATATCATTGTGATATATACTTCCCCATGTTGACTTCGTCTTGAAAACAAGGAAACTGAAAGCAAAAAAAAAAAGTATGTAGAAATTCTAGAGAACTCAATGAAGCAGGGAAAGCCGTGCACTCACTGTACGTGACTCGCAAGGACAGGGAAAGCCGTGCACTGTACGTGACTCGCATGGACAGGGAAAGCCGTGCACTGTACGTGACTCGCATGGACAGGGAAAGCCGTACACTGTACGTGACTCGCAAGGACAGGGAAAGCCGTACACTGTACGTGACTCGCAAGGACAGGGAAAGCCGTACACTGTACGTGACTCGCAAGGACAGGGAAAGCCGTGCACTGTACGTGACTCGCAAGGACAGGGAAAGCCGTACACTGTACGTGACTCGCAAGGACAGGGAAAGCCGTGCACTGTACGTGACTCGCAAGGACAGGGAAAGCCGTGCACTGTACGTGACTCACAAGGACAGGGAAAGAAAGGCGGGTACGAGCTCTCAGATTTAAGTAGACTATATTGGAGGCGCCATTACGATGACTCCTCCAGTAAAGAAGGTTGGTGATGAGAAGCACAAAAGCCAGTATAACCCACACTTGGAAATACTATGACTTTCAAAGAGCCGGTATATGAGGACGGAGTTAAGGAACGGCGTCAAATCTTGGACCATCGGGGATCGATCGCCAACCTCGCAAGAAGCGAAGCCCTCGCTACACCGACCAGACATTATGTATAGAAATATTTTTATAAACACAGCTGAAAATAGATTTAATTTGCAAATAACGTTTTATCTACATAAGCATTATACAAGTAGTATATAAGTATTAGTAGTGTATAAGACAAAAATGGATATCTTTAATGAAAAACCTATGAAGTCAAATGGCAGATGAAGTCATGTTTGCATTCAGCGAATGGATGAGGAAGTCTCGAGAGCGGGGTCTGTGAAAGCGTATATCAGAGGCTTTTGTCGACTCTACGGTGGCGTCTGGTGGTGGTGGTGATGGGTCCAGGGCTTCTCCCTGGTGGTGGTGATGGGTCCAGGGCTTCTCCCTGGTGGTGATGGGTCCAGGGCTTCTCCCTGGTGGTGGTGATGGGTCCAGGGCTTCTCCCTGGTGGTGGTGATGGGTCCAGGGCTTCTCCCTGGTGGTGGTGATGGGTCCAGGGCTTCTCCCTGGTGGTGGTGACGGGTCCAGGGCTTCTCCCTGGTGGTGGTGATTGGTCCAGGGCTTCTCCCTGGTGGTGGTGACGGGTCCAGGGCTTCTCCCTGGTGGTGGTGATTGGTCCAGGGCTTCTCCCTGGTGGTGGTGATTGGTCCAGGGCTTCTCCCTGGTTGTGGTGACGGGTCCAGGGCTTCTCCCTGGTGGTGGTGATGGGTCCAGGGCTTCTCCCTGGTGGTGGTGATGGGTCCAGGGCTTCTCCCTGGTGGTGGTGATGGGTCCAGGGCTTCTCCCTGGTGGTGGTGATGGGTCCAGGGCTTCTCCCTGGTGGTGGTGATGGGTCCAGGACTTCTCCCTGTTGGTGGTGACGGGTCCAGGGCTTCTCCCTGGTGGTGGTGATTGGTCCAGGGCTTCTCCCTGGTGGTGGTGATTGGTCCAGGGCTTCTCCCTGGTGGTGGTGACGGGTCCAGGGCTTCTCCCTGGTGGTGGTGACGGGTCCAGGGCTTCTCCCTGGTGGTGGTGACGGGTCCAGGGCTTCTCCCTGGTGGTGGTGATGGGTCCAGGGCTTCTCCCTGGTGGTGGTGACGGGTCCAGGGCTTCTCCCTGGTGGTGGTGACGGGTCCAGGGCTTCTCCCTGGTGGTGGTGACGGGTCCAGGGCTTCTCCCTGGTGGTGGTGACGGGTCCAGGGCTGAAATGAATGGAATCATTATAACAATTGTGACGGTAACGCGTTGGTGTTTGGCTGTTTAAGGCTAGGGGTATGGCCTCGTCACATAGTTATAAAAAAAAATAGAAAAAACTGGAACTTCGTCTGTGGTAAGGTAAGGAGAAGACACACAAAACACAAGTAAACTTTAACAATGAAATTTTAATTACGTTAAATAAATCAAAACATGAAAATAATGCACAAACAAATTCTTATAATAAAATCAATGAATCAAAATAATAAGAATACTTAAATGACACAATGAAAAGTTACGTTAAGTCAAAATAACAAGAAGTGCAACACAAAAGGTAAGTGGGAGGTGCTGGAATATTGGCTTAAAGCCACCACCTCTCTCAGTACACGCTAACGTCTAGCTGGGAGGAGTGCTGGCTACGAAAGCACGGAACATTCTGAGGACTGATGTTGGGGTGACCCCAGACATCAGGTAGTATTGGGGGCGAGTGCAGGTGCAGCCAGACCGGCGACCAATCAGCGGAGCCGTAGCGATCAACGGGTAGTTTGGTGGTTGGAGTTCGAACAGGTGGCTGGTTGCATACGTTTCTGCTCACCCTGGCAAGCCTTGCTGGTGTTTGTTGTCGTTGTTGGACATTTCTTCCATAGTCTTTTATATAGTTGTGAAGACGTAATTTTGGAGGGAAGAGCAGGCTCAATCTCTTGAAGGAGATTATCGTCACAACTCTCCCCCGAAGCCTGCGGTTCTGGAAGAAGTACGTCGTTATGTGGTGGAGTATTAGATGGAGTTGCTTCTACTTCATAAACTCTGGAGAGATCATGGGCTAAGATGTTGTCAGACTCTTGGTATAGCGTGTCTCCAGGTTGAATTTCTGCAGTTAGCAAGCCCATAGTAGAAGACGTTGAGATGAGAAGTGGGCGTGCTGCAGGAGGTGTAGGGTGGTGTGGTCCGTATTGATGGTGGACCGAGCACTTTTCAGGTGTGGAGTGAAGTGCTGAAGCTTCAGGATGAGGAAGAGTAGCTCCTTGCCAATTGTTCCGTCGTTCCTTGTAGCAGTAGTCGCTGACAGGTGTATTCTTCTCGCCTCGTTGCTGCATCACGACACCACCATCGTCGGTACCATTGGCGTCGACATGGAGGATGTAGGGCTTATCTGACGAGGTGAGAGTGGAATTAGAAGAGGGCATAGGAGCACGAGTATTATCCTGAAAGCATTTGGGAAGATCATTAAGGATTTTGGAATTAGAAAGCGCCGACTCCTTGTCAGTGCTTTCGGGAGAAGAAGCCGGGATGGTCTCACTGTGGATGTAGGGTTCTGTGAATGTGGAATAGTTAGTCAAGACAGTGGGAGGAGTACCATTATATTGCTTCAGGAGGTTGACGTGGCACAGCTGGGTCTTCCGCCGCCTATCTGGAGTCTCTATCACATAATTATTATTATTCCTGCACTCTTTGACGCAGTAGGGTCCTGAAAATCTGTTTTGTAAAGGTGAACCTGGGATAGGGAAATAAGCAAGGACGAAGTCTCCCGGCTTGAATTTTCTTACTTTGCTGGTCTGGTCGTAATGAGTCTTCATTCTCACCTGGGCTTTCAATAGATTATCATGGGCAAAGCGGTGGACTCTCTCTAGAATGTGCTGAAGGTTTTGAAGAAACTGGGGCACATTCTGATGCTCACTGAAGGTGGCATCTCTGAGAGAGTCTTTGAAAGCCTTAAGGGGAGTACGGCACTTACGGCCGTAGAGCATCTCATAAGGAGATACTCCTAGGGACTCATTGGGGAGACTTCTGAAAATACACATTATTAGGTCAATCTGCTTATCCCAATCCTTTGAGGTTTCACTACAAAACTTTTTCAAGAGTGCTTTGATGGTCTGATGACTACGTTCAAGAGAACCCTGTGAAGCAGGATGATAGGGGCTGGACAATACCTGTTTGATGTTGAACTCCTCCAGTGTCCTTTTGAAGAGATCACTGGTGAAGTTGGTGCCACAGTCACTTTGAATCTCCCTGGGAAATCCGTATTGAGTGAAGATCTTCAATAGATGTTTGATAACCGTAGCAGCCGTGATGTTCTTCACTGGAACTGCTATGGGAAATCTGGTGGTAGGACACAGGATGGTTAGGATGTAGGCGTTACCTGAACTGGTCCGAGGTAAAGGACCAACACAGTCTATTATGAGTCTGTGGAAAGGTTCCGCAGGCACCTGTATGGGAATCAGTGGTGCTCTGGGAATGGAGACGTTCGGTTTGCCTGCCCTCTGACATGTATGACACTGTTTTACGTACTGTTTGACGTTGTTTACCATACCTGGCCAGTAGTAGTCTTGACGAATCCCATGGTAAGTCTTGTTGAAGCCGTAGTGGGAGAATGCTCCGTGGGCCAGGTGTAGAATAGTGGGCCGCAGGCTGGTGGGAATCGCAAGTTGTTCGGTGTTGGCCCAATCGTCCTCCTCCTTCAGTTTACTGGGTCTATATCTGCGGTAGAGCAAGTCGTTCTCTAGGAAGAACCCAGGAATACTGTCGGGTTGAGTCTCAGCCTGGAAAAACAATGGTGTTAAAGTAAGATCTTCCCTCTGCAACTTACGGAACTCCAACTTGGTCAGATGCGGGGGTAGTTTCTGAGGGTCTTGAGGGACAGCGGTAGCAGTAGAGTCGGCTGGCTGTGGACGTGCGGCTTGTGCACGGGTGGTCACGAGAACCGGAGGAGAAACTTCATCACTCTCTTGAACCTCTGCTGGAACATACTCGAGAATAGGGTTTCTGGGCACAGAGTTACACACCTGGGGTTTGTCCATGACGATCAGGTTGGTCGGTTGCAGGTCTTCTGCCAAGTCGTTGCCTAGGAGAAGTTGCACTCCAGGCATGGGAAAAGGCTTTTCCCTGACGGCGACTTGGACTTCCCCGTTCACGTAGGGACAATCCAGGTGGACTCTGGCGAGAGGGTATGGAGTGGTAGCAGTGAGGTCAGTGATGAAGACTGTTTCCCCGGTGTAGACTATGTTGGGCACAGCCGACTTCAAGATGATTGATTGTAGAGCCGCTGTGTCCCTCAAGATCTTCAATTTGAAACGTCCCTCCGGATTTGAACCGTTGGCAGAGACAGTTCCAGTATACAGGTGGTTACTGAAAAGAGAAAGATCATTAACATCAACACCAACATTCATCACAGGCTTACCGGACTTAGGAGGAGTTGGTTTGGGTCGTTGTTGGTCAGTGGTTCCCTTGTATTGAGACTTACCACACTTGTCTATGGTATGTCCATAGAGTCTACAATATTTGCAGTACAGTTGTGAACCAGCTTGATCGGGGCTCACCTTCTCGTAACTGTACCACGACTTCTTACTGGAGGATGGTTCAGGTGTCAGCCGGTGGATGAGGCTGTAAGTGTCAGCCGACTTAGCACACTTCAGGTAGTCGGTTTCTTCTTTATCTGCTAAGTAGAGGCGGACAGGAGGCGGCACACGTCTCAAGAATTCTTCAACAAGCATCAGGTTGACGAGTTCTGTAAAAGTAGAGACATGTGCTGCTTCCAGCCATTTCATGAAATACCTCCGTTTCGTGTTAGCAAACTCAAGGAAGGTAGTGGTACTTGCCTTCAGGTGGTCACGAAATTTCCTTCTATAACTTTCAGTAGAGAGGAGGTAGGCGTCCAACACTGCTTGTTTCAGAGTGTAGTAGTCATTCTCAGACGCCAAAGTACTGAGTGTGACTGCAGCTCTACCTGTAAGATGGACTCTGAGAAGTGTGGCCCATTGGTCGACAGGCCAACTGAGTTGATTAGCAAGGGTTTCAAAGGTGGTGAAAAAAACATCAACTTCTGCTTCTACAAAGGATGGCATTAACTTACTTGCATGTGATATATTAAAACTGACGGGAAGATTGGCAGTAGCTTGCTGGCGTTGAGCGAAGTGTGAAGTTTCCAAGGAGATTTCGCGTTGACGACACTCTAGAGCCAGAGTCGCTTGTTGCTTGTCATGTTCGCGTTGCATCTCCAACTCGCGTCGTTTGGTTTCAAGCTGTACTCGTTCCCGCTCCTGGAGTAGTGCAACCTCACGTTCTTGTTCGTCTCTCCTCAAGGCAGCTTCACGTTCTCTGAGGGTGATTTCTCGTTCTTGTTCTTCCCTCCTCAAAGCAGCTTCGCGTTCTTGTTCGTCTCTCCTCAAAGCGGCTTCGCGTTCGTGTTCTTCCCTTCGTATGGCAGCTGCTTCTCTTTGCTGCTCACGTTCAATCTTGGCCAGCTCTAGTTTAAGTTTCATCGTTGCCAAGTCAGTTTTCTCTGCAATATAGTAAGTTTCATGAGTTTCAGAGTCTATCTTACCTTGCTCTAAATAGTAATCCAGCAACAGGTTGTGTAGGTCATTTTTGTTGGCTTGGTAGGGAACTTCTAGTTGATACTCATGTGCAAGAGTTTGTAGTTCAGTCCTCTTGGCACGGCTCAAAGTCCCTATTTCACCTGCTGGATTTGCACGGAAAGTTTGGAGACGAAACATGGTGAAATTAGCAAATAAAGGTACACGAATGTTCAATAATGAAATGTCAGAAACAGGACAACGTGGCAACTGGTACCTATCCTGTGTGATCTTTAACAATTAACGTTAAGTGAAAGATATTAAATGATTAAATTAAATCAAGGGCGCAGGAAATCTTGTACCCGGTACTCATGTAAGAGAATAAGGGCAAGAAAATCCTACTAACAAATGAAACAAAGTTTCGAAAACAAATGAAACAGTTAAATGCTTCAAAAGTAAAATTGGTAGTCCAAGGATGTAGGCATACCTTGCCAAGTCTCTATAGGACATAAAGCAAGTTTTTCCTACTGAATTTAATATGATACTTACAGAATTAGCGAACTTTTGTGCTCTGAAAAAATAAGCTAATTCCCTACCGTTGTATGTATCATCATCTCTGACTGACGTGTAGGGGTGCGAGGTGTCAACTGGTGACGAGAACTGCTGCTGAGGTCCCAATTCAGCAACTAAAGTTCGAGCTAGAGGAACTATGGCCCTCTTTGTCCTCCTACAGTCAGATTGCAGAAGATTGGGTACTCTTGACCCGGGGCAGACCACAGTACCAGGGTACCAATATGATGATCTGTCAGAATGAGAAATATTCAAGGGACATAGATGGTAAATACGAGTAATAACAAGGAGGGAGAGATGACCAATTAAGAGTATGACTGAGGCCTACAGTCACCACGTAATCCAAAGTTGTCTCACCTTCACTATATGTTACTCTCGTAATGCACAATACACCGCACCTTATAAAAAATGAAATTGAATGAAAAATAGTAAAGCTACGTTAACAAAGTTAAATACGCTTACCATAAATTACCACTTAGCACCAGTACCTGAGTCAAGCTCCTAGGACAGGCCCCCATATAACTTGTGACGGTAACGCGTTGGTGTTCGGCTGTTTAAGGCTAGGGGTATGGCCTCGTCACATAGTTATAAAAAAAAATAGAAAAAACTGGAACTTCGTCTGTGGTAAGGTAAGGAGAAGACACACAAAACACAAGTAAACTTTAACAATGAAATTTTAATTACGTTAAATAAATCAAAACATGAAAATAATGCACAAACAAATTCTTATAATAAAATCAATGAATCAAAATAATAAGAATACTTAAATGACACAATGAAAAGTTACGTTAAGTCAAAATAACAAGAAGTGCAACACAAAAGGTAAGTGGGAGGTGCTGGAATATTGGCTTAAAGCCACCACCTCTCTCAGTACACGCTAACGTCTAGCTGGGAGGAGTGCTGGCTACGAAAGCACGGAACATTCTGAGGACTGATGTTGGGGTGACCCCAGACATCAGGTAGTATTGGGGGCGAGTGCAGGTGCAGCCAGACCGGCGACCAATCAGCGGAGCCGTAGCGATCAACGGGTAGTTTGGTGGTTGGAGTTCGAACAGGTGGCTGGTTGCATACGTTTCTGCTCACCCTGGCAAGCCTTGCTGGTGTTTGTTGTCGTTGTTGGACATTTCTTCCATAGTCTTTTATATAGTTGTGAAGACGTAATTTTGGAGGGAAGAGCAGGCTCAATCTCTTGAAGGAGATTATCGTCACACAATATTCTCACATTATAATGTTGGTATTTTCAAGCAAATTTTTCTTTTCTTTTCCAGTCTGACACAAACGTATGTGCTAATAACTTCAGCACATAAGTAACATATAGGCACTACACTAAGAACACAGTAAGTGAACATTGTTACCTCCCAAACATAAATAACGCAGCCTAGCAAGATAAATAATATATATTCCGTACATACCTCAGTATAATACATACGCTACTGCTCACTAGGGGTGATTAAACCAACCCGTCCTCTTAAAAATAACGTCACTTTTGGCTCGTAAGCGCGCTATGGCCAAATTTGGACGTAATTTGAAATGAAATCGACTCACAAAAGTGACGTACTGTTCGTCGTCACGACCCACCCAAGACAACTTGGATGTATAATTTAAGGTATACACAGTCTTAAATGTTATTAGTCCTCCCTGCTAAACATGATGGAGATTAATAAATTAGTCTCAGCATTCGTGTCTCGCTGACTGGCTGGGAAGGAGAGAGGCAGGAGGCGCCTCTTCCCCCCTGCCTCACACACCAACTGGAACGGTGTTATCTCGGTAGTTAACACATGTCACGTGACAGGGAGGGGCGAGGAGTTGATGACGGAAGTGATATCAGAGCTCCAGTGAGCGCCATATTGTATGATCTGTATAATTAATAACACGGGTGAAACCTAATTCAACATTACAAAAATTATCTTAACAATTTAAAATATACTTTTGCGATCTCTCATGTCAGTTGTAGATGTTCAAGACTTGAAGAGATGTGAAGTGTTACGTTGACCTGCGGTATCGTAAGTGTTGTTACATAACAGCAACACCATGGGTGTTGCTGTTATGTACCAACACACGTAGCTCCCACTCTCGCTATTGCTATGGGTTTCCTTTTTTTTTTTTTTAAATAATAAGGATGGTGGTGTTGGAGTCATTCCCCATGAGCTGTGAGTCGGCTCTCTGGGGCCACCATCCTCCTCCCTGGAGCTCTATTCCCTATTCTCTTCTATCCCCCCCCCCTCCGCCGCCGCCGCTTACTCTTCTGTTTTCTCATTACTGTCTGACCTTCCGCATATTTTTTCTTTGTATTCGTCAACATATTATGAGGAAGAGAGGCGGTAGTGCTGGAGGGGGAACGGAGTGAGGGGAAAGGGCAATGGATTGATGGGAAGGAGCTATGGAATGAGAGGGGAAGGGCTACGGAGTGAGGAGAAAGGGAATGTGGGATTCAAAGTGGGGAGAGCAGGTCCAACCTGTTATTCCCAAGGCACTCCTAATCACTGGGAAGTTCTCGTTTTCCAGAACCTCCCAGAGATTGTTATAGCAGTAACAATAGTTGTCAGTATTAGCCACAATAACTGTAATGATAACAAAACAAAAGTAATAATGCACAATGAAATCACATTAACGTGTTGTATCAATGAGCAAATCAGTAGGAACCTTGAGGAGGATTCGAACCCGCACACTTTGTCCTACCAAGCCTCACCATAACCAACAACAGTAATAAGAGCGTCTTAATTAATGGTGACAATTGCAATAACAATAATAACACAATGTAATAATAAAATAACAAGACTATTTTCCATAATTGTAATGAAAATTATTTTGTAATATTGATTATAATGGTGATGATAATGGGAGTAACAAGGAGTGGGTTATTGTCACGTATATACCTTCCTCAAGTCAGGTAGTAAATACCTTTATGCAATCATCGTCGTGTTTATATTCTTACGTACTTTAAAGGGTCATGTTTATGTTCATTCAAGAGTTTAGTTCATTGTCCAGTGTGTATTGTTAAGTAAATAAATAATACATTCTTTGTAACACGATCGTGTGATGGTTCGGAGCGTTGCACCTCCGTGGTGATGGTACCTAGTAGCAACCGCCTGGTAGTCGAGGGAGCCATCACGCCACCTCCACCCGGTGTCTATACAAGGCATTATCATGAGGTACACCAGCTTTCACTGGCAGTCTAATTCGGGGGCTCGCTTCAGGTGTACACCCAAGTCTCTTAGTGAAATTGCTCTAAGCATTTCAATGAATGGTGGTGTTTGGTAGCTGTGTGGCCTTTGCTTATATTTGTTGTATTTGTGTCAGTCATCAAGTTGAAATAAGTGTTACTGTCTTTGTTTTAAATGTTATTAGCAAATGTCCGATGTCGGTCGTATTACAGGTGTTAATGTAACTTGTTTTTATTAAATTAACATGTATTTTTGTAAATTGCTTGTTACTTTATTCCTTTTCCCCATATTTACCTTGCAAACTCTTAACAGTCAGGGGTGCTTTTACCTTCGCTTCGTACTTATTGGCCCACCGTTAATTAAATATTCTAAGATGTTCACTAGAGGTCTTCACTGTAACCTCCGTTCAACTCCTCGTAACAGTTGTTTGATCACAAAGGTACCACAAACAAGGACGCTGTACTTTGTCACTAGTAAACTGCGCCCTTCCTGCTGCCACCACCTATCCCGAATGCTTCCATAATCCCGCTAATTGATGGCGGGAACGGACCACTTAATGTAAACACATCCAGTGACTGTAGAGTCCCAGTTAATGGATAAGAGGGATGACGTTACTTTAAATGTGGCTTAACTAATTAGAAAAAAGGGGCTTCTAGTATATTAAATAACTACAGGGTTGCTTGCCAAGCTCACTTAAAATACCACGAATCATGGATTAAATAATTAAATATATAATTGGGTAAACACTAATTCAATACAATTTATTAAACTAAATTGGTTATAAATGCACACTCCCTAACTGAAAATATTACTATACTGAGGCAATATGGCTATTTAAAACAACTGGTACTTTAAACTCTCAAACTTTTATCTTTAACCTCTGCAACGTCCTTGGCCAGATGTTGTGCCCTTGACCCCAGGGAGGAAGACGCCCTTCTCTTGCTGCCCAAACGACACTGTCTTAACACTGTTCTCCCCATTAGGAGGCTGATCTGGCTAATTGCCGAACTAATAATCAATGATTTGTTTGTGATAAAATGTGTACTTGGTTGTAACAACGATTCTTCGCGGCGGGGATCGTATTCCAGGGACCTGCCCGAAACGCTGCTCGTACTAGTTGTACTCACCTAGTTGTGTTTGCGGGGGTTGAGCTCTGGCTCTTTGGTCCCGCCTCTCAACCGTCAATCAACTGGTGTACAGATTCCTGAGCCTATTGGGCTCTTATCATATCTACACTTGAAACTGTGTATGGAGTCAGCCTCCACCACATCACTTCCTAATGCATTCCATTTGTCAACCACTCTGACACTAAAAAAGTTCTTTCTAATATCTGTGGCTCATTTGGGCACTCAGTTTCCACCTGTGTCCCCTTGTGCGTGTTCCCCTTGTGTTAAATAAACTGTCTTTATCTACCCTATCAATTCCCTTCAGAATCTTGAATGTGGTGATCGTGTCCCCCCTAACTCTTCTGTCTTCCAGCGATGTGAGGTTTAATTCCCGTAGTCTCTCCTCGTAGCTCAAAACTCTCAGTTCGGGTTCTAGTCTGGTGGCAAACCTTTGAACCTTTTCCAGTTTAGTCTTATCCTTGACTAGATATGGACTCCATGCTGGGGCTGCATACTCCAGGATTGGCCTGACATATGTGGTATACAAAGTTCTGAATGATTCTTTACACAAGTTTCTGAATGCCGTTCGTATGTTGGCCAGCCTGGCATATGCCGCTGATGTTATCCGCTTGGTATGTGCTGCAGGAGACAGGTCTGGCGTGATATCAACCCCCAAGTCTTTTTCCTTCTCTGACTCCTGAAGAATTTCCTCTCCCAGATGATACCTTGTATCTGGCCTCTTGCTCCCTACACCTATCTTCATTGCATTACATTTGGTTGGGTTAAACTCTAACAACCATTTGTTCGACGATTCCTTCAGCTTGTCTAGGTCTTCTTGAAGCCTCAAACAGTCCTCTTCTGTTTTAATCCTTCTCATAATTTTAGCATCGTCTGCAAACATTGAGAGAAATGAATCAATACCCTCCGGGAGATCATTTACATATATCAGAAACACGATAGGACCGAGTACAGAGCCCTGTGGGACTCCACTGGTGACTTCACGCCAATCGGAGGTCTCACCCCTCACCGTAACTCTGCTTCCTATTGCTTAGATACTCCCTTATCCACTGGAGCTCCTTACCAGCTACACCTGCCTGTCTCTCCAGCTTATGTACCAGCCTCTTATGCGGTACTGTGTCAAAGGCTTTCCGACAATCCAAGAAAATGCAGTCTGCCCAGCCCTCTCTTTCTTGCTTAATCTTTGTCACCTGATCGTAGAATTCTATCAAGCCTGTAAGGCAAGATTTACCCTCCCTGAACCCATGTTGGCGATTTGTCACGAAGTCCCTTCTCTCCAGATGTGTTACCAGGTTTTTTCTCACGATCTTCTCCATCACCTTGCATGGTATACAAGTCAAGGACATTGGCCTGTAGTTCAGTGCCTCTTGCCTGTCGTACTAGTGGCTGTACAAGAATGTAACAACTCTTGTATATATCTCAAAACAAAAAAAATTACCACAACTCGCATGTGGTCACTTAAGGTGACTAGATTCTTAATACAAAATGTTAACATACGTAGGGCCTTAAGCACGGTTGATTATTAATTATAGTATTAAGTATTGCATTAATTTGTCTATTTTTAAGGACTTGAACACAGGGGGAAGGGTGACGATAGTGACGTCACAAGTTCAAGTATGTTTATTGAGATAAGCAATAAATATATCTCAAAGGGATAGAGTAGCTTAGACTATGCGCAGCTCAGAGATGCGCAGCTGACTCGCTGCGCATCTCTGCCAGCTCTACGTGTACAAATACTATGAATTCAATACCCAGGCCGGTAATCCATACTTTTTCTAAACTCTTTACTATTAATTTTTAATAACTCTGAGTGAAAGTAATTCGTGGAGAGAATTAGTACCAGACTATCCCAATGAGACTTGGCAACCTTGCTTCGTCGCTAAGCTCATAATCCCCTGGGAAGACCTTTTTCTGCGGTTGGAAGAAAACGCGCTCAGATTGGGGACTTGTTTATTTTATAATAGTAAATAATAAATTAATAATAATAAATAAATGAATAATAAATAATTTATTATAATAATAAATAATATAATAATAACATAGTATAATGATAAGCAATTATTTTTAATGAATTAAATAGCTAATTAGGGTGAATGATAAATAATTCGTGACTAATGCATAATAATAGTATTAAAGAATAATTATAATAATCATTATAATGATAGTCTTAAATCAATTACAATTAAGTTACATCTATAGTTAGTAATTGAAAGTTGCATTATTTGAATTTACACTAATTACATTTCATGGTAATATTTCTCAGCTATCTGCAGGCTTATCACTTTGAGTTTTGTAAGTGAGCAGCTGCTTGCTTGTCGAGAACAGGGGCCCCCTAGTCTTCGGGCAGAGCTTATATAACCTTGGCTTGTTGCGCGCGCAGCTTGGGCGGTTAGACTAGGCTCGCAGACACGTTTTCTTCCCTCAGAAAACCCACCGCTTTGGGGGGGGGGGGGAAGCAGTAAATTTTTAAATTTTGCCCCGAGGGGCGAGTTTATTGGGCAGCGCCACTCATCTTGTGAGTGAACATACCGCCATAGCAGAATGTACAACACTCCCCAATAGGAAGAAAACCCGCTGGGTTGTTCATCCTGTCACTTGTACCCAGACACAGCTGGGACTTGCTTAACTGTCTCAAGTGAACAGCTCCTCAAACAAGAAGATTAACATTTATCAACCCTTAAAAGCTTACGTTATCTTGCGGGTGCAAAATGGGGAAATCTTTTAAGAACAGTATCAATATTTGACAAATAGTGTTTTCCTAACTCAAACAATGTGGGGTTTATTATTCTACAGTTATTCCTAATGTCTCTCAGGTGTTCACATTCACGTAGATAGTGGTCAAGGCGGTGTCCATCACTCTCACCACAGATTCTGCAACTTCGCTGATCAACTGTTGTTTCCATTCCAAATCTCCATGGATATTTGTATCCAAGACGGATTCTCGCTATTACAGATTCTCTCACTCGTCGTCCTCCTCTTCGGCCATACTGATTGGGATTGCCAGCTGCAACCATGTTGTACCATCGTACAGATTCACTGGTTTGTGCTTCTATCCTCCTTTCCTCAGTTACCTTGTCACGGTGATGTTGCCTGATAATACCTCTAATTTGTAGTTGAGTCTTGGGTATGAAGTATTCAATATGGTCTCCTTCAGCGCCTTCAGCAGCCAGCACATCTGCTCGTTCATTCCCACATATTCCAACATGGGAGGGGATCCACAGAAACTTGATGACTCTTCCCTGATTGGTAAGTACTCTCACAGCTCTCTTGATTTCAGCGACTATTGCAAGATTTTCTGCCTGATTTTTACTTAGGCTTTGCAGTGCTGCTTTTGAATCGGTGCAAATCACTGCACCATTAGTGTTCCGTTCAAGAAACCTTAACGCCATAACAATGGCAGTTAGCTCTGCTTGCGTTGAAGAGGCATAGTTCTCAATACGTGCTTTTTCTTCATTTCTGCGTTGGAAGGTATTATCCTTGATTACCGTGTATGCTGCACCAGCCCTGCCATTGATAGGATTAGATGACCCGTCAGTGTAGATTTGATCTAGTTCATCTCCGGCTTCTTTATAAATGTCCTCGAGATACTTGTGCCTCATTTCTTGTGGTATCATGTTGGATTTTTTCATTGCCATTTCATTGATGATGATCTTGCATGAGTCATCCTCCCAGGGAGGTAACCTCTCTACAGGCAGGAGCTCACGGGCTTGCTCAAGCAGGTGAAGCTCTTCAAGGTAGCAGACTGCTCTGTGATGCCATTTTTTGCTTCTCCTGTTTCCCCCTGAAAGTAGCACAGAGCTCAGTTTTTTCTTGGCAATATCATTGTAATGGGGATCTCTGGCTATCCTAATTGCAAGCTTAGCATTCAGCTCCTGAATTCTGTTTTTAATACTGGGAAGGGACAACTCCTCTCGTAGATTAGACGTTTTGGCAGTTCTTGGGACTCCAAGAATGATTGTCATGGCTTCATTTTGAATGCTTTCAAGCCTTTTCATATCGGTTTGGGAGTAGGTGCACAGTACTGGTGCGGCATAGTCTATGACGGAGCGCACATAGGCTGTGTACATCATTTTGAGCACGGCAATTGAGGCTCCATGTCCATTCCAGGTCATAGCTTTCAGTGCCTTGAGTCGACTTTTGCATGTTCCTATGAGTTGATTGAGCTCCTCTTTCTTTCCCTTGTTAGAGCCGACAGTGACGCCAAGGTACCGGTAGTGGTCAACCCATTCAAGTGTTACACCATTAATTTGCAGTTCTTCATTTGCTCTCCGCTTGTGATGGGAGTATGCCTTCGTCTTGTTTGTGGAGAGAGTGAAACCGAGCTCAATACATTTCCTTCCGAGGAGTTCAATGGACTGTTCAATTTTTCCCAAGGTGGGAGCTTGTATTAGGACATCATCTGCATATCCCACTTGTTGTGTTCCTTCCGGAAAATCAATATTTGCAATGGCGTTCATAAGTACATTGAATAGTGTAGGGCTTAAGACTCCGCCTTGGGGGGTCCCGAGTTCCATACTCATTGTTCTGGAGACTGCTCCATTGAAGCAAACCTTGGCTTCCCTTCCTGTGAGGTAGTCTTCAACCCATTTCATGAGTCTCCCCTTGACACCCATGCATGCAAGCTCGTCCAGGATCGCAATCCCCTGTGCTTTGTCGAAGGCTCCTTTGATGTCAACAAATACAGAGTACCTAGCCGTGTCATTAACCAAGTAATTAACTATACAATTTGCTGTGCTCCGTCCTTTAACAAATCCATTGACCCCCTCCCCTAACCTGCCTATTTTGTGCAACAGTCGGTTTAGGATGATCCTTTCAAGCATCTTGCAAGTGCATGACACGAGGCTGATAGGTCTGTAATTACCAGGGTCATTAGGCTTCGGTATGGGAATAATTATTGCGTGTTTCCATTGTGTGGGCAACACTCCACTTAGGAATGACTTGTTAAACAGGTGGAGTAGTGGATTCCCAGACACTGCACACAGTGCATTGAGTATGTCGTAGGTGACGCCATCTTCACCAGGTGCTGTACTTTTACCCTTTTTCATAGCGCCCCTTACTTCTTGGGCTGTGATTGGTTCCCCATACTCGTCATCACTAGACAGTGCTCTTGTTATCCTAATTCTTCTGTCATCATGTCGCAGGAGCTGTTCCCTGCTGATTTCTGCAGGGAGGGAGGAGGAGGATGCTGCATCACTCCACTTGTGAATTAGTTCCTCAGCCTTACCCTGGGGGTCTTTGTGAGCCGCAGGCCGGGCTCTGCCCCCCTTAGCTATCTGAATTTTTGCCCACACTTGTCTTGCAGATGTTTCCCGTCCAATAGAGCTAGTGAACTCAAGCCATTGTCTTTCCCGCTCTTTAATCTTCTCTTCCCTGGCTACTTGACACACTGTCTTAAACAACTCTTGGTTACTTTCAGTGGGATGTCTCCGGTACTCTCTACTCATGTCTCGCACATTTGCGTTAAGCATCTTTATGTAATCATTCTCATACCATTTTATTTTCTTCCTCTGAGGGTTACTTCGCCCAGGCGTACGGCGCGGAACTCTTAGACAGCTCTCAATTTGGTGGTTAAGGTCATCAACAAATGTGTTAATGTCTTCTGGGATTTGGTATTCCGTGAACCAGTCACTCATCCTGTTTATGAAGTGCGGCCTCATATCTGGTCCGAGTGATAACCTTTTTCTTTTATTTGTCTCTTTCCTTCTCTTGCTCATGTCGACGGTGGTAATCAGTGCCCAATGGTCACTACATAAACTGTGCACAATGTGTGTACTGGCATCCGTGTCCTGTGCATTCAGCAGGAGAGCATAATCTAATCTTCCTCCTCTGAGGTGAGTTGGCTGTTCATCACCCAGGACCCTAAGGTTTTCACTTCCCCTGACAAAGAGTGACAGTTTCCGTCCATTGACATTGGGCTGATGACAGTTGGCACCAAAGTGTGGGTGTCTGGCATTCAGGTCACCAACCAGCAGGGTAGGTTCTTCATTAACAAACTCAGGCAGTGCGTCAAGGTCAAGTTTACTCTGTGGCACATATAGGTTGATTATATGTAGGGCATTATTGTTTAAGTAAAGGGTTACTCCCAGTGATTCAAACTCATCCCCCATGTGCAGGTCATCAATAATCTGTGCGGGAATGTTGTTATTTACATAAGTGATGAGACCCCGTTTTCTTTCCCCATGTGGCAGGGAGAACTTGCGATAACCGCTGAACCTTGGGTTGAAGTCATCACCTACCATTGTCTCCTGTAGCACTATGACGTCAGTTTGGTGTTCACGAGCGTATTGTATGATGTCATTAATTCTATTGCGAACGCCATTGCAGTTCCATTGTAGGATAGTGAGACTTTCTTCAGCGTGGTTATCCAATGTGGAGGTGTTGGTCATCAGATGTACTGTGTGTGGTGTTGTTGCTGGTGAGAGTGTGTTCACTGGTGGTGTTGTATGTGGTGTTGCACCACCGTCATGTGCTGGTGGTACTGTTTGTATGCCAGTGCCAGTGGTCAGTGGTGTTGTGTACACTAGTGTCGTTGTGTTCACTGGTGGTGCTGTTGTCTTCACTGGTGGTGTTGCGTTCACTGGTGGTGCTGTTGGTGGTGTTGTGTTCACTGGTGGTGTTGTGTTCACTGGTGGTGCTGTTGGTGGTGTTGTGTTCACTGGTGGTGCTGTTGTGTTCACTGGTGGTGGTGTGTTCACTGGGTCGCACTGAGTTCACTTGGGTAGCACTGAGTCTGCTGTTATGTGCCGTGGCTCGTGTTGCATCCCCATGCACCAAGTTGCAACCTGCTGAACTCGCCTGAGGCAACTTCAGGCCCTGCAGAATGTGAAGTATGTCCTCCTGGGTCTTCTGGATTGTACATAGGGTATTCTCAAGTTTATTTTGCTTGCTTATTAGTTCTTGCATGAGTGGGTGATTTTTTATCATGTGGGTAATCATTGCTTCCATACCGGGCGGCATTGTTTTATCTGGACCCAGTGAGGTGTTGACTGGTGAGTGAGGCGGGGGAGTGGTAGGGTGGGGGAAAGGGAGGGTCGCCTGAGAGGCGGAAGGGCTGGTTGACTGGGAGGCGTTAGGGGGTATGGGTGATGAGGCAGGAATGGGGTTGTTGGTTGGGGTAGGGTTGGGGTTAGTGAGGGAGATGAGGTTGGGGTTAGTGAGCGGGGTTGAGGTAAGTGGGTTTGTGAGAGAAATGGGGTCTGGTTGGGCCTGTGCGGGGTGGTGGTGGGTCACTCCACCACTACCCCAGGCTGGTGTCTGCCTACTGGAGGCTGGACCCTGGCTTTCTGTGGTACTGTTCACGGAGCCATTCCCGCCCCTGTTTACTGGTCCACCTGCTGTCTGCGTCTGCGTCGGCGTCCTTCTCAAGCCCTGCCAGTCAGGCCTCCTGCTGCAATATCTGTTCCAGGCATGGTGGGCCTGCTTGCAGTTGACACATTTAGGTATTACCCCGCTACCCCCACCCTGTTTAAGCTTGTCCAGACACTGCTTGGTGTCGTGAGAGCCACTGCAACACCCACACCTAATTGGGCGATCACATTGCCACGTTCTGTGATCCCACCGTTGACAGTTGCCACACAAGGACGGACTGCCAATATACCTCTCCACTTTGCACGCCCTCATGCCTGGTATTTTAATGACTTGGGGCAGCTCTCCCTTCCACATAGCAATTGCTTGATTTTTGGGCAGTCCCCCTGGTCCGGTGTTGCGCTCGACCCAAACAATCTCGGTATAGTCCTTGAGATATTCCACGTCAACATGAATGCTATAGTTCTTAATTATAATTTTAGTTTGTCTTGTCTGTGGGTTTGCTTCTAATAATTTGACATTCTTACCAAGATACTCGAGACTGGTCTCTGTGAAGTACTTCAGGGCACTGTAACCCTGCACCCGTGCACTAACATTGCCACCTACACACCTGCTCTCTATACAATAATTTCCTCTGTGGGCGCGGGCGGCCTCAATAATCCATCTAAACTTCTCTGATGCTGTCATTACCCCTGCAGGAAAGATTAGGGTGTGCCACTCACTGTCTTCGTCGTGTCGTCGTCGTTGTTGTTGTTGTTGTTGTTGTTGTTGTTGTTGTTGTTGCTGAGGTTGCTGTTGCTGCTCATCCTGTCGCCGTGACTTATCCCGTTTCCTGCCTCTTCTACCTTGGACTACTTGGAAACCTTCATCGTCTATTGTAGAGTCTCCTGTATCAGTACTGTTGGAGGGCCCAGGGCTGGGATCCCGACCGGAGGGCCCCGGGTGTGGACCATCACCCAGGGGCCCCTGGCGGGGATGGGGGTCGTTATGGTTCCCGGGTACACCAGCCATGGTCACTTGTTGTTGTTGTCTCTTAGAAGTCTTACTTCTCGTGTCAGCAACCATCTATTTGCTGCGGCTCACTTCATGTGTTGTTGGGTGGTATGTCTTCAACACTGCACTCTGCCCTACGTACGCACACATGTACATATATACACCTACAAGGCACAAGGTTTACACTCACACGTAGCGTAGGGGTACTCTATGGTGTGCCCTGGCAGTCGCTTGTGTAAACACACTAGTCGCGCACACAGACCACGACCTTGGGTAGGGAGGGCACAAAGGCTATTTTTCACGCGCGTGGGGCCCCAGGCTTCAGGTACCGCGAGGCGACCCAACCTACGTCAGAACTCCTACCTCACAACTTCCCCTCAGCAGGCCTCGATATTGCCACATTAACAATTGCTGCCTTAATTTCTGGCCAATCCACACGTCTAGGGCCTACCACAGTTGGTAGGAGGGGCGGTGCACACTTAGTGCCTCTGTAGCTGATCTACTTGGCGCACTGAAGACTAGACCTTAGGCCTAGGCCTATGTCAAACAGGAGGATGGATACATCCTGCCTGCTCCTCCTCTAGCTTGAGGGCAACCCCCTCAAGCTATTGGGGGAAGCAGTGTTCTTTTCATGGAAACCCAAGTCAAAGTACCACTCCACAGCTATTGTCGATGTATACGATCTAATACGAGATCTATAAGCTTCTAACAGGTTAGACTGTTACAAACTGTATACGGCTCTTTTATGCTGCGTGAGCATAAGATTAACTGGGTATAACCGCAGTACCTCACTTCACCACCACAGACTTTGACTGCTGGACCTGAGAAATGCACACTACTACCACAGACTACTATGCACCAATAGGCTCCCCTGCTCCACATACATTGAAAGACGCCTCTTTATAAAAACGCCAATAGGAGATAATCTCGCAAACACCGGTTGTCTTCTTACTACAGCCCAACCAAGTGGGTTGAACGACAGAGCGACGACTTCGCTTCATGCAGGTCGGCGTTCAATCCCCGACCGTCCAAGTGATTGGGAACTATTCCTTCCCCCGTCCCATCCCAAATCCTTATCTTGGTCGATTGATTGATAAAGATTAAGCCACTCAAGAGGTGGCACGGGCATGAATAGCCCGTAATTATCCTGGTCTCTTCCAAGTGCTATATATAGTCGTAATGGTTTGGCGATTTCTCCTGATAGTTCCCTTCTTTCCTCCAGGAGGAAAGACAGAGCTACAGAGGACTTGCTACAACTGTTAGCTTTTCCCCCACAAAACAATGTTATATGCAACTGCTCCCACAAACACCGATTAGTTTCATTCCTTCAACAAACACCACTAGGCAACCCTTCCCCAGCAAACAAAGACGCCCCATGCAGCCCCCATAAATACTGAAAAACGTCCAATCCACTACAAATAACGATGAACGCCACAGCTCCCAAAGGCACTGATATCCAACCCCTTCCACCACCACCCCTACCCCCAACTCCCAAGACACACACACACACACACACACACACACACACACACACACACACACACACACACACACTGTGTGCGTGTGTGTGCAGGAGGCAGGAGTAAATAGTAGGGCGCTCCAGTAGATAAGGGAATACCTTAGCAATAGGAAGCAGAGTTAGTGTTGGATGAGACCTCAGATTGGCGTGAAGTCACCAGTGGCGTCCCACAGGGCTCTGTACTCGGACCTATCCTGTTTCTGATATACGTAAATGATCTCCCAGAGGGTATAAACTCATTCCTCTCAATGTTTGCTGACGAAGCCAAAATTATTAGAAGGATTAAAACAGGAGGACAGCTTGAGGCTTCAAGAAGACCTGGACAAGCTACAGGAATGATCGAACAAATGGTTATTAGAGTTTAACCCAAGCAAATGTAATGTAATGAAGATAGGTGTAGGGAGCAGGAGACCAGATACAAGATATCATTTGAGAGATGCAATACTTCAAGAGTCAGAGAGAGAGAAAGATCTGGGGTTGATATCACGCCAGACCTGTCCCCTGAAGCTCATATCAAGAGGATAACATCAGCGGCATATGCCAGGTTGGCTAACATAAGAACGGCCTTTAGAAACCTGTGTAAGGAATCTTTCAGAACATTATATACCACATATGTCAGACCCATCCTGGAGTATGCGGCTCCAGTATGGAGTCCATATCTAGTCAAGCATAAGACTAAGATGGAAAATGTTCCAAGGTTTGCCACCAGACTAGTACCCGAACTGAGGGGTAAGAGCTACGAGGAGAGACTACGGGAATTAAACCTCACGTCACTGGGAGACAGAAGAGTTAGAGGTGACATGATCACCACATACAAGATTCTCAGAGGAATTGATAGGGTAGACAAGGACAGACTATTTAACACAAGGGACACACGCACTAGGGGACACAGGTGGAAATTGAGTGCCCAAATGAGCCATAGAGACGTTAGAATTTTTTCAGTGTCAGAGTAGTAGACAAATGGAATGCATTAGGAAGTGATGTGGTGGAGGCTGACTCCATACACAGCTTTAAGTGTAGATATGATAGAGCCCAGTAGGCTCAGGAACCTGTACACCAGTTGATTGACAGTTGAGAGGCGGGACCAAAGAGCCAGAGCTCAACCCCGCAAGCACAATTAGATGAGTACAATTAGGCGAGTACTGATAGCCGCTCCCTTTGAGTCGATCCTGGTCTCCGACACAATCGGCTCCACACTCCCACAGGGGTGACCAACTCTCCCACAGTGATATGACCACCTCCACCCCGACCGAGATGTGGGCCCACACGCCAACAGATGCTGACCCCCATTCCCACAGTGGCGGTACCCCACCCCTAAAGAGAAGCTAACCAGTCTTTGCTCACTGTGACTGACTGGGTAATATAGTGACAACAGCCACGCCGCCACAGGAAATTAAGAAGTTGGTGGTAGGCGAGTGTCGTCTTGGAGTCTAGCCGGCGGGCGGGTGAGGGTGTGGACGGATTGCGGTCATGGCCGGGTGAGGATGTGGGCGGGTAAGGGTGGGACCGAATGAAGGTGTAGACTAGTGTTTTGCGTGTGGATGGGTGTAGGCAGAGGCGTCCTTTGTTGATTAGGCTGTGGGTGAAGCACCAGTGTTGGTTGTGTGTGTGTGTGTGGGTGAAGCACCAGTGTTGGTTGTGTGTGTGTGTGTGGGTGAAGCACCAGTGTTGGTTGCGGGTGTGGGCGGGGCTGGATTACCCAATAGCCAAGTAAACCATGGCCTATGACCCACTAGCACCAGGGGGCCCAACCAGCACTTGTTGTGTGTGTCCCATAAAATAGACAAATATTTAACAATACATAGAGTAATCAAACATTGGTAACATTGTAGACACTGTCGTATGGGTTTCCGAGGTTTCATGTGACCTTATCACAACTGAGAGGGAGAAAGAGCAGAGTGCAGAGTATTACTTGCTTTTATTTACCATTCATTAAAGTTGTATTCTATATATAAATAAGTGATTGTTTACTTTTAATTGTCGGGGAATTTATCCCTCCAAGAATCATTGTCAAGTTGTTTCTAGTTCTTCCACCTGCTACATTTCAAGGCATGGATATTCCGTAAACTGTAGCAGGGGTTCTCAACCAGGGAACTCTCGGGGCAAGGCTGGATATCAGCGTTTCGGGATAGTGGTGAGTTGAGACCAAGTAAATGCACACGTATTGGTATAGAAAATGAAAAGATGCTTAATATTATATAAATATTATTACTTAAACATGTGAGGTTTACCATTTGGAGTAATTTTTCCTTTTCGTTGGTAATTGGAGATAAGAATGTCATCCTAAAACTATTTGATTAGGTCTCGAAAACGTAAGTTAAAAGCTAAAAATCAGGCAGCACTGGCATATATGTTCCAAAGTTTTCAGTATAGGTACTAATCTTTTATTAAAAGCCCTCATTAGCAGTCATCATCTAAACTGGCAAGTGAACCTTTGTTCTAAACAGAGATTATTCTCAACTTATAACTTCATTGTATTATTAATCGTTGGTTTAAATATAAAAAGTTTATGTTGAAAACGTTTTCTTTGAAGAATTTAATTTTCTGTAAACGGAATTCTGATCACAATCAAATAGTTTTCGAATTCCATATTTCACAATTTTGTTTAAATTACATCATATTAAAGTAACGAAACGTAATGAAACCTAACATAACCATGGATAGAGAGTAGATAATAGCACTAATTATTTTTACGAATAACATAGAAGATGGGTTGCGAAATGTAAATACAAGTTATTCGCAGTCTACCCTAACCTATGAGCAGATCTACACCCCTGCAACCAGTGGTGCAGTGGTGCCGGAGCTGGCCAGGGCGCCGCTCCGGCACCTCGGCAAGTGGTTGATGGAATAGGGGAAAGGGAGATGATGGCTTGTGGTGGTGGTTGGTCGTGGCAGGAAAATATTACTATTACATCACTAATAAGGAAATAATGTTGTATTTCTTCGTTATTTTTTAAAGATTCAATAATATTTAAGTTTGTATATATTGAAAAAGTAAACAGGCTGAATTGTACTGGTACACATCTGGAAATATAATACCAGACGCACGTGAAGGCTTATATCCATTTATGCGAGACAAAGTTGCCGACCTACCGCTTTGGATACGAATATTCAGCGATAATGTTCATGGCTTTAGCAGTAGTTCATTAGACAGGTATGCTTTATTCATACAATAGTATATTTTAATAGTAAATACTAGGCACGTAAAATGACAAAACTGCTACACACAACTTTACATAATTTAGTGCTTTTTCAGGTGGTTCTAGCGTCGTGTGAAATACTGAGTAGTTGGCATCTCTGCTTCTGTGTTTCAGTGACATTAGTAAAGTGGTGGCTGCTTGTTCGTGGATTTCTCTCTAATACAGAAGCATTTTTTTCTGAGCATTACTGAGGTGTTTACGAGTTATTCCTATTAGTACTGCCGAGTGTGAGAGGGAATTCAGTCACATGAACCTGATGATCACAACAACACACTCAAGAATTCTCATAAATCATGTATCACCACTTATGTTTGTTAAACTACATGGACCTCCTCTAGTTCAGTGGAATCCTGAGTCATATGCCATATCATGGCTGCCACAGATCGGCAGATGCCACAAGGGCAAGAGTTACTTCACACCCCCGAAAACATCTCTCCTGACCCTTTGTGAAAACTATTGTGAAACCTCTCACTGGTTGTATTTTGTGAACATTAAATGCCTTCTTAAATTGATAAATAGCATTAATTAACATTAATTAACTTCTTAAATTGATAAATACATGAATTGTTTTTTCTTTGTTATAATTATATTTTATGATAATTAGTGAGTACAAACACGAAATACTTAATCGTGTGACATAGAAACAGGATAGGAAATGACAGGCTTTTGACAGGCCCACCAGAGCTGTGACACCTATAAAATTGGCACTGCACCCTTGGATCTAACTATACCCTTAATTATAGTATATAATTTATTCAGGGTGGTCCAAAAATCTCCATACACAGGAAAATTAACAACTTAAGAACGTGTAACTTTAATTTATAAAGATGCTCTACAAACATTGACCTTTTTTAATGGTGTGACAGAAAAGATAAACAAAATGAAATAACTAAAGGAACGCATTTCAAATACTATTTTGCTCATGACACCAAATGCGTTAACGGGAGTTTATCATGAGTGGGAGAGGTGCATCTGTATGTGTTTTAAAAGCAATGCCAACCATATAAAGCATGGTTTGTGAATTAAGTCGCACTTTAATAATATATTAAGTTCCTGAAGTATTAGGAATTTTGGATCACACTGTATTTATATTTGAGAAAGGGAAATTTTTCATTACATAGTTCAAAAACATTACCGAACTTATTTTTGGGAATGACCGCAACTTGGACCAACTGGTGGAATGTAAATGTGATTGGTGCATCCATGGTGAGTATACCTGTGGTGGGTGTACCTGTGGTATACCTGTGGTGGGTGTGTGTGTAGCTGGGTGTACCTGTGGTATACCTGTGGTGGGTGTGTGTGTAGCTGGGTGTGCTTAATTGTGGCGTGTGGTGGTGGTCGGCGCACCACCACCACCACTCTCGCCACAGATTAGTTGACATTTTTGCTGTGCTGTCCTCCACCATAATGCGCCCCGGGTATAATTATCTTGTCATTCTCCAATATTGCAACATTTTTCCTTTGTTCATCATTTGTCCATTTTTTATGAAATTGTCTTTTTTTTTTCTCTTCGGCAGCCGGATGAGGGCGAGGGGCCGCGTGGCGGGCGGCAGTGAGGGTGCTGCTGCTGCTGCTGCAGACAGGCGTGGCGTGGCCAGAGGCGTGAGGCGGGCGTGCGGGTGTGGCGTGGTCGGGCGGGCGTGGAGGCAGGATGAGCCCCGAGGAGAGCCGCAAGGAGAGGGAGGCACGGTCAGTAGCCCTGGAGCGAGCCTACGTCCACGACATCTACGACCAGATCTCGGCCCACTTCTCCAGCTCCCGCTACCGAGCCTGGCCAAGAGTCAGGCAGTTCCTCACTGACCTCGAGCCTGGCTCCTTCGTCGCCGATATAGGTTGGTAATGCCCAAAGCATCTCAACGCGACCTAACACCTACACACGCCCACCTATACAATGCCTCGTATACTATTTTGTTTGGTATCGCTGCCGCTCGTACTTGAGCTGGTCTACGGAATATGTAAATACAATAAATAATAATGCCGCCATTTCTACTGCATGAGTGGTATTTTGAGTCTGTCATTATTGACATGAGTTTATGAGTGCCAACTTTGACAATATATATAGTATTTTATGATATTTAATGTAAATTTATCGTCATAGTGCGAGTAATATTTCCTGTTGCACTTTATTCAGACATTTCAACACTCCTGAATCCATAAGCATATGTGAACACTGATTTGTGTTGAGCAAAATTCTTCATTCCACGTTTGTTGAGTGTGATGAATGACTGTAATGGTCGAGGTGTGACGTTTAAGTGTGGGTGTAGCGAGGTGTGACCAAGGTGTGACCGTCGGCAGGTTGTGGTAACGGGAAGTACCTGCACATCAATCAGCAGGTGTTGAAGGTGGGGGTCGACCGCTGCTTCAACCTCACGGGGGCCGCCAGGGAGCGTGACCATGAGGTGAGTGCTCTCTCTCTCCTCTCTCTGTCTCTGTCTGTCTGTCTCTGTCTCTCTCTGTCTCTCTCTCTCTCTCTTGTCTCTCTCTGTCTCTCTTGTCTCTCTCTGTCTCTCTCTCTCTCTCTTGTCTCTCTCTCTCTCACTCTCTCTCTCTCTCTCTCTCTCTCTCTCTCTCTCTCTCTCTCTCTCTCTCTCTCTCTCTCTCTCTCTCTCTTGTCTGTCTCTCTCTCTCTTGTCTGTCTCTCTCTCTCTCTCTCTCTCTCTCTCTCTCTCTCTCTCTCTCTCTCTCTCTCTCTCTCTCTCTCTCTCTCTCTCTCTCTCTCTCTCTCTCTCTCTCTTGTCTGTCTGTCTCTCTCTCCAAACAATACTGAAAATATAATCAACGTAATTTTTAAGTTAATACGTAAGTATTTTGTTTGTTATGGTTTACTCTTCTAGTTTATATTTAGTAATCAATTAAGTTTACTCTCCTCGCAGTAGTATACCCCCACGGTAGTGTACCTGGCAACCACACACCCACGCTTAGTGTACCTGGCTGCTACACTCTGGAGATGGGCTTAAGAGCCCGATTTCTTTGAGCTTACTTTTTGAAACTTTTTCTCTCTAATGAAACTTGTGATGAGTGAGTTCGGAAACTGGTGATGCCGGAGAGAGATGAATACCACGTAAGTAACAACAAATAGTAAGCAATAAAAACAGGTGACGATCAGAACCAGGATTCATCAAATATTTATGCATCCACTTACGAAACCTGTAAATTGTCAACAATCATAGCGGCTTTGTTTACAGTTATTAAACAGTTTACGAATTCCGAAATATTAGCAGGTTGTTTATAACAATAATAACCTTGGATTGTGATATTTTGAAGCGCGTAAAGTGTTTAATAGATATAAACAAAGAAGCCTTTATAGTTGGAACATGTACACGTTTCGTAAATGAATACGTAAAATGCTTGATGAATTCTAGTCAAGGCGGTCTTGTAATTCCAAAAGACTAGACCATAAAGCGGTCTAGTCTTATAATTCAGACAGAATTATAGGTGCGGTTCTTGGTACTAATGTCCCCGGGCATCGCTCCAGGTGATGGTAAGCGACAACCTCGTCTTACCGTTTCGGGACGAGTCGTTCGACGCCGCCCTCAGCATCGCCGTCATCCACCACTTCGCTACCACCGAGAGACGCGTCCGTGCCCTAAGGGAACTGGCCAGGATCCTCAAGATCGGAGGGCGACTCATGATCAGCGTGTGGGCTATGGAACAGCGGCACAGGAAGGTAGGTAGCCATTGGCCTATTGAACATTGGCACAGAAAGGCTTACCTGATTTACCCTATATAGAGAACTCGACGAGAACAGGAAGTCGGCGGCTTGTCGAAGGTCCCCCCCTCCCCCTATTTACCTTGATCTTTTCCAAGTAGATTTTAAAACTTAACACAGTTTTGACATTTACGGCTTCGGTGGGTAGGCAGTTCCATAGGTTTATAACCCTGTGGGTGAAAAATCATTTCCTATTCTCAGTGCTACATTAAAGGTAGGTAGCCATTGGCTTATGGAACAAGAAAGTAGGGAGCCACTAGTGGAGCGTTTTTGCGTTTTTGTTTTCAGTAGCAAATTATCTTTTAGCCTCATACCTGCTGGGCTATTGAACAGCAGCAGAGGAAGGTAGGCAGCCGTGGGTTATGGGACAGCGGCACCGGAAGGTAGGCAGCCGTGGGTTATGGGACAGCGGCACCGGAAGGTAGGCAGCCGTGGGTTATGGGACAGCGGCACCGGAAGGTAGGCAGCCGTGGGTTATGGGACAGCGGCACCGGAAGGTAGGCAGCCGTGGGTTATGGGACAGCGGCACCGGAAGGTAGGCAGCCGTGGGTTATGGGACAGCGGCACCGGAAGGTAGGCAGCCGTGGGTTATGGGACAGCGGCACCGGAAGGTAGGCAGCCGTGGGTTATGGGACAGCGGCACCGGAAGGTAGGCAGCCGTGGGTTATGGGACAGCGGCACCGGAAGGTAGGCAGCCGTGGGTTATGGGACAGCGGCACCGGAAGGTAGGCAGCCGTGGGTTATGGGACAGCGGCACCGGAAGGTAGGCAGCCATGGGTTATGGGACAGCGGCACCGGAAGGTAGGCAGCCCTGGGTTATGGGACAGCGGCACCGGAAGGTAGGCAGCCGTGGGTTATGGGACAGCGGCACCGGAAGGTAGGCAGCCCTGGGTTATGGGACAGCGGCACCGGAAGGTAGGCAGCCGTGGGTTATGGGACAGCGGCACCGGAAGGTAGGCAGCCCTGGGTTATGGGACAGCGGCACCGGAAGGTAGGCAGCCACTGGATCTCACAATAAAGCGTGTGGGCTACGGTGTGAGGAGTAGCTACGCGCGAGAGACTTCCAATGAAGCACTTAGGGTTTGTTCTGGAATTCCCATGGAGTGTGTGAAGGTTCCAAGTGTTTTCTGGCGAATAGTACCCGACACATCCCATTACACAAGACTTAATGTTTATTTCATTATGATTGTGATTTGTAGTTATTAAAGAAGACAAGCCAAACATAGGGGCAAGACTATTATAACTTCATAAATGTAAATGCACTTATTAGGGGATTTAACAAACTGTATATATAAACCTGTTATTTTTATGTTATTACCGTAACCGGAACGCTTGTGTTACCCTAGTAACAAGGATCTTTCCATTGGCCATTAAGTTTGACTATTTAAACAGATAATAACCTACAACAAATGTTATCTGAGCGGCATCCACGCTGTTGGCCTGTCGATATTGTATAGTTCTCTGCCAACAGCTACTAGGCACTCTGGTCACAGTGGTAATGTTTACTGTGCTCTACGGTGTAGATTTCATACAGTGTCACACTGCGAGCAGCGCAGTCTTATTCTTGGTTCAAGTTCAAGTATGTTTATTGAGACAAGAAAGAAATACATCTCAAAGGGATAGAATAGCTTAGGCTATTTCTACTCCCCCCCCCCCCCCCCGCCGTATTCCTGGTTACTTACCCTTAGCATCGTTGTGGAGTGAGGAGTGGCACCAGCGCCATCTGTGGCCCGGTGCACACACACGTCTAACGTCATGTTATTAACGTTAATATTATAAGATATTTACAAACCTATTTTTATTTTAAATTAATTAGGTAAAGTCCCTAATACTAATTTAAATTTATATTTGACAGTCTTCGACTGTGGAAGAATAACATCACATTTGGATTTGTTATTTAATATTAACATAAATGTATTAGTTTGACATGTATGTTGCTGTATTTGTGCGTTTATTATATGAAGTGTTTACAAATAATGTTGTGTATGTTTTATCAACCTGTCCTCAGGGAAGAAATACATTCACGGTTGGAAATACAGTTGGTATATAAAAAGACGCGCCTTTTCGAATGCAACGTTGTGTCAAAATTTTAAAACAATCGGTGAAGAACTTTCAGAGATTACAGCGTGTTTTGCTCTTGCGTCTAACAGATGGCGCTGTTTAAAAAAAAAGCATGTTTTTTACTGTCACAGGTGAGGCATGTATATAGTAGATATATAAAAAGATGCGCCTATTCGAATGCAACGTTGTGTCAAAATTTCAAAGCAATCCGTAAAGAGGTTTCGAAGATTTCCCTCACATGAAAAACACATGAAAAATACAGTTTTTCAGAAAAAAACATGTTTTTTTTACTGCCACAGACGTGACATCAATATAGTATGTACTGTATATAAAAACCTGCTCGGATGCGAATGGAACGTTGTGTGAAAATTTCAAAGCAATCGGTGAAGAACTTTCGGAGATTAGTGATTTTGAACAAACGAACATTTCCATTTTTATTTATATAGATAATCAAATAATAAACCTGAATAGTACACAGGGCTCACTTTAAATGCTTGAAAGTTCCATATGCTCTTGCTGGTACTGGAACCTCCGTCCGCGTGATGCAAAGCAGAGTGCTGTACCACAGTACAAAAAGCATGGGGATAGTCCTTATGAACACATTCAACCCCCTTGCCTGAGTGCATTCAGGTCAACTATTTCATCTAGTCCAGGTCTAAGCTACAGAACATGAAATATCAAATGATAAACCTGAATAGTATACAGGCCTTCAGTCTGGTCAGTCTTGAGACTTGAGTTGGTATACATGAACAACGAATATAATCTTTTGCACGTCAGTTAGCTATTATAAAGTATAGGGCTTAACTCTTACCGAGCAGTGACTAATAATCATAGTCTTTCCATTTGTAATAATCGTTCTCTCAACTGGACCTGGCAGTCTTTACGCATGGAATCATAAATCCGAAATGCTGTAAGCCGGGATTACATCCCTTCCTAATTAGTTAATGTAATTTTACGTTGGACAACTCCCCAACGTCAGTACGCACGAGGAAGTCCTCCCTTGTGTCTGAACATAATATGAATAAAACATAATCCCTCCTCTTTCAGTTTGAGTCGCAGGACGTGCTTGTACCGTGGCACCGGCCCGAGCAGTCTTCCAGCGATGACAAGGCCTCGAGCATTGAGCGTGACCTCAACTCCACCACCACGGACGATGACGACCTCCTGCACTACCACGCCCACAACCATAGCGACAGTGACTCCTGTCCCTCTAATAGGTGAGAGGCACTTGTACACGAGTCATCAGTACACGAGTCATCAGTGCACGAGTCACTTGGACATGACCTAGCTGTACATGAACCAGATGTACACGAGCTATCTATATGTAATAGCTGATTTTTACTTGTTGCTCCAACAGGTATGGAAACCCCACACTCGCCTTCTGATCCTTCTACAGGTATGGGATCCCCACACAATTATCCCCCTGATCCTTCTACAGGTATGGGATCCCCACACAATTATCCCCCTGATCCTTCTACAGGTATGGGAGCCTCATACACTCACCACCTGATCCTCCTTCAGGTATGGGAGTCGCAGAAACGGCCGGCGACGCACTAGGTCCCGCGCCATAGACCCAGTGGGTGCGGCGTCCTCCTCGCAGAGTTCCTCAGACCTCAGTAGCCCCAACGAGTCCTGCTACAGCTTCGTGCGACGGGCCCTACAGGTAGCCTCCGACAATAGCCAGCAGGTTGATTGAGGCGGATAGTGCAGTGTTTGTTCCTCTGTGTTTTTCTTCACTTCCAGTTTTTCCCTAATCTCTCCATCATGTATATTTATTTTTAAAGGGTTGTGGCCATCTGAGAATTAATGCCAAGATGAACTTTTTGTGAGCAATGACAGAATTTTTCCATTCTTCTTTCAGAGGAGGAAGAATAGTGAACACCTCTGATGGCCCCAAGCTTTCTCTTCCTCGATAGTTTTTTCTAGCTCTCCTGTGGGAATTGTTTTTGTACAAAATTACGTCTTATGTCACTTTTTGGATTAACAAATAGTTGATAGATAATTTTTCTGTAAAATAGGCAAGAAAACGTGTTTTAAACTATTGTTTCCTCCTGCACTGCATGTTCCAAGGATTTAGATGAAGTTGCACCTAGTTTTATTTTCTAGATATACTGAACCATGTCTTGGGATAATGCCTAGTGGAAAGAGAGAGTCTAGAAGTCGAAGATAAATAATGATATCTTGGTGTTGTAGAACACTTGATCATAGTGTCCTTCATAGTGTTGTTGTTGTTGTTGTAGTGCTCTACATAGTGACGGCATAGTCTCCTAGGTTGTGATGGCATAGTCTCCTAGGTGGTCGTAGCCTAGTGTCCTAGGAAGTAGAGCAGAGACGCAAATGTCTGTAACATATAAACTCACCACCACGCACATCGACGACATCAAACTCCCAGGAATACTTACAGGTATGGGAACCTCATACACTCGCTTCTTGATTCTCCTTCAGGAATGGGGCCTCTCACACTTACTTTCTGATCCTCTTATAGGTATGGAAACCTCACACACTCACTTCCTGATCCTCCTACAGATATGGGAACCTCACACACAGTCACTTCCTGATTGTCCTGCAGGTATGGGAGGCTCATACACATTCACAATTACTGCATTACATGCAATGACAAACTCAATGAACTTAGGACTACAAGGGAGAATAATGAGGTAACAACAGAAAGGAATAATAAGGTAACTATGAATGGGAACGTAGAGGTAAAAATCTATTAGAATAAAGACACATAATTCATGAGAAAATAATGAAAGAACTGCAGGAGGGTCACAAGGTACTAACAGAACTGCAGGATGGTCACAAGGTACTAAAAGAACTGCAAGAGGGTCACAAGGTAATGATGTAACAATAGGCATGTTTCCAGTGTGTCAACCGGAAGACCCCGGAGGGTACTCAGACACTGAGGAACACTGTGAAGGCTGGCAGAATTCAGGATAGGGGGATTCAAATACTCTGGAGAGAGATTTAGAAGCTGGATGGACGAAGACAAAAAGCAACCTCATTATAAGAAACCTGACAAAAAGCGAGACAAGAATGATCAGCAAATCATTGAGGAAATGTTTGAGAAACTGATAGACAAGGAGGCAGCCCATTCTCGCGAGTATTCCTAACCTCAAGAAACTGTTGTACTTAAGTTCCTTATCCTCACCTACCAGAGGACTCAAGGACTGAAAACGGGACATATTGTTAATTTCGCGAGCCTCTAACATTTTCTAGTACGACAGTTTTTGTGTTACGTAAAGTATACGTCAAAATGCGACGTGTTATTAGGAGAACTAGGGTCAAAGGGTAGCGGAGGGTTAAAGTATTTCCTATGTAGGGAGATTAGGCAGACCTAAAGCAAATAGTTGGTATAACCATTGCAAATTTTGAACACAGAAGGAGTATACTTAACAGTGCACATAAACTAAAAGGTCTAGGCGGGTATTACAAAGTGCAGATCTCCCCAGACCTCACAGTAAATAACAAAAAAAAAAGACAGTAGTAAGAGACAAACTAAAGGAGTTAAAAAGCACAGACCAGAACAAATTCAAAACTAAAGCTTGGGAGAGGGCATATGATCATGAAAGAAGATGGAGGAGAGGATGTAGTTCTCCACCCAGCCAGGTAGAACTAGCCTAATACATCTCTGACGACAAGCAGGCACAAAACCAAAGCGATGATGTACGGAATAGTATTGTGCAGAATGCAGGAGCAGTCTCTCTGATCCCTAGAAACAACGTCAGGAGTTTAAATTGCTTTTACACAAATACAAGACGCCTAGTAAATAAATCCCCCTCCATTGTGTTTCCTTGTCGTGGTGAGGAGGGCTCACGTACACCTCTTTGGGACTGGTGAGGGTTGCCCCCGCCCCCTTTCCTGTCCCTCTTTGGGAGTTGTACGTGCGAATGAACACAAACGTAGGGTCCTTGTGAGTCACCGGACTGCCCGCTGGAGGGGTCGCCCGTGAGGGGCTGCCCTAAGTGGATTGCTGGGTGTCCAGGCTGGGGCGAAAAAGAGAATGAGGGGTTTGCCCCAGTGTAGGAGAATGGACGAAGCAGTAGGAGACTCTTGTTAAAAAGGGGGAGCACTGCTGGGGACGATGCACCCCTTCCTGCACTGGCCCACGCACGGCCTCCCTGGCTGCCCTGGTAGGTGGTATCCCTTGGTTCCAGGCCCCAGACCTTTTAAAATACATGATATATGGATACTGACACGACCTCTCTTACCCAGGCTCATGGGGTGGGCGACCAGGCCCCAGAGTCGGACTGTGATGGAAGACTGGGCTCTGTAGCCCCCCCCCCCCTCCCTACATTGGGCCCAGACCGGACTACTGCCCCCGCTTCCCGCTTCCCTCCCTCCTCTGTGGTAGAGTCAAGTCGCAAGCCTCCAGTGGTGACCACCTCGTCCCTTGGCACTGCTCAGTCTCTCATTGTGACTACGGCGCCTTTTAATCCCCCTTCTCTCTGGGGGTTCTCAAGGCTATCCCTACCACGGCCGCACTCGCATGATCCCTTCCCATACTAATACGTACCACGCCTTGTTTGGTCCTGCTTCACGGGCTAATACTTTGATCTCCACCATCTGAATTCTTCTCCTCCAGACGATTTCTCCCTTCATAAACACCTTGTTGATTTGGTAGATGCTTCTGTTACTTTTAACCCCACCTGTCTTGGTACACGTGTCGTCGCTGCTCCTTCTCAAGATGCAGCTACCCGCTTAGCCACATTGACCTGCATTGGGGAGACCCCTTATCTTGAGGTTATCTTGAGATGATTTCAGGGCTTAGAGTCCGCGCGACCCAATCATCGACCAGGCCTCCTTTTTGTTACATGCCCCCAGGAAGCAGCCCGTAGCAGTTGTCTAACTCCCCAGGTACCTATTTACTGCTAGGTAACAGAGGCATCAGGGTGAAAGAAACTTTGCCCATTTATTTCCGCCGCCACCGGGGATCGAGCCTGGAATCTCAGGACTATGAACCCGAAGCGCTATCCACTCAGTTGTTGGGCCCCTGTTCGGGTCTCCAAAAACGCTCGGTTAAATGCCAGTGTTGGCACTGTTCTTCTCCCGCACCATGTTGCAACTGGTGTTAGGGACCTAAATGACTGCCATGAGGATATTAAACATATCCTCGAAGCCCAAGGTCATTCTGTCCTCCAGGTGGACATGTTCACTCGACCCCCTTGTGATCGTCGCCGTCAGCCCCTTCGAGTTGTGAACATCACCTTTGATAGCAGGACCTTTCCGCCCTTTATAATTCTTGCTGGTGCCAGATGCTCCATTCACGAGTACATTCCCTCTCCTATATTTTATAATAAGTGCTGAAAGTTCGGGCATGGTGCCCTCAAATGCACAAGTACTGTGTATCTATGCCCCATGTGTGGGGACGATGAGCCCGAAACGCATTGCGTAATAGTGGCTTTAGGCATTGTATGTACTAGCTCTATCTATATATCAATCCATTAATGTAACATCACTTATATGTATATACCTTACCTGAATAAACATCTGAATCTGAATCTGAATCTGAGTGCTCTTCTTCCCAGGCTCGCTGCCTCAATTGCGGTGAGGCCCACCCTACCTTCTCCCGTTCGTGTATACACTACAAACTTGAGGAAGCCGTCCTCAACTTGAAACACCAGGATCGTCTATCTTTTCCTGAAGCAAGATGCCAAGTTCACCGTCTCACCCCTTTCGCTTGTTTATCCTATATTCGAGTGTTGAGTTCTACCTCTCTTCATCTTTCCAACCTTACTCAGTCTCACAACCATTTCCAGGCCTTAGACCCGGACACGCCCACTGCCTCCTCCTCATCCCCTGTTCCTTTGCGTTCTGTCCCGAAGAGGGCCCCCCCTCCTGGTTCTCTATCTGGAGTTTCCCTCCCTTCCTACCCAGTCTGCCATGTCTCCTGTGTCGTCTTTCTCCGATCCTTCTTCCCATCCCTCCCGCCAAGAGAAGTCTCTTGGAGGGCCAAGAGATTTCTTGGCCCTCCACACCGCCTGTCTGTCCAGGATGATGTCCATCATCCTCCCAGCAATCTTCATGTTGTTCACTCCCGTTCATCTTCTCCTGTTGAGACAATTGAGTCTGTCGCCCAGTACGTTGTTTCTGGATCACCTGTCTCTTTGAGTCAGAAATGTAAGCCTTACTCCTCTCCTTCGTCCTCCCCAGCGGGTAAGAAGGCATCACTTTCTTCCTCGCCCCCCACCTCTGACTCTCTCGCTCCATCCCCTCCCATTTCGGTGGTCGGGCCCCCTGTCCCAGCTACAGAGGTTTCTTTAGCCCTTGATTCCCTCTCGGTTGCTGCCCTTGCTGAGGTACGCTCCCCGGTTTCTACCCCTCCTCTTCCTGCTGTCCTTGACCGTCCCTCTCGGTTGTCTCCTCCTCCTCCGGACCCTACCTGTCTGCCTCTGGTCTATCCACCTGCTCCCTTCACTCCATCCTTACTCAGTTTACCCATGCCCCCAACCCTGACTTCGCTGGCCCTGATCCTGATTTATTTAATATGCTGTGTTCTTCTGTACCTTTCTCTCTTCATTGTTCTCTATTGTTGTCCTTTCTGTTTTTGCCAATGTTTATTCTTCAATGGAATGTTTGTGGACTTTATTCCAACTTCCATGAACTCCAACTTCTAATTACACAGTTTTCACCACTTTGTGTTTGTCTCCAGGAGCCGATGCTTCGGGCTCGTCCTGGTCACTTTCGTGGTTATTCCTTTCTCTCTTCCCCTTCTCCCATAACTCTATACTGCTCATATCTTCATAACTCTACTGCTCTCTTGATTTGTACTGATATTCCCTTCGTCCCCCTACTTTTTCAATCGCCTATCCAATGTTCTGATGCCCGTGTCTTTGTGAGTAAATGGCATATGGTTTGCTCCATTTATCTCCCCCCAAATATCCCACTTTCTCTTCCTGATCTTAAGCACCTACTGGACCCCTTGCCGGAGCCTGTGCTCCTGTTGGGTGATTTCAACTGTCGACATGCCCTCTGGGGCGATGTTCTGACAAGCACCCGAGGCTGCCTTCTCAAACCGCTTTTCCTCTCTTCTTCCCTGTTTCTTCTGAATTCTGATGAACCCACTCCTGTGGACTCGCCCTCGCATCCTTTCCTGTCTTGATCTTTCTCTCTGATCGTCGTCTCTTTACTTAGATTTCATGTGGCGGGTCTTTGATGATCTCCATAACAGTGATCATTTGCCCATCCTTGTTAACTTTTTCTCTTTTCACCCTCCCCTTTCCTTTCCTAGGTGGCAGTTTGCCAAGGCTGACTGGAACCTATTCACCTACCGTGCTACTCTCTCCTACCTCTCCGCTCTGCCTCTTCCTCGTACCCTCCTCCTTTTTCATGACACCGTCTTCGACACTGCCCTCTGCTCTATTCCTCGCTCTATCTCCCAGGGCACGCAACAGTGCGTTCCCTGGTGGAATGCGGACTGTGCTCGGGCTGTTCACTGTAAACGTACAGCCTGGAAGAAATACCAACACAGGCAGACGGCTAATTCTTATATTTTGTTTCGGATGGCAAGTGCGGTGGCCCGTAGGACCATCCATGCAGGTAAACGTGAGAGTTGGAAATCTTATGTTTCCACCATTACGTCCGATACTCTTCTGCCGCAGATCTGGAAGAAAATCCGCAAGATAGCGGGTAAGTTCGTTCCAGATGTCTCACCAGTCCTTCACCTCCGTGGTACTCTTGTGGTGGACCCAGTGAAGGTCACGACCGAACTGGGTTCCCACTTTTTTACTATTAGCTCTGGTTCTCATCTTCCTCAATCTTTCCTTCTTCGTAAGCCCGTTCTTGAATCCCATCCCTTAAATTTCCGCACTCATCGCCACCTTCCCTATAACGATGCTTTCTCTCTCTCTCTGAACTTCAGTCTGCCCTGGGGCCAGATTCACGAAGCTACGCAAGTACTTGCGAACATGTACATCTTTCCTCAACATTTTACGGCTTTGGTTACATTTATTAAACAGTTCACAAGCTTGAAAACGTAACTATCAACTGTTGTTATTGTTATAAAGAGCCTCCTGGAGCTTTGGAGCTCATTAACTGTTTACTAATTGTAAACAAAGCCGCCAAAGATTGAGAAAAGATGTACAGATTCCTAAGTGCTTGCGTAACTGCTTCGTGAATCTGACCCCTTGGCCCTCTGCGGTTCTACGACAGCAAGCTCGGATGACATTCATTATGAGATGCTTCCCCATCTCCCTCCTTGCACGTCTCAGTATTTACTGAGTCTGTATAACCAGGTCTGAGAGTCATCAGTCCCTGAGGACTGGCTCGATACCGTTGTACTCCTTATTCGGAAACCGGGGTCTCTTGGGACATCCCCTAAGGACTTCTGCCTTATTGCCCTCACGCAGTGTGTCTGTAAACTCTTTGAGCATATAGTAAATGTTCGTCAGATGTGGTTCTTGGAGCACCATCACCACCTTTCTCCTTCTCAATTTGGTTTTCGCAAGAGCCGCACCACGACTAATGTCCTAGTGAACTTGGAAGACTATATTCGTACCGCTTTTGCTGCTTTTGCTGTTGTTGCTGTCCTTTTTGACCTGGAAAAGGCTTATGACGCCACCTGGATATACCATATTCTGTCCCAACTTTGTTCTTTTGGCCTTCGTGGCTCTCTCTCTTCCTCCAAAGCTTCCTCTCTCGTCGTTCCTTCAAAGTTATTCTTGGTGCCACTCTCTATGCCTCTTTTCGGCAATACAAAGGTGTACCCCAAGGTAGTGTACTGAGCACTACTCTTTTTCTGGTTGCCCTCAATGGTCTTCTTTCCTCCCTTCTTTCTGATGTCTTCTCCGCTCTTTATGTCGACGATCTTACTCTTTACTGATGAGGTGATGATTCGCCTCTCCTTCAACGGTGGCTTCAACTTGCCATTGATGCCGTGTTGTCTTGGGCCACTAATCATGGCTTCAAGTTCTCTGCAACTAAGACTTGTACTATGACTTTTACTCGGAAGCATGTCGTTCTTTGTCCCTCTTTGTCGCTTTATGGTCATCCCCTTGTGTACAAAGATTCCGTGAAGCTTTTGGGGTTAATTTTTGACACTCGTTTATCTTGGTAGCCCCATATCTCTTACCTCCGAGTTGAATGCTCTAAGGCCCTTAACCTACTTAAGGTTAAGGTCACAAGGTCACATACTTCTTGGGGAGCGGATAGGCACACGCTCCTCTTTGCATTCCTCTCTTGTACTGTCTAAACTCGATTATGGTTGCCCTGCTTACTCTTCTGCTTCTCCTTCTACTCTTCGCCGTCTTGATCCTTTGCACCATACTGGGTTGCGTTTCAGCTCTGGTGCCTTTCGTTCGACTCCTACCCTCAGCTTGTACGCTGACACTGGCTTCCTGTCTCTCCAGGACCGCCGAGATCGTTACTGTCTTCACTACCTTGCGCGGTCCTTACAACACCCCACTCTCACCTGTGTCGTGCTTTGAATTTTTCCCCTTCTGTAGTTCCTGTTCCCCTTCACCACCTCCCTCTTTCTGTCCGGTTGTCTCGCCCGCAACATTCTCTTTCGGTTAGTATTACTAATATTTCTCCTGGTGTTGTTCCGTCCTTGCCCCTGTGGAGGGTCCCCCTTCCTCAATATTGCAAATCCCTGACCCACATCACTAAACCTTTTACCCCCTCCTACAGTTCTGAAACGCCTTTTCCTTGAACACTTTTCTTCACATTCCCGCTCCGTTTCCATCTTAACCTGATGGGTCTAAGTCTGCAGACAGTGTAGGCTACTCTGTTGTTTTTCCTGACCACACCTATATGTGTCGCCTGCCTCCGGAGACTAGCATCTTCACAGTAGAACTCTATGCTATTCTCTGTGCTCTTCATCTTCTGCTTTCTCACTGTCAATCCCCCCTTTGTGGTTGTAGTTGACTCTTGCAGTGCCCTCATGGCTCTAGAGTCCTTTAATCCAGTCCATCCGGTGGTAGTCGAGATTCAACATTGGCAGTTTCTTATCGCCAGTAGATTTAAGACAGTTGAGTTTTGCTGGGTTCGCAGCCATATTGGTGTCTCTTTAAATGAACGTGCGGACGCTGCTGCTAAGGAATCTATCTGCACTTGTCCCATCTCCCGTGAAGGTATGCATTATTCCGACTTTTACCCAATTATTCATTCCTCCATCCTTGCCCGTTGGCAGGATTGTTGGTCTTCTGTTACTGGTAACAAACTGCGTACTCTTAAGAGTCTTGTGTCCCTGTGGCCTTCCTCCTATCACCGTAACTGGCAGTGGGAAACTGTTCTGGCAAGGTTGCGTATTGGCCATACGCGCTTAACTCACGGACACTTAATGGAGCGCCGCCTCGCTGCTTATTGTCCTAACTGCATTGTCCCTCTTACAGTTGTGTATATCCTTGTTGAATGTCCTGACTTCCAGGACGAGTGTGTGTCTTGCTTTCCGACCGCCCCTCATGGTCACTTGTCCCTCGATAGAATTCTTGGTGAATCGGATGCTTTTGATATCGTTCTCCTTATGCGTTTCTGTTCTCATATTGGCATCCTCAGTAATATTTAGCACCCTCTGATTATTCTGCACATTTGATGGTGCTACATAGCCTTCCCGGCTTGGTGACTTCTTTGAAAATTACTTACTTATTTTGTCTACCACTGAAACTCCTTTTCAGAAAATCTCTGGACCAAGGGATGGTCCCACTAGACTGGAAATATGCAAATGTCTCCCCTATTTTCTATAATGAGAAGAGAGAGCTCAGCAGAAAACTAACGTCCGATTGTGTAGATGTATGATCGACATCACACATCTACAAGCTCACGGAGAGAATCCTAAAGGAGGGAATCACCCACAATTTCAGTAAACAATCTAGTAAAATCAATGCAACATTGATTTGTTTAAAATAGCTCCTGCCTTACAATAGTGGTCACGTTTTTGGAAACGGTAAAAAGCTATTCAGACAAAGGACTTCCTGTAGATGTATTATACATGGACTTTGCTAAAGCTTTTGATAAGGTAACTCGTGAAAGACTAGCAAGAAAATTAGACACATGGAATAAATGGCAGAATACTAGAATGGATAAAACGGTGATCAAAACAAAGAAAGCAAAGGGTCGTCCTAAACGAAAATGAATCTGGCTGGACAAATGTAGAAGTTGAGTACCACGGGTCCATTTTGGGGCCAACCGTTTGTCATACAACATTGACATAGATGAGAATATTACAAATCACATCATCAAATGTGCAGATGACACAAAGATTTATAGTAAAGTGGGAAGTGAAAATGATATTGCCTTACAAACAGATCTACATGAACTCCACAAATGGTCAGAAGTCTGGTAAATGCTTTTTAATATCGAAAAATGCAAGACCCTGCATGTGGGGCATAACAGTCCACGTTATATTACCATATTAACAATATTGCCTTGCAGCAGATTGATGGAGAAAAGGACCATGGAGTCAGAATCCATCATTTATTGAAAGTTGCACAATAAGTTTGAACTTCAATAGAAAAAACTCGCTAAACCCTAGGAATAGTCAAGTGAACCTCTGACTTCAATGAAAAGGTAGTTATTCAACTGTATAAGTATAATAATCCAAGTGTGCTTACTTGTAATATTGTAGCCAAGCATGAAGACCTCATCTTCAGAAAGATATTTCTGTTTTGGAGAAAGTTCAACACCGGGCAACAAATATCAGGAATGGCTGAAGGCCACACTGCAAACCAGACATGTCAGGGCTGATTCTCATCGAAACTGTTAAAATACTGAACAGTTTGTAGGATATTGATCAGAAGAACTTTTTCAAAAGGTCAGATGTAACACAAACATGGAACAACGATTACTGTTGCTCCTTGTCCTGCATTGTCTTGTTCAACAAGCCGCAATGCATGAGACATAACAGGAGATGCTTTTTCACCCATAGGGTAATAAACCCATGTAACCTCCTATCCACCGAAGCCGTAAATGCCAAACATTGTTGCAATTTAAGATCCAAATAGGTAAAAACAATCTGGACGAATTGGGGACCTTTGACAAGCCACCGGCTTCCTGTCCTCGTCTAGGCCACAGGAAAGATAGTGGCTCTTAAGTAAATTCAGATAAATACCGAGGTCTTTGGGGCTGACAATCCCCAAGGGGGCATGTGAAGTAATAGACAACATTTCTCTCAAGGCATTTCACTAGGTGGCGTTGTTTTAGATTCAGCTACTCGGAACAAAAAGTTCCAAGTAGCACGGGCAATGGTGAGTCCGTAGTGGACTTACCTGGCACAGGAGCGGGGCTGTAACTGTCACTAGGGTGTCGGGAGAGATCTTCATGAGCAAGTTGGTGGTCTTTTTGCTCTTGTAGTATATTGATTATTCGATCTTCTGGCTGGTGTCGGTAGGGGGGGGGGGGGTTCACGTTTCTATAAGTAATGTCTTTTAGGACTTTCCTTCGTTTTGTTAATCATGACTAAGAAGTTCTCCAGGTAAATATTTTAATAGGAGGGACAGATGATGCACTGTTGGCCGAGGTAGTGCAGGCGGGTCACCTTCCCTTCAGTGATCTCTTAGACGTGTCCGTTTCAGAATCAATGATTGACTATGGCCTGCCTTACTGTGCTGAATTCCTCGTCAACCTGCTTCCAACTGTAAGAGAACTGTTGACATAGAAGTCCTTAGCACTTGTACCTGTGAAGGCACTCACTAATAGCATGAAGGGACATTTTTATGTAGGTTTCCTTAGTGTATATTGCAGTGTGAAAGCCACCATTTCTTCCTGAGACTGATCTATCTTGGAAAGGCACCAGCTTACCTTCACTCTCCATCTCGTAAGTGAAACTTAGCACGAAACTTCGCCCGAATTCACCCTGAAACTGTGGCAAATTTTCAATATGAGGTAGATGCAGGAATATGTCGTGAACATACCTAAAGTAGACGTCAGGTTTTAGGACCATGTTAACAAGGATTTTCTGTTCGATGGTACCCATGTAAAAATTAACAAATAGGATTCGTCTCTTTTAAGTAATAATAATAATAATAATAATATTTATTTAGGTAAAGGTACATACATAAAGAGATTTTACAAAGTTTGTTGGCTTTATAGATAGAGCTAGTACATACAATGCCTAAAGCCACTATTACGCAAAGCGTTTCGGGCAGGAAAAAACACTAATGACTAAAGCTTAAAACTAATGGGTAAAAAGAACAAAATGTGTTGAGTACAAATAAAAATAGAGGTAAAAGAGGGGGGAACATTGTTGGAAAAGCAGCACAAATACAATTACAAATTATTACAGAAAATTACATTCAAACAGCGTTGATTTGAAAAACAAAAAAAACAAAAAACATACATGGGTTGACAATAGAGGGGTAAGGTAGGCTACAGGGAATTTATTAGGTATAGCTTCGTTTTTAACTTAAACTGGTTGAGAGAGGTACAGTCTTTAACATGGTTGGGAAGGTCGTTCCACATTCTGGGCCCCTTGATTTGTAGAGCATTTCTGGTTTGATTAAGTCGTACTCTAGGAATATCAAAACTGTATTTATTTCTGGTGTGGTGCTCATGGGTTCTGTTACAACCTTCTATGAAGCTTTTGAGATCAGGATTGGCATTATAGTTTAGCGTTTTATATATGTATAATACACATGAGAGAATGTGCAGTGACTTAATG